>NW_024104603.1:0-512132 GCF_003945595.2 Pipra filicauda
ACTTCAATAACTTCCTTCAAGTAAATGATAATCTATAGACAGGTCACAGTAAAGGACACAAGGCTTCACCCTCTAATCTTGGTAAACTTAATTTTGGCAACAGGTAGGATGGAGGGAGAAATGGACAAAGATCCTCCTGGCCCTGCAGCCAGCCCCCCACATCCTGGGGTTTGGATTGCTGAGAAGTGAGTTCGGAATGGTTGGGAGCTACAATTTCTGCAGCTCTGAGCCCACTACAGCAGCAGACAACTCGTACCCTCTGAAGGAAATGCAGATGTACAAGTTTCTGGTGTAATCACTGTCTTGCCACTGGATACAGCTGGCAAGGACTATTTCAAAATATTCATCTTGAAATGCTCTGTTTATTCAACTTAAATATTTTGAAAGAAAGTGCTAATAATGACAGGATTTGAGCTTTGAAATTAATGTGTTTTTCCCTTTAATTGCATTGCATTGTAAGAATTAACAAAATTTCTTCCTTTCAAGAAAGGAGAGAAAATCAACAACTTATTCAAAGCAGTGTGAACTGGAAGTTGATTCAAGTCAACTGGAAAAATCCCAAATGATGTCCTACTGGTTGATGTTGCTGCCCAAGGAGCCTCTCCTCTGTCATGGAGGGGAATGAATGGGTAACAGGGGACAACTGACCTGTGAAGGTTTGTGCATCTAGAAAAGAACTAATAAGTGGAAAAAAGCAGAAGTTCTGTTGGAAATAACACTGAGTCTTGAAACAAAGTCCTGGTGCTGGTAGCAGTTCACCCCAGCACATCCTGGGGAGTTAAAACTTGTGTCAGTGCTGGGCAACTGCAGTTCAGGGGTGTCTGTGCCTCTCCAAGCTGCCCTGCTGGCTCTGACTGCTGGGGGTCCTCAAAGGAGCTGGAGAGAAGGGAAGGATCCATGAATGAATCCCAGGAATGGCATTCAGCATTCCTGTTGGGCTACACCATGAACTGGCAAGGAAGTTCAAACTGGAATCTGCCTCCTGTGTCTCTGCCAATAACCACAGAACCTGTGCTTGCTTTTAATAAAACCAGAGAGTCATTAACGTTGGAAAAGACCTCTAAGACCATTGAATCCAACTGTTAACAATATTGGCTCAACAGTATGTGGCTGGGGGATAAAAAGTTGTATTGCTTTAAAAATTTACTAATTTACTGAATTCAAATGAAAGTGGGATTTAGTGAAGCAAGCCGAGGGTTTGTGTCTGAACATCTGGCTGTAGATGTGACCACTATTGTGTGTCAGGGATCTGCAGGACTCTGTTCCACCCCTGTTGGAAATACCATGCCAGCAGAGGTCTGGTTTGTGTCAAAACAAACACTGGATACGTATTCAGCAAGAACAGTAATGAAATAGTTGGCTATAAAAACCCTTCTGTTCTCAGAACTAAAATGTGATGCACTTATAACAGAAAGGGCACTTTTTGTAAGACATTGAAGTCTTCTTTATATGTTTTGAATATATTTTACTAAATCAGTTGCCTGGAAATGGAGTTTAATTCTGGAATTCAATGAACGTTGAACAGTCGTTTCCTCTCTGCACTGTTGGTTGTTTTACAGGTACTTCACATGCACCTTCTTCAGTCATGTCTTCTGAGAGCCAGTGTTACATGGATTTATTTGGATGGGAAATGGTTCCTCAGTTGGGATTATCCTTTTTGTCTCTCTCTGGATTATTTTACCATTCATAACTGCAGGTAGAATTGCAGAGGTGCATCGCTGGTTAATGCAGTGGTGTCTGTCCTCTGCCTCCCTCTCCAGTATCTCCCCCAGTGTGTTAACTGCATTTTTTCAATGATAAGAATTGATTTGGAAAATCACTCTGACAACTCCTCTGCAAAGTGCTCATCAAGGAGTCATCAAGGACTCCGGTTCTTGCCTTCTTGGCATGTCTTTGCATTGTCGAAATTTTATTGTCCAGGCTTTGTTGCAGGACCTCCTGATGCTTTCTGCATGGTTGGTCTGAATAACTCTGTCAAAAACTGTCTTAAGGATCCTGGAAAAGAACTGGATAACATTTGGCAACTATGAGCATCCTGTGAGTCCTTTTGGACTTCTTTCCTTTCTGGAAAACATCCATTCTTCCCTAGCCTTTAAACAACTGTTGGTACAAAACCAGTCTTGGACTTAATTCTTGTCCTGTGTCAGCTCAGTATGTTTAAGTGCCTTCATAAAGGCACTGCTGAAAGATGCATTTAAGTAAAATAATAAATCTGTGGTGTATCAACAACAGATCTTTATCTCTCCTGTTGATGCCTTAACATTTTTAGATTTCCAGGGCAAGAGCTCTCTCTGCTCTTATCTGAGTGTTTGATCTACTTGAGACTTTAATAACTTTTATTAGTTATTTTATAAGTTATGTAAGACATTTAGTAAGTTTTTTATTCAGTGCAGTGCTGTGATGGGTTTTTTTTGCTCCATAATCATTCCTCCTGTGTTTTACTCCACAGGAATCCTGAGGAAAATCACATCCAGCTGCTCTGTAACTGAACTGTCTGACCAGCTGCTCCAGGGCAACATCCAGAGCTCCATCCCTCTGCTCCTTGGCTGCCTGGTTGAGCCCCAAGAAGCTGTTCATGGTGTCTAAAAATGATACCTCTGCCCTGTGTCCAAGTGTGTGTCCCACTGCACACGGCAGACACGTCACCTCTGTTCCCATCCCAAGCCAGAAATCTGGGCTCCCATCCTCAGGAAATCACCCTCTGCGGCTTTTTCAGCCGAAAGGTTTGTTTTAAACAGTGCTCAGAAGTGGTTTTTCACAGGCTGTGAGACAGTTTGTGTTACACTGACCCTTTTTTGTTCTGTTTCAACAGCTAAAAATCAGGGGTGATTTCTGTGGTGTTGCCTAAGGATGCATCTCACTGAGTTTGTCTTACACTCTAAACCAGCTTCTGAGCAGCTCACAGCCTGTTCAGAACAATCTCTTCTCTGCAGTGCCTGGCCTGGGACATGCCAGAGGAAGGATGCATTTCCTCCAGCAGAAAATATCAAGACTAGGGACAAACCAGCAAACCTTTCTGTCTGTTCAGAGTGTGTGTTTGGATCCTCATGTGCCCTTCTACCAGTGTAATGCACAGAAAATTTCCAGGGCAAACAAACTGCGACTGCACTCCCCTTGTTCATGGCTGGGCACATTCCTGTGACCAGGATTGATCCAACAAGCAGTGGTGGAGCAGAGCTGGCTGTAGAGCTCAGCCACCAGCTAAAATCTGCTGAGTGTGTTTGAGTCTTTGTCTAGAGCACAGATTTAGCTTAGAATGGGAGAGGACTCCTGGACAGCTCTGGAGAATCAGCCCTTTTCTGTGGTGTGGATGCATTGAGGTCATCGTGGTTGATCCTTGGGTTCACAGTGGTGTCAATGTGGACCAATTTAATTTAGGCAAAGATGCCAAACTGCACCAGGGCTAAACCAAAGGCCAGGATTTGTTACTCTGGCTTTGCTGTTTGGGGCAGATAAACTGTCAGTATTTAGAACTGAGAGGATTCCTTGTAGCAAAGCACGGGAGACTCGAGGTGTGGTTTGAGCTGTTCGAATTTCTCTACTGGATTAAACTGGGCACCTCTAAAGGTCTTCTTTAAAAACAAAGAAGAGAAAGCTCCTGTTTAACCTCCTGGAGGCTCATCAAACCCCACAGCTGTCACGGTGCCCAAGATCTAATTTTAAATGGGCCAGGAGCAAAGTTGGGGGTTAGTGCAGACACTTTTAACTGTGTCCTTTGGGTACCTAATTTTTGTGAGGTGTAATGTTCTTGTCCTGTCAGCGCAGAATCACAGAATATTCTGGGTTGGAAGGGACCCACAGTGAACATCCAGTCCAGCTCTTAAGTGAATGGCCCCTACACAGGATTGGCATTTTTAGCACCAAGTTTTAACCAGCTGAACTAATCTCATGGTCATCAGTCACCAGCACATCTTCATTTTACTGAATAACAGCCCCCCAAATCATAAGTCTTGGAAGTTTTACTGGCACACAAATTGGGTTTGTGTTTTTAGCAGTTGTCTTTCCTTCCCAAAAGGAGCTGCAGGCAGATCCTGTCCCTCAGAAACTGCTGGGATCAAGGCTTTGTGACCAGGTTTGCAGCAAACCCTTTTTGCAAGAATGCCTGTTTAAACTCGTGAGAAAAATAGACCACAGTAGACATTCAAGAGAAACTTGTAATTCCTGTTGGACACCAAAACAAAAAACTAAAATTTTTCAATGCCTTTGTCCCACAAACCCTTTCCTAGAATTATGAGAAATATAGGATTTATATTTCTCTGGGAAAAATGGAAAAATAAATCAATATGTGGTAAGGCAAATTGCAGGAGGAATTTTAGCTCAATGGATCTGTCCAGGCTTCCCCTTCTGCTGCCTCAACTCTTCAACACTTCTGTTTAAGGTACACACAGAGTGAAAGAGCCAATGCAGAGCATTAAAGAAATGTTGAAAGGCACCATTTTTCCTAGCAGTGTGATATTTTGACATTGCCATCCCCTTCCTTTTTTCCAAGCCTGCCAGGGAATTTGGTCTCCACAAAATATAGTTTGCAGTGAATTTGAGTAATTTGTTAAAGATGTTGCTGTAATATTTCCCCTCTAGTTCTTTCCCCGAAGCTTTAGACTGAAAAGTTTTAATGTCATATTTAAATAGAAGCACAGCTATAAATTTCCAAAGGGTTCCCAGATTCTGAGTCTGACAATTAATACATTTCTGTCCTTTTTTTTGTCTTTTATTTTCACAGTTGGCAAACTTTACAGGCTTATTCTGCAGGTCTGAAGAAAATCTTGCTCCTGTTTTCAACGAATGCTGTAGTGGATTCTTGGATAAAATAATTTGAACAGATTTTGCTCATTGGACTGTACTGGCAAAACCTTAAGCTTGTTTCTTAAGTGTTAATCTGAAACAAGGACAAAATCCCAACTCTGGGCCAAACATTTGCCCTGACTGTGGGATGGGGACAGGGCAAGTCAGGATGGGCTCGTGCCCACGAACAGGTTGGGAGCAAACCTAGATCAGGAAAAAAATGGTTTCACTTGTTTCAACAATGAAATCATTAAAATGGCTTACAAATAATTTTTAGATTTATAAAAAACGTTATATTTTAATACTAATTATGAATAAAAATCCTCGTTGAAGTGCCACACAACATATTATTGCAGCCAATTATCCCACCTGGAGTGTGCAAGGGCAAGCACACGAGTCAGGTTGTGCAGGACACGGACCGTGATTCACTCCCTGGATTTCCTGAGCTGAGCTCCCACGTGGAAAACTCCGTCCACAACCCCCCTGGGGAGGATTGGCAGCATGGCAGCGAGAAGTCAAGGGAGCTGTGGGGCTCAGAGTCTTAAAAAAAGGGATCTGGGAGATTCCAAAAATGACCTCAAGCTCTTGCAGCACGTGGGCATTCGAAACACAAACCCCGTTACGGTAACAGAGGTGACTGTGCTAAACATGCAAGGATTTCATTTTCGAGTTATTAAAAACAAAGTAGTATTTATTTAAGATTCTTTCTGAAGGAAATACATTTAAAGTTTCCATTTTGGACAGGGAAGTGAGAATCCTTTTTGTCAGTAATTAGTTAAATGTCAGATTGGGGAGGTTTGTGACTTCTGTAAAATCTGTCCCTGGAAGTTTTTTATTCATCAAGACTTTCTTTAAGATGCTTTTTCTTTTTTTTTATCCAGCAGCTGAAACAGGTTTCTCTGCCAGCAAGGGCTTTATTTCTTCAGACTCACCGAAAATCTATAAAATCCAACATTGCTAATCAGGCAAGGACAATCTGAATTGCAATTTGGTTGTTTTGGTTTTGAGTTCCCCCCCCCCCAGATGTATTACTCAACACACATACATATTTTTATTTCGTTCACAAATCAATTTGAAGTTTCAAACTTTGGCCAGATTTTCTAAAAACTAATGAAACCCAAGCAAAAATTACGATGTGCTTTCGTCAGCCACGTAAAGCTCAGGTTATTTTTCTGCCCACAGAACATGGAAGGAGGGAGGGACAATTTAACCTGAAAAAGCTCTCCTTTTAAGTGTAGCTTGTGTCTTTTCAGCCTGAGGAATGTTGAAATGCACTGTGAAAAATCAATTTCATATATTAAAGGAAAATACGGCATTTGAAACACGAAACTAACAGCGTAAAACTTATCTGGCATTTTGGAAACTGAAAGCAAGATTGAATAAGGAAAAAATTTAATAAGTATATGGGAGCCAGGAAAGTAGATTAAAACAATAGTAGATTAAAACAACTCAGTGGACTTTACATGAAACAGAAAGTGTGGTTAAATTATACTTTAATTCTTTGAGAAAAGCTTTTCAACAAATACTTTAAATCAGAATGTTACAAGTGTTATTTTAATAACTCAAAACTTCCTGTAAACAGCCAGCTGGCAGGGATCTGTATGTGTGTGTATACACTTTATGTGTATATATAAATATAGATATAAATATAATATATATATATTAATATATATATACTTTGTGGATTATTACATTTTTAAGGATAAAGAGAACCATAATCACAATTTGCATGAGCGTGGCACTTGCTGAGTTTGGATTCTTTAAAATAATCTCCTAGAACCAGACACTTTGGTCATGAAATAACATCAGCAGAGAACTGCCATTTTCACAGGAGCTGGAATAGGTTTTGCATCAGATATTTGTGGCAATTACAGAGAAACACAGTTACTGAAACACTCCCAAAACTCATTCAGTGGAATTTCCCCCCAAATATTAAAAACACCTGTGGTTATGGGGAGGATTTTTATCTTCTCATAAATACCTGAGGAGCTTCACAAATGTCATTCCTGCACTTCCCCTCCCAGGAAAAGCCAACTTTCATTAGCAGAGGGCTTGAAGGGAGTTCAGTTGGTGAACCACAGTCACTTTTAAAAACGAGCTGTGTTATCTCCTGTTTCGTCATGTTCTAAATTAAGTATAATTGAGAAAATGAAAAAAAAAAGGAAGTCCAAAAAACCCCAAATATTTTTTTTATTAGAGCTTTAAAGAGGTGCTTTTTGTATTTCAGGGCTGCATTAGAGCTCGACTTTATTACCATCCCCTCCTAATATGAAATAAATAAAACTAGTGGTCCATATATGTTGCATATTGGAAACACTCCAGTCTCAGTGAGCACAAAGATAAAACAGCAGATGACAATTTTTCCTTATAAAACTGAGAGTTAAACAGTGACTATAAACACTGGTGGGAAACCATAATTTTGAATTTTGTTTCTTCTTTGGCAGTTTAAGCAATGCCCATCAATCCAAGGGTCTTGGCAAATCAGCTCCTTGTATTTTAAAGATATAAAAAATTCTACTTGGAAATTTTATGACTGAATAATAAAAGTTTAATTGAGAATGGCTCAGAAGGTAAAAAAGCTACTACAAAAAAGGAAATATTCTACAAAAAACAGTATGGATTTTAAATTAAAAGATTCTGAGCATCAGTGCAGCATCAACCTGAGCTTTGTGTGGCTTTGTATGGATAACACAGAAATATATTTCTCCTCTTATTTGTGTTAGTGATAATTATCACACACAAATTTGGTGCATCAATCTAAAACAAGTCAGGTTGTTATTTGGGAAAAAAAAAATTCCTACAAAAGATAAATTCCTGGCAAACAGGAAATGTCACATCGAGATCTGTGGGTACAAACCTGTATCTGTGAAGACCTATTAAATATATTTTTAAAAGATTGTGAGATTCCTTTTAAACAAAGTGATTTCCAGGTATTGCAAGAAGAAATCCTTGGTGTTTGCAGCACCAGTTCAAGATATAATATATATATTGAGATATATAAGCACCTATCTTTATAGATGTCTCTAAATTATGAGGTAACGACAGATATTTTCAGCAGCTTGTTCAAGGGATGATTTAGCCATTAAAATAGTCAGCTTTCCTCCAGAATATTGACTTCAGAAATATGGTACACATGAATCATGTTCCTTCTAATCACACAATAACTTTGAGCCTTCACCAAAATCTCCTCTACGTTGACAGCTGAAAAGGAAAACATAAAATCCAGAGCAAGACAAATTCTGGAATAACCAAGAAATGGTATCTTTTTTTACAACATGCAGCATCACTAAAGGATTGGGGAAAAAGAGGCAGGAATTGGAAAGGAAGTGGACAGGATTTGACTTGAGGAACAGACTCAGCTCTGTCCTACCTGAGCAGAGAGCAGCTCCAAATCCCCTCTAATGCAGCTGCAGCAGCTGCTGCCTTTAAGAAGCTGCAGCCTCTCAGGAAATAAGAAATCTGGCACCAGGCCCCCAAAAATGACACACGTAACATAAAAAGGAGGTGGAAAAAATCAACACCAAAATAGTAAAGGCCAAACCCACTCTGCCTCCCCCCCAAATCCACCAATCTTCCCATCTCCCTGTTCAGAAGCTTTTATTGCTGGCTTCCAAATGGAACTCACCTGAAAAGAAAATGCACTGGGGGTATAGTCAGCTTGATTATGTTCTCCTCCAGATGTGGCATCGACTGCAGGGCCATTCAGGGTCTTCTTCCTGGTTCTAATTTGTGGGGGAATTCATGGGACATCTTGATTAATTTGTGGCCCTGTGAAAATCTAAGTAGAGACTTTTCACGAAAGCAACCCGGGTGTTGTGCTGGGAGCAGTGGCATTCCTGGTGGTACCTGAACACAACCTGGCCCAGGCTCCCTCAGAGCCTTCCCTCCTTTGGGCTTTTGCCCAATTCTGTGATCATCAGGATCATCAGTTTCTGATGGATTCTGATTCAGTCACTGATGGATTCTGATTCAGTCACTGATGGACTCTCCCTGTTCAGTCACTGATGGATTCTGATTCAGTCACTGATGGATTCTGATTCAGTCACTGATGGACTCTCCCTGTTCAGTCACTGATGGACTCTCCCTGTTCAGTCACTGATGGATTCTCCCTGTTCAGTCACTCCAGCTGTGCCGGTCCCGCTCCAGTGGGAGCTGGGTTTGCAGATAGGAAGGCTGGAGCTGCTGTCACAGGGGGTCACCAATTCCTACAGCCCTTCCCTTCCAGCTCCTCAGCTCCAGCTCGTGGCTGGCCTGGCTTTGCCATTTCCCAGCCCACCTCTGCACACCAGGACTGGGACCAGCTGGTGCAAATCAAAGCTTGTCCTAATATAGTCTTGGGCAAAGAATAAGAGAAATGTTATGGTTTCAGGCTATTTCTATCCATTTCCAATATAGTCTGGCAATCTTAAACAGGAAGAGAATCAATCCTCTAGCAAATATTTCTCACTGGTAACTGGAAAAGTTCCCAGCAACTGGACCAACTCAGCTTTCTCTTCCTTTTATTGACCACACAGCTCTTGATGTAAATGTTTAATATTAATGTAATTTCTTTGACATATCAGTATTTTTTTCCTGGCTACATTGTGTGATTTCAGACACTCTTGATACCTCTAGTCCCTTCTGCCCCACCTTATTTTAGGGAACAGTCTTTGCAAATTCTAATTTATCTGATACTGGACAGGTATAATCTAAGGGGAGGGATACAGGTAAATAATGTCAGAACAATTATAGGCAAAATATATTTTGAAAGATAATTCACCTTTTGAGAGTAGGCTACATAAGAATTTAATCTACAAACCTTTTCATTAACCAGCTCACTTAATCTGCTAATCCAGACTATTGTATAAAGCAATCTCTATTTTCTCTCATCTTTTGTGAAGCCATGTTATGGCATAAATAACCTCTAATTCCATCAGTGCTGGGAAACACAATATAGTTTAATGCCAAAAATGAAAGGGAAGCACATCACGGATAAGACATGTGGAAATGGAATTGTTAAATGCCATCTCAGGAGGTTTTCTAGGACCAGTGGAAGAAGCTGGTTTTATTGACTGGTGTACAGGAAAAGAAGAATTAACTTCCTTAAACCCACAAGGATGCAGCCATCCAGCTTTTCCTCCCTGCATCATCACTGCTTCCTCCAGGTTTGGAATGTACACTGTGGATTTTCTTTACTCATGGAACTCGTTCTGCTGCAGTCGATGCCCAACACAAACCAATGAATATTCCCAGATGATCTGGACATTTGCAAGGAACTGATTTGGTCTTAAGACAAACAATCTCTTCCACAGATGTCTTCCACAGATGTCTTCCAAAGATGTGCACTTCTTTCCCTCTTCTGCTTTTCTTTATTAAAAAAAAAAAGGTCAGTAACATTTTCTGTGGACAAATCTGTGCTCTCCTCTTCCTTGCCTCTACAAGAAATTAAGAACCCTCCTAAAATGCTGCTAAAATCCTGGCTATGCTTGCACAGTCTGGCTGGGAACTGGGTCATCCCTGGTCTCCCAGCTGGAGCTGGGCAGTTCCTGGCTGACCTCTTACAGGAGCTGTATATTCCCATTGGGATGGACAAATGGGATGGAGGGGGCTGCAGATCCAGCCTTGGTTATGGAAATCTGGCCAGGATGTCGAGTCCTTTCTCACCACTATTTTAAGAGCCCTGGAGCCTCACAGACCCCACAGTCTTTGCCAACCAAAGGTAGTGCAGAGGACTCTGGAGCTCGTGGCTGTGCAGAAGGAGGAGTTTGCAGCAGTGAAAGGGGCCTGTGGCCTCCACACCCTGAGCACAGTTGTGTGAAGGTGAGGCCCTGAGGGCACTGATGGGGTGTGATGGCCCTGGGCAGGCTCAGCTGGCACTCCAGTGGGGATCACAAACCAAGCAACCCCAGTGTGGGGTATAAACTGGAACACTTTATTGAACGCCAGAACACAATTTAAGGGTCTTGGAGCAGGACATCTTAATGAGGAGGACGAGCTATGTTAATTAGGGAATTACACAAGTTTTTACTACCGTTGCCCAATGGGTTAATATTTCTCTCAACCAAGGTTCCAAGGGGGAAGAGGATTAAAGGGCTTAGACATGGTCTGATACAATTATCCCAAGAGTCCTTTATTGTTTCTGCTGCAGGAGCCAGGCCAAATCCACAAGGTTGAACTTTTACAGGTCTTGTGAGAAGGGTCCAGCTCCTTCAGATCATGGGATTTTTGTCAGCCCTTGTTGCCCAAGGTTTACAGCTCAAGCTGATCAAATTCCTTTTTGCTGACAGCTGGGTCTGGGCCCCTTCACACTCCCACCCACATGTCCTGCCGTGGGGTTCTGGTGCCCCATTGAAGCTGAAGGCTGGTGGCTCCCTCCCTCCCTGAGCTGAGGGGGCACCGTCCTCCTGGATTGACCCTGGATGTTGCTGTGAGCAGCTGCTCTCCTGGATGGGCCTTCTTGGAGGCAGGGCCCATCTCCTGGCTGGGCTTTAGGTGTGTGTTATAGTCCCTCTGCTCCCTGCTGGACTCCCCCTGGATGGCCCCTGGAGCTGGTTCGTTGCTCTCCTTGCCCGGGACTGATCCCGTCAGCAGCACCCAGCCCTGGCTGCCCTGTTTGCACCCAGTGGGACTGGGCCTTGCTGGCGAGGGCACGGCTTGAACTGGGGCTCCCCTTGGCCTCTGGCTTGTCCCCCTCCTGGGGAAGCCCCACTCTTGCTGCTTCCTCATAGATCCTGTGGCAACCCCCTCATTTCGGTGTTCCAATGAATCCCTGCTGGCTTCCCACTCCCGGGGTGTTACAGCTGCCCCTGGCCCGTGTTCGGAGGGAGTGTGAGCCCCTGACAGCTGTGCTGGGATGGAGAACAGAAAAGCAAGGATAAGATGGATGTTTTCTGAACACTCACTGATCCTTGCTGTGACATGGAGCTGAAGGCCAAGGTGGCAGCCACAGCAGATGTTTTGTGCTGGTTTGAAGCTCATTCTCTCTAAGGGTTGCCCAGTTCATCTTCAGGTCATGCTGCTGTAAATGGAGCAAGAATTCCAACTGAGTGTCTCCTCAGACGTGATAACAGTGATCAGAAGAGTCAGTTGGTCAGACTGTCCCTGCAAAAGGTCTCTAAGGTCCCTGTCACTGATCCCTGGCTGGATGAACACCCTCTCCCAGAGCTGAGCGTGCAGGAGAAGACACTCAGTCACAAATGAGTTGCTGAGTTAGTCCAGACCATTTCCCACAGTGGTTTCAAGCAGTTTGATTGTCTGGCCCATGCAGAGGTGCTGGCAGAATCACACGGACCCCCTGCCTCCAGGGAGGAAGAGAAGGAAGCCTGGGATGATCCTGCCTCAAGCTCTCCATGTCTGTACTGAGTGTGTAGATTCAGCATTTGCCTGAAGCTGATGAAGTAAAACTTATGAAGGACACTTTTTCAAATAATGAAAGATGACTTGATTACATGACCTGAAAGAGGTGAAGGAAAGAAAGGAAGGATATTGAAGAAATATGGGAGGTATCTAAGATATGGCCTGAGAACTGGATACTTGGAATTTTTAGCAAAGGCAAGTACGATAAAGGGACTAAAGCATGAAAAGAAACTTTAAAAACCCACAGCAAACAAACCCCAAGGCTTAAAACCCCCACCAAACCCAGGAAGAAAACAAAGCTGACTGGCAAGAGAAGCACTACTCAACCCTAGACTATAGAGTAGAATTGCAGCCCCAACAGAAAGGCACCATAAGTACAGAGACAGAGAGTTCTCCAGGCAGATAACAGTCAATGGGTCTGACTTAAAAATTATGAAGGGAAACAACTGTCAGAATTAAAAATCAATAGGACAAAGCACAGTCTAAATCTTAGAAAAAATAGTCTTTTCATAAAATGACTCTTGACAGTGCAATGATTTATTAAGCTCAGTTCTGCCCAGCCATGTTTATGGTCCCAAGGCAATCTTTATTTTGGAGTTGTGTGCATCCCTAATTACATGGCAAACATTGTCCTGCTCAGCTTTTAAAGATGGGTATTTCATAGCACATTTTGTACACTTTCAACATCCATCTCTTCCTGGCGCTCCGAACGTGACTTCAGCATCCTCTGAGGCTCCCCAGTGCTCAGCCCTGCTGCTGGGGCCCTCCCAGGACAGGCAAATTTGGCAATCACTCATATCTTCTGTCCCACATGCCAGGAACATAAAACCACGCTAGGGGTGATGTCCTCAGGGAGCCTCATATTCCTACAGCAGTGCAAGGGAGGAAAATATCGAGTCTCTTTGTCAGCCTTCTTATTTTCCTCATTTTGGCAAATTTTAAAAGCAATGGAGGCTTTTCTGTGAGAAAGTCGACGAGAATATGTCTCCTCTCAACACAAATGTTATTTTATAACACTCACCATACACAAACAATTCCAGTGCAAACCCCAGAACTGTTGATTCTTGCCTTTGGCCTCTTGGTGGTGCAGTCAAAAAGAAGCAGCAAATTTAGAGGCCTCATCTGAAAGACCCCCGAGTCTCCTCTATAGGAAGTCTTGTGAAAGGAAGAGGCTCTTCCAAAATGCTCTTTCAATCTCGTGCACTTTGGAGATGATGAACATGTCAAAGCAGTGGTGGTTTTCCTTTTCCAAGCTGCTTTGGCCACACTATTTTGTTTTGTTTATCCTGTGGGGAACACAAGAACAACTGGGGAATTCAGTGAAGGAAGAAGACTTGAATGACCTGCAGTTGCCTGTGGATGCTTGTAACTGGTGCAGGAGTGAGGAGCTGAGATGTATCTGGGCAATCTGCAGCAGATGAATTTGTTAACACAGGAATAACTCTGCCCAGAATGAAAGGGTTAAGATAACTCTAAGAAACTCCAGACTTTTCAAGATTGCCTGCCCAAATTCCAGTCTAAAATTAATAACCAAAAAGAGACCGTGACTACTGAAAAACAGGTATTTTGACTTTGTGGAATGATGAGCTAAACCTCTTAAAACTGAGGAAGAATGGTGAAAGAGGTGTAAAAGAATTTAATAAAAGAAAGCTTTGATTTGATTCTTATTTTTTGTCTGATCCTGGTAGCTTGTTTTTCTGAATCAGAGCATCCATGGAGGGAAAAGTCCTCATAGGAAAGTGTTACCTAATGGGATTGTTAATGACCTAATGAATAGTTAATAGCAAAAATTACAAGAACAATCTGTAGACCTGACAGGAATCTGGTTTTACACTTTCAGATGAGTTAATGATAAGCTCTAATCCTTTTCTCTGCAGTAAAGATTCTTAATGTATGGTCAAAATTGTTTGTGTTTTTAACATTTCACTCTAAGCCCATTTTGAAGGAATGTGCGTTGCTGGGGGCAGGGAACTGTTCTCAGACATTTTTACCTGGTACTGTAGTTAAAGCAGTGTAAAGGAAGATGAAGCAGAGTTATTATGAGCCAGGAAAAAACACCCAAACTCTTTTCAAAAGAACATTTGATACATTCAGTTGGGAAGAACTTGTTTTCAAATTTGTCTGAAGAACTTAAACCTAAAGCTCTGAGGCCTGATGAGACATCTTAGACACTTCTAAGTAGAAATATAATAAATTTGTTAGGAATTTTATTTCAATTACCTGGCTGGTGCTTCTGGAGTGTTCTTACCTGTGCTCTTGGCAGCATGATGAGGGGCAAGGCAATCCCTGTGCCTGCCTGGAGGGAGGGGAGCAGTCCTGCCTCTGGAGCAGCACAAATTTCCTTGGTTCCAATTTTAAGTATTATAAGAACTGGAGCAGAATGCCAGGTTTTGTGGCAAAGTATTGAGCTGCATGTGCAGGTGCCCAGGTTTCCAGAGTGCTTCATAACTGAGGGTGTGACTGTCTTAGGCAAAAAAACAGTAAATGGGATAAATTGCACAGAAAGCATCCTGTGGAAAAGATGGTGAGTTCCCACTTTAGCAGAGCCAGGATTTCATTCTGAACCTGACTTTGTACTTGTATTTAATTCACTTTTACTGTAGCATAACGTGATGGTAACATTAAATAAAAACCAAACAAACCTTGCATGATTCCATACTGGTGTGTTCACTCTGTTCTTCCAAGCAGTAGCAGAGAAGTTCTCTTGGGAAGGGAAGCAGGTTGTTTTCCAAGGATTCAAGCCTGCACACAGTGCAAGGATGAGATATCAGAACCAACTGCTCTTCAGCCACAGCCCTTCTCTGTTGTCTCTGCCACGATCACAGAACCACACAATGGTTTGGGTTGGAAGGGACCTTAAATCCCTTAAATCCCTTAAATTTTAATGTTCCTGATCCCATGTTGCCTTCTGGGATCATGGCTATAGTGCCTGGGTAAATACTGTTGCATGAACAAGACTGATATTATTTTTTTTTAATAGTTAAAGCAATGAGACCCAGAGAAGCAGCAGGTCCTGATGGGAGGTGACAGCACGTGTGTTCAAACCAGGCAATCAGTGAGGAGTTTTTCAGTATTTTCAGTGTTTTTCAGTAAAGAAGCTCCTAATTGTGTGGAATCCCTGCCAACAGCTCCCTGTCAAAGAGGAAGGATGCCTGGAGGGTACTAAATGTGGAGCAGGAATCATGAATTTCTTACAGATGGCTCAGGGGACCAATGACCATGTGAGAGGTGTGGGGGACAAACCTGCTGTGGGCTCAGAGCCATCCCAGCCCCTGAGCCCAGTGCATCCTGCTGCAGGGGAAAGGCAGGAATTCCACTGCGAAGAGGGAGCAGCTGGATGGTGTAAAACAAACGTGGGATAGACCTTCCTCTCCATGCAGTGCTCAGGCCTTAGTGCAGTGACAGATCCAAAGCTGGACACTGAAGGGAGAAGAGTGGGGTGTGTGTCAAAGGGTGCAGGAGACATTAGTGGGAGCTCTTTAAAAACAGGAGATGGAGACCTAAAGAGCTGCACTCCTGTCTTTCGGGACCTGGAAGCATTCAAAGGAATGAATCCTGGACCCCTGGTTATTATTGGGTTGCTGTAAAAGCAGAAAGGGTGGAACAACAGGCAGAAAGGTGAAAATACCACCTATAGCTGGTATTTCCCAGTCTATCAAAATATCAGCTCTTCAGACTTTCAGAGAAGGGACAAGTTACTGTTGAGCTGATGCCAAAACAATTAAAAGCTCTGGCTCAGCAGTTAAGTCCTTTAAGCAAAAACATACGTATTACATCCTGCTAGGTGAGAAAGGAGCTTAACTGAGTGACCCAGAGAGCTCTGCCAAGGCAGTGCTGCTGCTTCTCACCCAGCAGCTTTAAAAACTCAATTAAATGCAGCTCCTGTGGTAGCAAATGGCAAGAGTGCCATGTAAGCTTCAAAAGTAAGAGCAGAAATAGGAATGAAAGGGAAAAAAAATCATCTAGAGGAGCCCAAGTCCAGTGAAAGCACTGAAATATATTTAGGGTTGAAAGCTTCTGTTTGTGGTCTTTAATCATAGAATCAGCTGGGTTGAAAGGACCTCTGAGATCATCAAGTGCAACCCTTGATCCACTACCACCACAGTTGCTAGACCATGGCTCTAAGTGCCACGTCCAGCCTCATCTTAAACACCTCCAGGGACGGAGAATCCACCACTTCCCTGGGCAGCCCATTCCAATGGCAGAGCACCCTCTCTGTAAAGAATTTCTTCCTAATACCCAACCTAAACCTCCCCTGGCACAGCTGAAGACCCAGCCCTCTTGTCCCACTGCTGGTTCCTGGGAGAAGAGCCCAACTCCCCCCTGGCTCCCCCCTCCTGTCAGGGAGTTGCAGAGAGTGAGGAGGTCTCCCCTGAGCCTCCTCCTCTCCAGGCTGAGCCCCCCCAGCTCCCTCAGCCTCTCCTCACAGCACTTGTGCTCCAGTCCCTTCCCCAGCCTTGTTGCCCTTCTCTGGCCCTGCTCCAGCCCCTCCATGTCCTTCCTGAGCTGAGGGCCCAGAGCTGGACACAGCACTCCAGGGGTGGCCTCCCCAGTGCTGAGTCCAGGGGCAGAATCCCTGCCCTGCTCCTGCTGCCACACTGTTCCTGAGCCAGGCCAGGATCCATTGGCCCTCTTGTCCCCCTGGGTACACTCTGGCTCCTGTTCAGCTCCCTGTCCATCCCCACTCCCAGCTCCCTTCCTGCCTGGCTGCTCTCCAGCCCCTCTGGCCCAGCCTGTAGAACTGCCGGGGGTTGTTGTGGCCAAATCCCCTTGGAACCAGCCCATGGATCCAACCTGTCCAGGTCCCTCTGCAGAGCCCTCTTGCCTTCAACAGATCAATACTCCCCCCCAACTTGGTGTCGTCTGCGAATTTGCTAATGGTGGACTCAAATCATCCAGATCATCAATTAAGATATTAAACAGAACTGGGCCCAGCACTGATCCCTGGGGGACACCACTGGTGACCGGCCGCCAGCTGGACAGGGGCTGGACAGGCTCCAAATTATAACCAGGTGGCATTTAAAACAACTTTAGTGGATGGCCTGACCCCAGAAATGTGTCCACGTGTCTACCCTGAAGGTGTGCAGATGTAGGAACAGCATGGGGTGTGTTAGAAGGTCTGGGGCAGGCAGGAATAGATGGAAATAATGAACACAGCTAAAAAAATGGAACTGTAAGGAAAAGGAATGGCCTTTGCTGCTGTAACTCCCTGACACATTCCCCTGGGGAAGGACAGAAAAGGAGGGTGACAAAAAAAGAGACAAAATAATGTAACCCTTTGGGGAACATTAGATAAATAGCCCAGGAATGGATTTCCACAGGAGAAACACGAGCTCAGCGTGGAAATGGCCTGGAGGGGGTGGGGAGGATGAAACAAGTCTTCAGGAAATGTCCCACTTGATCCCTTGGCAGAGATCAGGATGAAAAACAGGGCAGGTGAGCCCAAGGCCTCCATCTCCTCAGCTCTGGAGTAGGGGTGTCCATCACCTGCTTCAGCAGAGCCTGTGGAGCAGAGAGTGCCCTGCAGGAACAGGGATTTCCAAGGTGACAGGGCAATAAGGAGCATCCCGGGCTGGGTCCTGCTGCCCTGGGGCTGCTGTGCCACCAGGACAATGCTGGGCACCTGCCCACCCACCTCCAGCATGGGGGGCTGCAGGACAACTACAAAGCTTCAATCTTTTACCAGATGCTCAGTAAAATGTAAAGAAATTGGACCTACTGAAGTCCATATTGGCTTCAGGAGAGGAACTAGAACACTTTGTGCACAGCCTAATGCTGGGAGTGAGAGCAAGTCCTTCTGCCTCCAGCCTTTTTGGGAGAAAATGAATTAATACTGGATTTTAGGAAATAAACATCCTGATCCTCTGTCCCAGAGAAAGTCAAAACATCCTTGGCCACAGTGGGAAGTGAGGAGCCCACCTCCAGGGGCTTCTTAGGGCAAGGAATAGTTGTACAATGCCCATAGGGATCCTGTTTGGCATGTCCTGGAAGCACCAGACAACCTCTTTTTGTGTATTAATAACTCCAATTTATTTTTAATGTAGGCATTTGTATCAATGACTATTAACGAATTTTTAGGATTAAATGCTATTGTGCACCAAACAATACCAGTTGGAGCAAAAAACAGAATAAATTGCCAGCAGTTCCTGACTGTCACAGCGGCTCAGTGGAGAAAACTCAGCAAAGGCTTTACTTGCCCTGCTCCTAAGTGGTGTTGCTACAGGCCTGTCTTTGCAAAGACAGCAGTAGGGCTTTACTGAGCTTCACCAAGGGGCTCACAGTGCCCAGCTGTGTTATCCCTGCATCATCTGGATGCAGGAAAAATCCTCAGCTGACCAAGTCCATGTTTCATGTGTGGTTGTGGTTTCAGTTGTTCAAACGGAAGTTAAAAAGTGAATTAACCAAGTGTTAGCTACAGTTATGGAAACAGGGTTCAAAGTAAATTGGGGAAACATCTACCTGGTACAGACCAAAGTATAATCCCTGGGTTGGATCTGGCTTTGCAGGGGCTCTTCTGGAAGCACCTCAGTACCTCAGAGCAGCCACGGGGTGTGAGCCCTGCCTGCCCAAAGTGGGGTTTTTGGTACTGCTCTCTAAGCCCAGGTGCTTTGCTGCTTCCACTTTGAAGGGAAATGGGTCGATGGGGGCAGGGAACTGTTCTCAGACATTTTTACCTGACACTGTAGTTAAAGCAGCGCAAAGGAAGATGAAGCAGAGTTATCACGGGCCAGGAAAAAACACCCAAACTCTTTTCAAAAGAACATTTGATACATTCAGCCAGGAGGAACTTGTTTTCAAATTTGTCTGAAGAATTCAAAGTCAAAAGCTTTCAGGTCTGATGAGGTGTCTTAGACACTTCTAAGTAGAAACGAGATGCCTTTAAATGTCCATTTTTCTGAACGATATTGGAAAAATCTATGATTATTTCAGCATGAGAAGAAACATTCTAAATCTGTTACGAATTTTATTTCAATTACCTGGCCGGTGCTCTTGGTCTGCACAAACCTTTAAACACCCAAACCTGGAATTCCTTGCAGAAACATCCCCGCTGGCATCAGAATATGATTCCTGTGAGGATCCCCGGGAGGCAGCACCGGCTGTGCTGGTGCAGACAGTGCTTCTGCCAACATGGGGGTGAAGGTCTTGTGCCAGCCAGAAGGCCATGAATGAGGTCAGGTGTTGGGGTGCTGTTACCCAGATCCCTAGGGGAAGAGCAGCAGCAGAAATGAATTATTTGGGATGTCCTTTGCTTTGTTACAGCGCCCGGTCCCCTCAGAGAAGGGTGACATTCAAAGCTATGAATAAAAATGATGGGGCAGTATCTGTGTGTAGGTTGTGCCACACCTTAAGTTTATGATATTTGTTTCTCCTTCCACTAGTTCTCAGTTTCTTTTTTTAAAAAAATGAAGAAACCCCCCCACAACTCTAACACCCCAAACAAAGCCACAGTCCCATGCTGGCAAACAGTCCCACCTGTTTCCTGGCACAGTCTGAGTTGTTGACCTTTATCCCTGTCCCAGAACCCCCCCTTTGGTAACTGGTCTGTGCCTTGTTTCTGTGGGCTGCAGAATGAAGTAGAATTACACTGATGAAAAGGAATTGGGAATATGAAATGAAAGCCTTCCTGTTTCAAACTGCACAACGAGGCCCTCAGAAGAGCAAACAGTCCTGTCAATCTCAGGAGTCACCTAAGAACTAAGGTCATAATTTAAACCAGGGTGGCTAAACTACATCAGATCTAAACTTAAATGGCTTAAATTTGCTGCACGAATTCTCCCAGGATGAACTAGAAAGCTATGTACGTAATTTTCTTATTTCCTCCCTCTTCTCAAGTTCATACACATGTAATTGGAGGCACATTTGCTAGATTTAAAACAATTTTTTGTTTCTGTTTGGCACCTCGGGAAATTCTTAGCTAAAATTTCAACAAAAGCTGGCAAAAATTTACCCAGTCTGTTATCTAAATTAAACTGTTAGACCATACAGGCCACATGAGGCAGAACCACAACCAGCAAAGCCTCAATGCCTAAACAGCCACAGCCCTACTGAGCCCTTGAGCATCCACAGATGGTTCCTCTCCTGCCTGTGGTGCTCCAGTGGTGTCCTGCCTCTCAAAGTCCGTTCCATCCACGTTAAAATGTGATAGGGAAAGTGATTATTTCTACTACAGCCCTTTGGAATCTGCCCTGGCTCAGTCCTGGATGAAGCACGTGGGAGGCAGGACCGACACTGCAGAGCTGCAGAGCCAAGACACTTTGATTAAACCTTAATGAGCTCACTGGTCATTTTGGAGGTTGATTGTTTTCAGATTTGTAATGGGGCCACAAATCAGGTGGGAAGCAATGGAAATTGGGAACAGAAATATCATTTCCATTCACATCCCTCTCAGGAGAAGTGGCTGAGGCAGCAGGGGTACCTGAGGGAAGGCTTGGGAAATGAGGTCGGAGATGCAGAGAGCAGGGGGGAGTAGGGGAAAGAAAAACCTTTGCAGCTGGGTTTCTCTTTCCCATCTTTGTTTCTGTCTCTTCCCCTTCCTGGATGAGAATTCTTTAGGTTCTCTAATCTGCTGGGGTTTAAATTCATTACAGAAAAAAACTGTGTCTGGTCTTTCCTCATCGTTTCTGTTTCCTTCTTTCTTTCTCTTTACACCATCCATTTTTCTTATTTTTTCCTTTCCTGTATAGAATTGGATTTCAAAAATCTGCACTTGCCAGAGGCAATAGAGCTGTGCAGAGATAATACATCAATACATCTTGTTGTGTGTCCTCTGCCTTCCACAGAGGTTTTTGTCACTGGGGTCATTTCCACTGGGTGACTTTCCAGGATTAGTTATTTTTCATCTATGATTGTTGTGATTGCAGAAGGTTTTGCTGTAGATCCATCTTGTCCTACAGCTAAAGATGGAAGAAACTCTTCCCTCTGAGGCTCTGGCACAGGCTGCCCAGAGAAGCTGTGGCTGCCCCATCCCTGGAAGTGTCCAGGGCCAGGTTGGATGGGGCTTGGAGCAACCTGGGCTAGTGGAAGGTGTCCCTGTCATGTGTAGGGGGTTTGCAACTAAATGATCTTTAAGGTCCTTTCCAAAGCAAACCATTTTATGTGTTTCCAGGTGCTATATCCCAGTAAATAAGAATGAACTCTACTGCAGAGTTACTGCTGATCACTTAATTTTCATGTTTTTCCCCCATACACTGCAAGAATCAAAATGGGAGTGTTCTTGGTGCAGCCTTTCTCAAGCCATGGCAATTGCATTAAAAAAAGAGCTACTGGGAGGGATATTACATCATAAAGTATTTAATAAATGTGGAGGTAAGGTTGCTACATCCTTTGTGGATAAATCCCAGGTGTACAATATGCAGACTTAGTTCTTTGCTAAGCTATAAACCTCACTGTTTTCATTCTTTTGTAACACAAGATTTAAAGGTCACAGTGGGAGCAAACATGTCTGCTTTGAAGAATGAGTGGGCAGTTAACAGCAAACCACTTCCATGTTTTGTTTGGGGGAACTTCAGGTGGTGCACAAGTCTTGCCTTTTTGATTTAGGTGCATGTTATTTTTGTTTCACGCCCCTGTTCTCAATTCTCTGCATCAGGAACAGAAAATTCACTCTTTTCTCTGCAATACAGAGAACAAATTTACGTGAGTTCTTTTATGTCACCCATCTGAACAACCCGACCAGACCTGAGTGTGTTCAGTGCAGCATCTCCTCTGAAAAACTATCTGATCTACAGGATCTCCTGTGAAAATTCCAGACCACACATCAGCACTGGTGCAGCTGCAAAACCAGTCACCCAGGAGACGCTGGGCACTGGGAGGTGAGGCTTTGTCCTTATCTGAAGAAATGGAAAAGGACAGAAGGGTCATCAGTAACCTGTAAATCCATAAAACAGGCTGCCCTGCCCTGGACCAGGGCTTCAGCCAGCCCAGGCTCCATCACCACTGGGTCAGAGGAGCTTCATCCTGACACCTGGAGAGGGCTCAGCTCCCAGAGCAGAATTCCTCCATCATCTATCTTCTCAGTGTCTCTCCTCTTTCTGATAAATATGAATATTCTTGGTAGACTTGTGACTCTCTGGCCTTTGTCTGGGCTGAAGCTCTTAATCACAGTTTTATTTCATGTCTATGAATTCAAATCTCTATCATCAAGGTAAGGAAACACTGTTGGTTTGAAACCTGCTGCCTTCACTTGGTTGTACCTTCCCTTGATCTTCAATTAAATTGAACAGAATCATAGAATCACTAAGGTTGGAAAAGATCTCCAAGATCCTCAAGTCCAACCATTAACCCAGCTCTGTGTTCACCAAGTGCCACATCCATGTTTTTTGGACACCTCCACGGCTTCCCTTGGCAGTGCCTGACCAGCTCCAACGGGACAGTTCCAGTGCCTGACCACCCCTGCAGGGAAGAAATTTTCCTTAATATGCAGCCTGAACCCCCCCGGGTCCCCCCTCCTGTCAGGGAGTTGCAGAGCCAGAAGGTCCCCCCTGAGCCTCTTTTTCTCCAGGCTGAGCCCCCTCAGCTCCCTCAGCTGCTCCTGCTGCTCCAGCCCCTTCCCCAGCTCCATCCCCTTCCCTGGACATGTTCCAGATACCTTGATTTTACCCAATAATAGGTAAAATCCCATGTGTCTGTCGTATTTCCACCTGTTCTCTGATTTCTTCCTGGCATTAATTATTTAGCTTACCTTATCTTCACCTTTGCAGCTTTTGTAAGAAACATGTGAAGGACATTTCCACGCTAAGGAATTCTGGAAACTTCACTGTTTTCATTTGTTGGGCTACACATTCATATTTCTTTGAACACAAGGGAAGTATTTTTAGTCTGACATATTGTTTTTGCAGATGGTTCTATTTCCAGGAAATCTCAATAAACAAGGTTTTGTTTGGGATTGCACTGAAGCAAGGAGTGTGGTTGGAACTGAAGAGAATAGAATGCAATTAAAGGAGGAATGAAAACTGAAGCTGTTTAGCTTTGTTTCGATCAAGTTTCATGTTTGGAACCATTTTGTCAAATCAGAACTTTTTTAATTGTTACAGAAACCTCACACAGACTTTTTGATTCCCTTTTAAAGCGTGTCTGGTAGAAGCAGAGATGGCACTGTCTGGAGAACCATCTTTCAACTACATTTTATCTATTTTCAAAACCCAAAGCATGATCTGAGCATACTTCTGATCATAAGGGAAAAATTGTCCAGACACTCAATAGTTTTCTGTGATTTTTACAGAGAAGGTACCCAAACTGTATAGCCCCTAATGGCACATGAAACTGTGGGATGGGCAGATGTTTTTTGTTGTAGTATTTGTGATCAATGAACAATTCTATTTGCAGTCCTAAATATTGGGAGGGAATGTGTGGATTCCCATTTGTTTCTTTCCTCTTTGAGAGATGATTAGGAACCTCAGGAGTTTCCTGAGTGTACCAATCTCAAGATGATGATCTCGTTTCCAGCCCAGCGTGTCAGACAGTGGTTTCTTTGCCCTTTGCTTTGGAGAGCCATTGACAAGCATTTGAACAACAGCACAGAGTAAACAGCGGGATGAAACCTCAGAAGAAATAATGACATAATCCCAAGAATGGAGTTTTGCATGAGTGCTTGCGGGCGGGATAAACTATAGCAAACAGCTCCAGGCAGAAGGGCTGTGCCTTACCTGCTCCTTGTGCTCTCCAAAACATGCCATCCCTCTTTCTGCAGGTACCCTGTTTGAACTGATCCTTTTACAACCAAACCTACACCAGGGAGTCTTGTGCTGATATGATCCAGCTCCTGGCAGAAACAGTGCTCTGGAAATAAGCCAATGTCTGCCTTTCAGTCAGTGCTGTCAGAATATGGGAAGTGTTCTGGCTAAGAAGGAAGGATTTCCAGTTTTCCTTGAACAGTTACATTTTCCTTGTTTTTTGTAAGGACTCTGAGTTGCACATAAACCTCATTAAAAGTACATAACAGATGTACCAACGCTACAGCAAGAAGTTGTATTGTGAGGCCAAAGATGACGACAAAAGGAGTGAAAAATGTTCCTCTGAAAAACACTTGATTTCATTACCAGCTGATGAATACCACTTGCTGGGAATTCTCAGCTCTCCTGGAAAATGACACTGAGCTGCAATTTTTTCATAGTGAGGTTTAAAAATGGATATTAATGGCAAGTGTGTGGAAAGGAGCTACATTTTTCAGAAAACTTGCTATTGGTTTTAATTGTAGAAAGTGTTTGCTTCCTGCCTGCAAGTTCAAGCTCACCAGGGAAGGATATGATCAGGGTGTTATTTCTACTTTCAGGTTCAAGTTTCTCGCAACAAATGGCTTCAATCATCACGGTAAAAGAGGATTCTTGTTTTGTGATATTGAGAGACTTCGTTCTAGATTTTCCAGGGAGAATCTTTCTGCTGTTGCCTGTTCAGAAAGAATATAACTGTTGGTGTGGATTTTCTTAATTTCACTGTTTAGTACAAAATCACAGCAATCACCTGAACTCTTTTAATGCCACTTTAAGCAGAACAGGCAGATAAACTGCCCCACTCTGGGATTTCTGCCTGTGGATCAGACCTGAATGAAACACAGGGATGAAAGCACAGGTGCAACCCCAAAGAGAAAATGGTTGGAATGACTTTACAGATTTGTTCCTACATCTCTTAGGGTAGGAATTGTCTTCCTATGTGCTTACAGAGCCATGAACATGAGGGGATCTATCTAATGAACCACCTTCTGGGTCACTCCACATGGATGCCACGTCAGGCACTTCCAAGTGGCCTGGTGGGCATCTGGTGTCCAGCAGGGTCAACCCTGTTCATCTCTGTGTGATGGAAAAGCTCCAGATTGTGCTTAAAAGAGAAAGATGTGCAAGGGAAAGGCAGGACTCAGGGACAAAAGAAATACAGTTCTCAAAATTACCAGTGAGCCGATGAGCTAAACATGACTTTAAGTGGGCTCTATTTATCTTTGCCCTTGTTTACTAATCCTTGCTGTTCACTGTGGTTTGGTTTAGTCGCTGCTGTGGCAATAATAAAGTCATGAATTTGGTCATGAAAGAGAAGACGTCTTTTTCTCCCAGAAAAAGGGAGTGGTAACAATAGACGGGTGAACTGGATTTTCTCCCCTCATGGGAGTTAAGTAACAAAGTTAAGTAACTCTGGGACAGCAGACAAGAGACTTGAGACAATTATTGCTGAAACCTTCCAACAAACAAGGGATTCCCAGCTCAGCCTGCACAGAAGGCACAGCAGGAGCTTCTGCCCCCCTCAGAACCTCTTTCTGAGTGGGTCCTTGCTGGGTTGCCTTTACCTTCTGCCCAGTGCTGGTGTTCCTGAGTTCCAGCACAAACCCACGTTCACCTCGTCCATGAGAACTGTGGCACCAAGCCCAGAAAATCACCAAGTTGTCTCCTCAAGGGGGGAAATTCAAACAGCAGGGAAGTGTCCAACATCAGGATCCCTGGGTTCTCCAGGCTGTGCTTTGGGAGCAGTGTGTAACCCAGAGCAGAACAACAGCCACAGTGCCAGTGCTGGTGGTGGCAAAGCTGGGGAATGTGTGTTCCAAAGGCAGTGGAACCCAAGTGAAATGGTCCAAGATGCTTTAGTGCATGGGGCTCCCAACTCTGGGCAGAGTTTTTCAGTGGAAAGAGGGTTGTGGAAAGGGATTTTATTTCTTCTCCACTGCTGCTGCAACCATGTGCTGCTCACAGGTCAGGGAGAAAAAGGCTAAAACAGCCACATGGAAACCTCTCCTGGAATTCCTGAAAGCCAGGCTGGCCCTGAAGGGGCTTCTCTGGAGAAGAATCATCCATCATAGAATGAACAGCCTCTCCACTGGGCCAAAATGTGTCCCTTCACCAGGGGTGATTCAAACCAGCATCCTGGACCAATTCATTTGAGTGTTTCAAGCAAACACCCTCTTCCTGCAGGGCTCTGGTCCAGCCTTGGCCATGGCTGTTGCACCCTAATTTGGGAACTCAGCAAAAATGGAAGGTGCTCTCAAGGGGCACAGAGGCCTTTGAGCAGGGCAAACCTCCCAGGCTCTGAGAGCAGCTTTTAGTAACTAAACTAAACTTGATCACTTTTAAGATGGAGATGGGGATGGATGAATCTTCCCAGTACTTGTATTCTTATGCTAAAACCTGACTGAAAGTTAAAGTCTATTGTGTGCAGTGGAAAATGCAGCCAAATCAGAGCATGATGTGGAGAGAAACAAAGCATTTGGATGTGAGTCAAAGATCCATAAATCTCCAGGCATGTTTCAGCTGCTTTCCCTATGTCTTTGGACGACTAGAAGTCAAGGTATTTGGAGAAAAGATGTGGTTGTCACTTCTGAAACTTGGGCTCTTAATTTCTGTTTTCTTTCTCACTTGGCTCAATGTAAACAAAAGCATCCTACACCAAGGCAGATATTTACTTGTTAAGAATTTCATGGCTTTTTTACCGTGAAAGAAACACTTGTGGGAAACCTCAAACAATTCTTTGGTAGTGCAGGCTTTTCCAGACAGCTGCACTGGGAAGGCTGTGGTGCTCCTGGCAGACCAGGAGAAGGGTCCTTGGTTCCCCTTTCCACCACAATCCTTATGTTCAAACCCAGAACTGGGAAGCAATTTGTATTTAGTTTTGTGTTTGCAGTTCAAAGACAAACCCCACTAGATGGGTGGGCAGAAACCCTGGGCTATCTGAGCCTCTGCCCTTCCCTTTGCAGAGCACCCCACACCACACAGGGCTGTCCCCTCCTCTGGTCCAGTTCCCACAAGGATATGACTGATTGATTGCTCTTTTTTTCCCTTTTTTTTTTTTTTTGTTTTGTTTTTTTTGTTTGTTTGTTTGTTTGTTTTCAGAATGATCTCATTCGTGTCTTTCTCAATGTTTTTTTTTCCTTTGTGACCACTAATCTGTTTTGTTTGGCTTGTTGTTGTAAAATAGAATATTTTCTCATCAGCTGTCCATCATCTGCAGAGACTGAAGAGAGAAGAACCAGCCACTTGCCATGACCTTTGCTGGAAGGGGAGATCAGCTCCCGCTAGTCCAGGACCTGCTTACATCCCAGATGAGGGACAAGGAGCATGGATGCTTGCTCTGTAGGGATTCAGGTTTCCCTCAAACATGGAACTGGGAACGGTTTTGTGGTTTCCCTTCCCTAAAACCCGCAGTCACAGAGCTGAGTGCACAGAACCTGCTGCTGTGAGAGCGTGTAAAGGTGAGAGAGGGAGGGAAACACGAGGCTGCCTTTGGCATTCCGACTCCCAGGAAGCTGCAGCTGGATCATACCTGCAGTTACTGTGACCGGGATGTCATGATCCCAGCTGCAGGGGCTGCCCACCATGAGCAGGGTGGAGATCCAGCACCTCCCAGGGCAAGCCAGATGCAGATGTGCTTATAAACCCTCACCACTCCCTGAGGCAAAGCTCAACAGCTGCACTGGGGTGGTGGGTGCTAAGTTTGGTTCTGCCAGAGGTGCTCTCAGCAAAGCAAATACAGCCACGACTGTCCCTGTGGAGAATGTCCCAGGAGATCTCGGGGGCTGGGATGAGAGGAGCTTTAAGGTCCCTTCCACCCCAAACCACTCCATGATTCCTTGATCCTTCTTTGCTTTCATGCACAAGTACAGGCTGGGGTATAACCCCCCCAGATGTTTGGCTCCTGCAGGCTTTGTCTCTGTGGTGGCAACAGGCAATGGAATCGCTGTCCATTCCCAAAGATCAGCTCAAGGTCCAGCAACTCTGCTGTGTCTGTATCAAATCAAGTGTTATTTCTCTTATGCCAGATTTTAATGACAGCCATGCCCTGCTGCAAACAGTCCTTGTGCCTTTGTTTTCATACTGCTCCTAAGAAATAGAAGCAGCATTCTGGGCCCAACACATCTTTTTAAATTTCTTAGTGTCTTGAAGACAGGTTCGCCTGAAATAAGGGCTTGGACAGCAATTTCATGAAGCTAACGAGCTAAAAATATTATTGTTTGTAGTGAAAGCTGAGTCTGATATTCACCTGAGACACATTTATCCTGTTTCACTGTGTAATTGAATCTTCTGGCTGTTCTACAAAGCTATTCTTCATATTTTCAGCACCTTCTCCTGCCTCTCAGAATTCTTGGATAACTGAAAAAATTACGATTTGCGTTTTGTTTAAACGACTGCCCGTTTGTCAGAGTTTGTTCTCAAGGAAGGCTGAGCACACTGGTGAACTTGCTGTGGGGGCTGCACAGCCCCACCTGTGCTTAGGAACAGACTCTTCAACACATCAACTTCTACAGGGTTGAGGAAAGCTGATAAGGGAAAAGCAGAGAAGCAAAGGCCTGAGTGACCACCAATATTCAAGTGAGAAATAAAGGGAGCTGGGCACTTAAGATCTTTACAGAGCCTGGGGTAAAGTGAAATTTCAGTAGAACTGAGATCCTTCAATCCTGGCTTGAGCCCTGCCCAAGTTTTTCAGCAGTGAACTTCCCCAGTCACCCCTGTTGCTGCAGTCCAACCTCAAGAGGGTCTCAGCACCCGCTGAGTCAGAGGGAATGAGAGAGATGGCCAGTGGGAAAAGCATTTTCCTTGGAGATCTGCAAACAACCACCACTGCTTGAATGGTTTCAGTGTTTTATGCAAGGCAGAGCAGCTTCAAAGGCAGCCAGAGAAGGCCCTGCTGTCCCTTTGCCCCGTTGCTGGGGCGTGTGCTGGAGAAATGGGGGATGAGGATCAACTCTGTGCTCTGGGGGGAGAAATGAAATGGAGACCATTTGCTTTCCCACAGCCCAAGAGCTCTGGCTTTGTGGGGGACAGAGCTGCTGCCCTGTGGTCACACCATGCTGGGTGGTTCCAAGGCTCCTGCTCTGCTCGTGTGCTTTGCTGGGAGACTGGACACATCACAGGGGGCTGAGGGCCCCACCAGAGCCAGCCTGAGGTCATTTGCTTCATAAAAACATCACTGAATTCCAGAATGGTTTGGGTTGGAAGAGACCTTAAAAGGCCATCTAGTCCCAGCCCATCTTCCACCACACACAGGGCTCCAAGCCCTGTTCAGCCTGGCCTGGAACACTTCCAGGGGTTTGTGTTGTACAGACAGTTGGGCAGGCTGGGATCCAAAGCCTAGAAAGAAACGTGCTGCCTCCTTTTCCCTGAGGCATCTGAAGGCTTTTCAAGATGTTCTCAATGCCATCAACACCTCAGAGCCCCACTGTTTCCTTCTGGCTCCATGTTTCTAAAGGCCAAAGAGCCTTTGAGAGTTAGGATTTAGTCCCAGGAACTGCTGCAGCACTTGTGCAGCCCCAGCAAAAAGCTCTGATAAATCCTTTCCTTGCTTTCCATGGGCACCAACAGCTTCATAATGGCAGCATTCCTTGCTCCCAGAGCCAGGTAAGGTGTTCTGTGAAGCAAAAGGTGTGTTTCCCCGTGTGTTTGGGATGGTGCAGCACACAGGGAGTCTGAAAAGTCTCTTTATTGATCATCCATGAGTGACTGCCAAAGCACTGGAACCTAACAAAACGTGTGACTGATGAAAGAAACCATTTCCATGTTACCCAAACCAGCTCCTTTGTAATTTACTGAATGGTTCTGATCTCACTCTGGGTTTTCTGCCATCTTTAAGCCAAGATATTTGCTTTTAAATTTGCCAGATACACCAATCTTCATTGACTGAATGGTCTTCCCAACGCTGTGAAGGAGGGGCACGTCCAGCTTGCTTGTGTGATATCAGCATTTGAAAATAAGATGAAAGAATCAAACATTATTTTGAGCTATTTGATTCTTAAACAATTCACAGAATCCTTAACAATTCACAGTATCTTAAATAAATCAACATATAAACTATAGATTAATATACATTATCTTATTATATATAAATACGTAAACATATAATTAATGTTACTATAATAAAATATAATAAATAATATATAGTATATAATAAATAAATATACTAATAATAAATATTATATATAGATATATAAAAGTAATATCACAGTGGATCTTAAACAATTCACTGCCAGACTGAGGAAGAAGTTCAGCAACTTGGGCCTAAAGTCAAGTGCTTAGAAATTTAGGTGATAGAAAGATAAGAGAAACGTCTGCATTCACAGTTCTGTGCCATTGTGACAGGTTAGAAGTGGATCTAATTGCTTTTACTTTCTTCACAGACTTTGTTGGAATTCCGGAACCTTGATGCAATTTGGGTTTGTCAACACTAAAAACCTGCTGTTGATTCGTATTTCCAATTATCCAACAGGTGTGTGTCAACTTCCAGTCAAGGGGCTGCAATTAGAAAATAATCCAAGCCATATGTCCATGTGTATCCACTTGCTTCCTGTATTTGCCTGATCACAACTGGTGACAGAAGGTGGCATTTCCACCAGATCTGGAAAAGGTTGTTTACGCTCTTGTATCATTCCTAGACTTACCTCTGACATTTTTATCCACATGCAACTTTCTGAAATATAGACATGGAACAGAGTGTTTCCTGGAAACTGAGGTAGGATTTACTCTTTGTTTAAATAGATGCAATTAAAATGTTGTGTACACATGGTGGTGTTCTGGATCAAACCTATTGACAATGTTTCCAGAGTGAGATGTAATTAAAGAACTGCAACAATGCCTTAAATTCTTTTGATCTCAATGAACCTTCAAGTGCAGGAAAGTCTTAAGTGGAAAAAGTGATGCCTCTGAAAATGTGAGTCTTGCAGGCGGTTTCTGCACCTCTGTAAGAGAAAAGGCTGATGGAGACAGGGAATGCTGATTATGTGAAAGGCAAGAGTCCTCTGTTCTTGTGTGTGCAGGAGGAGCTGAACATGAACCACGTTCTTGGCTTTCAGGACCAAACCTATTTTCACTTGCTCTTTCTCAGCCATATGTAGAGCTGGTCCAGGGGGTGTGTTCATTTTCCTGGCTTTTTTAACACACAAACATTTCCTCTCTTTCTCGTCTTCTTTTCCATCTGTATTGAAAATGATACTTTTCAAAAGTTCTGTCTGCATATAACTCTATTCCCAAACGGATTTTTCTGTGATTTTTGTCATGCAGTGCTATAGGAGGGACAGAGACAGCGACATTGTGTGTTTTAGGCCCCCAGGGAGCTCCCAGGCGGGCTCTGCACTGCGGCTGCCACAGCAGGGAGGCACAAATGTGGCTGTAAAAGCTACATGGCAAGGGCTACAGTTCCTAACCCGAGCATTTCTCTCACCCCGGACAAAGTGTTCACCTTAAAGGACACTCTGTGGGGTTATCCAGGGAGGAAGTTCAGAACACTGAGCTGTGACAGGGGGGAGTTGGGCTCTCTACACCCACAGGTTTTGGTGGATTTCGAGTACCTGGTTTGTTCAGTAACTGTTGAAAATGTCTGCAAACACCATGTTCAAAACAGCAAAGAATGGGAGACAGCCAGGAGAAGAACAAGGTCCTGCCTCACCCCCTTTAAAACAGTGTTTGAACTTTCCTTTGCATGGAATGCACGTGCGGCTCCAACCCCAAACCTCTGTCGCTGTCGCTGGCAGATCCCAACGGAGAGCTGCCTGATCTTCCAGTGTTCTGGAAAAAAACCTGCTCTGAGCTCTACCACGAGCCGCTGTGCCCCCTCTTATCCCCTTTCCCGAAAGGGGTGCGGCAGAAGGGGATATCCCCACTCCATCAGCCCTGCGGTTCTGTGCCCGTGCTGCGGGGAATCCGTGAGGAATGTCGGTCACGGTGGGTTTCCCTGGCGGGACCCTCGCTCCAGATCCCGCGGGATGCCCTTTCCGGGATCCCCTGTCCCGAGATGTCCCTTCCCGAGATGTCCCTTCCCGGGATGTCCCTCCCCGGGATGTCCCTTCCCGGGATGTCCTTTCCCGGGATGTCCTTTCCCGGGATGTCCCTTCCCGGGATGTCCTTTCCCGGGATGTCCCTTCCCGGGATGTCCTTTCCCGGGATGTCCTTTCCCGGGATGTCCCTTCCCGGGTCCCCTTTCCCGGGATCGGGGCCGTCCCCTCAGAATTCCTGAGCGCCCTCTGGCGGCGCTGGCGGGGACTGCGCACCTTCCCTTGGGATTCCCCCGTGGAAGGGATGGATCGCCGGGATCGGGAGCGCTCCGAGGGAGGACACCTCGTCCCTCTGGCACTCCGGGCTGTGCCCGTCTCCCCGCGGGCAGGGCCAGGGACCGCTGTGCTCGTGGCTCTTCCCATGCAGCCTCCTCACTGCACAATCCACAGGGATCACGGAATCCCAGAATGGTTTGGGTTGGAAGGGAACTCAAAGATCATTATCATTCCAACCCCCTGTCATGGGCAGGGACACCTTCCACTAGCCCAGGTTGCTCCAAGCCCTGTCCAACCTGGCCTTGGACACTTCCAGGGATTCAGGGGCAGCCACAGCTCCTCTGGGCAACCTGTGCCAGGGCCTCCCCACCCTCACAGATGAGAATTCCTTACCTATATATATCCCACCTAACCCTGCCCTGTGGTAGTGGGAAGCCATTCCCCTTGTCCTCTCTCTATCCCTTGTCTCCAGTCCCTCTCCAGCTCTCCTGGAGCCCCTTTAGGCCCTGGAAGGGGCTCTCAGCTCTCCCTGGAGCCTTCTCTTCTCCAGGTGAACCCCCCCAGCTCTCCCTGGCTCCAGAGCAGAGGAGCTCCAGCCCTTGGAGCATCTCCGTGGCCTCCTCTGGACTTGCTCCAGCAGCTCCAGGTCCTTCCTACTCTGGGCCCCCAGAGCTGGAGGCAAATCTGCAGGTGGGATCTCACCGGAGTGGACTAGAGGGGGACAATCCCCTCCCCTGCCCCGCTGCCCACTCTGCTCCGGAGCCAGCCTGGGACACCTGCGGCTTTGGGGGCTGTGGGGGCACATTGCCAGGTCATGTCCAGCTTCTGGTGCACCAGAACGGGGAGTTTCGTGGGGACAGACTGGCAGATGAGCAGCACTTGAAGCGGCTCTGGAGATGTGTTTTGTGAGACAAGACATGCAGCTTGTGCTCCAGCACCTGTGCTCTGATTACTTCAGGCCAACCAACCCTTCCAATCCCATAATAAATCTTGACATAACCCATCCTTTTGTTAACCTCTGCATGGAGATCGTTGTCTGTGACACAAACAGCTGAGCAGACAGAAAAGCTCCCAAGCAAGAAGGGTGATGGACATTCGGTGTTCAATGTGCAAGGGACATTCCAGCCCTCAGGGCACGAAGTGGAGGGAAGAAAACAATCATTGTATTTCCTGATTTACAGATTATTTGGGATCGGATACAGGAAAAGGTTCAGAGAATAACCCAGTCCAGGAAGAAAATGGTATGAAGTGGGAGGGATGATCACCTTGTTCTCTATTTCTCTTCCCTGCAGACAGCCCACAGCCACAAACCCCAGGATCACCAACATGGGGAGGTGGCAAACAAGCCCTCAGGAGCTTAAAGAGATGCATCACTGCAGTCTTGAGCAGCAGGGTTAGACCCCATTTAGGAGCAGAATCTTTTCTGCAGTAAAACACTTTCAGTAAGCCCTTAAGAACTACAGGCTTTAGGACCAAGTCCCCTCAGGACTATAGTTGGGAGAAACCTCAGAAGACATTTATGGCTGATGACCATAAATGCCTGCAAAGTGTGGCCTAACATGTCATTGCTCCAAGGAGCAAATACATCCACAGCCATGGGAGTGTGGCTCTCAGGAAAGGAGACTTTATACACAACATTATAGTGGCAGGTTTGGGGATTTAATCTCTGGTTGTGAGAAGTGGGTGAGTTCTCCTGCAGACCTGAGAAAGCATTTGGGCAGAAATGCTTTGTGTGCAGGAACCAAAGGGAAACAGGAACTAAGAGGTTTTGAGAGGGAAAAGCAAGGCAAGGATGGACTGGCAGGAGGGCTGTAGCCTGCCTAATTCCTGGATTCCAGAGAGCAGGGAAGTCAGATAACTGACTGTAACTAGAGTTTTCTCCTGTAAGACCCCAGCCTTTGGCTTATTATTCTCCTAAGCTGTCAATTGTCATGAAGTTCAGCTTTGGGCTATAACTGTCACCCTTTTTTATGCTGCTTTTGTCTCTCTTTTTCTCCAGCAACCCCAAAGTGACTATCTAATTTAAACCCATTGCTTGAAAATGTGCCACGAGGCTCAAACCTCTCACTTTGTGTGCATTTTCATTTGACTGCAGTCCAATGTAATATTCCCTTAATTGTTTTAGGTTGTTTGAGAGTGATTCTACTCTTTAATCTGGTTGGAAACAATGCAGGATCCTTTTTAGAGTGCAAAATGGATTTTTGTATGATTAATTATGGGACATTCCGCTTCCTAACAAACAACTTAATGGTGCTCTGAGAGTTATTTTCCATTTTTCTCTCAAAACACTGGTGAACAATCTGCCTCCAAAGAAAGCGAGTGTAGGATCTATTTTATTATTATTTTTCAATAACAGAAATCCAGAAAAAATACAATACCCAGCAGAGGAATGGGAAAGAAGATAATGAGAGAGAATGGAGTACACCAGCATAAAGCACTGTGATGTTTTTGTGAGTATTCTGACAAAAAGGAGTCAGGTTGGATTTGGAGGATGGGTTTGGAGTGATAAGGATTTCACACCCTGGGTGGATAAAAGCAGGGTGAAAGGCAGGAAGAAGAAGACTTGTTCTGAGCCTGCACGATGCTGGGAGAAGCCTCAAAACCAGGCCTTTTGACCACGTGCTGCATCCCATTGGGAAGAGCTTTCCCCACTGTAGGAACACGCTGATTAAAATGCAAATTTGGCTTTTCAGAAAGATGTGTTGTGGAAGCAAACCCACGGGGAGGGTTTGAAACCCTTTCAGCTGTTCCTCTTCTGCACAGCCGGAATTCCACCCCCCCTGCCCCTCCCAGCTGGGCTCTGGGCTGTGCAGATGTCTGTCCTCACCCCTGGGCTGTGCTCAGGTCCTGCAGGTCTGTCCAGCACCTCCTCACAGGGGTCCTGCTTGTCTGGGCTGCTCTGCCAGAAAGTCTCCTTTTTCCAAACTACCACCTTCTTCTCCAAACCTACTTTACCCACTCCCTGAGCTTCTCCAGCAGCACAGATCTGTTTGCTCCAGATTTCCATCGTGGGTCCTCATTGCTGCTTCACTCTTTTTTTGGTGGAAACAGGGCTACAATTCTCTCTTACAGATATTTAAGCAGAGGGCAGTGGTTAAATCTGTGTGAGGAGTTTACACCCAGCTGTTGACACCATTAATTCTACAGCAGTCTTTAGACTAAACATTCTAAAATTAAATTACTCACTGAGAGCAGAATTCAGTGCTATGAATAGACTTAGTAAAAACTAACTGATACAAAACTTAAAGCAAAATCTACTTTAAAACTCAATGTTCATGTGCCTTATACCAACACTCTTGAAGAGTGAACCTCACTCTGTGCAGAAAGAGATGTTTGACCATCATCCAGCAGTGGCCAGAATGGAATCCTTCCTTTTGCTCCCCAGAAAATCCTACAGACACAGCAGAGATGGAACAGCCATGCACCATTCTATAACCTAATTTTGTGTATTAGCTACTTAAGATAGATGTGATGTCTTCAGGTTTTGGCACTGGGTGATGCTTCAGCACCGCAGGGAGCTCTAGAACAGGGCTCAGAATTCAGCAAGGCAAATTCACCAGGTATTTGTCTGGAGGGCTGGGAATACTCAGAGGGAAGACACACTCAAAGCCTCCACAGGAGTGTTTCTCATGATTGTGATTTTCCCTGGGCCACTCCCCCAAATTCAAGGTTGTATTTGAAGTTTATTTATCCCAGGCTGTGATTGCTCATCCCTGGAACTTGGGTGACTGCACAGTCCTTCCGGTGCACTCAAGTTCTGAGCTTTAAGGATTAGAGTTTTAGTTACTGAAGTTAAAATTCTACTTGACATGATGCCTCATATGTCTCTGCCTTAATATGTCACAACTGTTGCTCACCAACAAATTGAAGAAGAAGAAACCTTTTATTCTGGATGTTTCTGCAAACTCTTCAACCCAGACTGGGCTTTTCTCACAAAAACTCATGTAGGATTTCTTTTCCCCAAATATCAGCTCAAAGATACAAGTTTGGTCTCTGCCAAATGTAATTGGTAACAACTAATTATGAACTAATGCACCAGCACTCTTCAGTTTCTGGAACTTGTTTAATTCACAAGGAGAGCACAGAAGAAAACAGAACAGGAAAGTTCTGCAGCCTGAACAGTCTGTTAGCACAGGAGGGGGAAAAATTGATATAAGGTGATGTCCCCAGCGTGCCTTTGATGTTGTGTGTCTGTAGCCAGGAGCTTCAAAGACAGTGTTTTGGTTTCTATCTGGACATCAGGTCATAAGTCCAGCACTTCTGGCAGCTCCCACCAGCTTTTCCACTGAGGTTTTCCAAATATTGTGTATCATACACAACATTATGTTATGTGTTATTCACTGGCAGCCCAGGGGGAGGGAATCTCAGGGGGTTTGACCATTGAATATCTCAGGGTATTTGTCACCAGTAATACACATGGTCCTCAAGTATTACTGACAAAGAAAAGAGAGAAACTTGCTCTGGAATGTGTTAACAGGACGGATGAGGCATTAGGGGAATTACCCAGCTCTGTTTGGTACTGCCCAGGATCTGATGGAAGTGTCCAGAGCTGGGCACCAAACTGCAGGACTATGGACATAAGTGACTGAGGTGCAGGAGACAGCAATGAAAATGAGAACAAAAAGGTTGGAGGGGCTGGATTTGCAGCTTTTGAAAAAGAAAACTGTGGGGACAAGACAAGAAGGGCACAGTGGTATTCTGAAGGCCTGTGGGTTATCACACAGGGAACAGTGAGCTTGTGTGTCCTCAGGGACAACCACAACAGGCACTGGGTTAAGTCACAGTGAGAAAGGTGAAGCAGTTTTGTTGTCAGGCACTTGAAGAGGCTGCAGAGGAAATCTCTGTCCATGGTGGTTTTAAGAACAGCACAAACACACAGAATGGGGATGATACAAAAAAAACATTATAGTGTTTCAGGACAGGAGGCTGGGCTAAGTGAGCTCTGGGCAGTGAGGAGGGTGTTGGGGCAGTGCCACCACAGCCATCAGCAACCCCTGTGCTCTGGCTTCATGCCAACGAAAAGTGTCCCAGTGTGAACAGTCTCATGTGACAGGGATAGCAAAGCAAACACCTGCAGCAAAAGAAGGAAGAAGAATTTGGTGGGAGACCATTTTCAGTGTTACAGCAACACCCAACACGTCTGCTCAGCTGATCAACAGCATCTGCTCTCCGGTGACCAGTGACAAGACCCAGGGAACGGCTGGAGCTGGGACAGGGCAGGGTCAGGTTGGATCTCAGCAAAAGGTTCTTCCCCCAGAGGGTGGTTGGCACTGACCAGGCTCCCCACAGCAGTGGGCACAGCCCCAAGGCTGCCAGAGCTCCAGGAGGGTTTGGACAATGCTCTGAGGGACAGGGTGGGATTGTTGGGGTGTCTGTGCAGGGCCAGGAGCTGGATGGATGGTCCTTGTGGGTCCCTTCCCAAGGATATTCTTTAAAGAGTAGCTGCCTGCAGTACCTGAAAATCCATGGAATCCCTGCGATATAACGGCAAGTGACAAAGACACAAAAGGGGCAAACACCCAGGGAAAGGTGGTGGTGACGAGGCAAGAAAGAAAAGTAATCTCTTGAAGTTGGGTTTTGGGGGTTTAACAGAAAAATACTGTAGTAATCCTGGGAAAATTGTCCTGTCCTGGTGCCTGCTATGTCTCCAAACACATGGCTTTGCTTGTGGAGTGTGCCGAGTGCCCTCATTGCCAACCGAGGCAAGCGAAGGTACATGAAAGGAAGACCAAGGCTGGAAAAGATGGGCAGTTATTTCTTGTAGGGGAAGACAAAGATAAATGATACAGTGTGCATAAACTCCCACAGGTTTACACCACGTAATGGGAAATGATGGCCTCCAAGAATCCAAACGGTTTGGAAATATTAAAATGTTAAACACCCTGTAACAATGTTTGGGCCGATGGCTCTGTCTGCTTTAGCACTAAATCTTGCATGAAATGGATGACCTTTAAATTTCAGAGTTGGTTGGGAGGCAGGATTTTAACACTTTGTGGCACATAACTTTTGTTGTTAGTGCCATGTTTTTTTATCAGGAAGTGTTAGGGAAATGGAATGAGGAAGGTGTCCCTACCCACAGCAGGGGGTCGAAACCAGATGATTTTAAGGTGCCTTCCAACCCAAACCACTCTGTGATTCTGTAACTAAGGGACTGGAGTATCTGACTGAGAAGCTGAGAGAGCCTGGGTTGCTAAACCCAGACAGAGGAGGCTCAAGGGATCATATCGATATGTATAGAGGGGCTAAACAAGACAGAGCCAGGCTCTTCTGGGTGACAGGAGAAGGGGCAGCAGACACAGGCTGAAATACAGGAAATTCTGCTTAAAAACAGAATAACTTTTTTATTGTGAAGATAGAAGTCGCCCAAGGAGGTTGTGGTGTTCCCATCCTTGGAGATGCTCAAAACCCAGAAGTTCCTGAGCAACCTGTTCCTGCCGCTCCTGTGAGCAAGGATGTTGGACCAGACACTTTCCAGAGTCCTTCCCTACACCCACAAGTCCTCAGATCTGGGGAAAGAAGGAAGATCTGCTGTTGTAATGATGGACAAGGCAGTATTGCACTTCTCCCTTACTTTGATCAGAGCAACCACCCAGTTCTCCCCCTCCCCTGTGCCTCAGCCCTGCCATTCTCTGCTGCTTATTCCCCTTATCCCCTTCATGCCTTTTAGAGAGTGCTGCAGAGAAAGCAGATCAAACAGTGAGAACTGCCAAGCCCAACAGGAAATGTTCACATGGGAACTCAAAATAGATTCAGCAACTGGACTGAAAACCATCGAGATGCATAAACCTCAAATACACCTGAAATTCCCACCGTAATTCACCTGCAGCCAAAAAGCACCAGCACCCTTCAAAGAGCACTCCACCTCCTCCTGGATTCACCAGGATTTATCCTGGGGAGCAGTAACAAAGCTAAGCAAGGGATAAACACCTCCTGCCCTGTCCTTGGAACTGCTGCTCACAGACATCAGCCAGAGGCTGAGCAACAAACCTGTATCAGTCACAAGCTCATGCAGGTCACACTCTCTTTTCCAGCTGGTACCTGACATTGGGATGGGCTGCCCAGGGAGGGGGTGGAGTCACTGTCCCTGGAGGTGTTTAAGGAAAGACTGGACATGGCACTCAGTGCCACAGTCTGGTTGACAAGGTGGTGTTGGGTCATAGGTTGGACTTGATGATCTCAGAGGTCTTTTCCAACCTAATTCATTCTGTAATTCTGTATTCAAGAGTGGGGACAGGCTCCTTGCCCCAGGAACTGACTGTGCCCCAGGAGCCACGATTCCCAAAGGGGTTTTCACATTATTAAAAAGCAGAAGAATGCATGTCCTTATGTGCAAAAGAGCCCTTGATGTTCTGAAAAATGGGGCATTTACAATGGCACGTCCCACTAGAGACATCATGGGCTCACTTCAAGGATATGGTGGAAATTTGCTCAGCACCAGGTCAAGAATAACCCAGGATGAGAAGGAAGACTTTCATGGGACTGACAACATCCCAGCCCCCAGTTGGTCAGAAAGAACAGTGGCACAGGGTCTGGTTGGAGGGCTGTCCCTAGTGGTGTCCCCCAGGGTTCAAGACTGGGCCCAGTACTGCTCATTAACTCGTTCAACAATGACTGGGATGAGGGGGTCGATCCCTCCTCAGCTGGTGACACAAGGCTGGAGGAGTGGCCGATCCCCCAGAGGGCTCAGCCCTTCAGAGGGACCTGGACAGGCTGGAGAGATGGGAGAGAGGAACTGTCTGAAATTCAACCAGGGCAAATGCAGAGTCCTGCACCTGGGGAGGAGCAACCCCAGACACCAGCACGGCCTGGGGTGACCTGCTGGAGAGCAGCTCTGGGAGAAGGACCTGGGGGTCCTGGGGGAGAACCAGCTGCCCCTGAGCCAGCAGTGAGCCCTGGGGCCAAGGAGGCCAAAGGGATCTGGAGGTGCATTAGGAAGGACATTGCCAGAAGGACAGGGAGGGGATCCTGCCCCTCTGCTCAGCCCTGGGAGGCACAGCTGGGGGGCTGTGTCCAGCTCTGGCTCCTCAGCACAGGACACACACGGAGTTCCTGGAGCGGGTCCAGTGCAGGCTGTGGAGATGCCGAAGGGATGGAGCATCTCTGGGAGCAGGGAAGGCTGAGGGAGCTGGGGCTGTTCAGCCTCCAGAGCAGACACTGAGAGGGGCCCTCCCCAGGGTGTGTCAGGGGCTGCAGGGAGGGGGCAGAGGATGGACCTCATGGTGCTCAGCAATGGGACAAGAGGCCACGGGCAAAAACTGGTGCCCAGGAATTCCACCTGAACATGAGGAAAAATGTCTGTGCTGTGCAGGTGATGGTGCACTGGGGCAGATTGCCCAGAGAGGCTGTGGAGTCTCCCTCACTGGAGATATTCCAGAACCCTCTGGACACAGTCCTGTGCCATGTGCTCTGGGATGTGCTTGACCAGGGGGATGGGACCAGCTGCCCCTCTGGGGTCCCTTCCAACCTGACCCGTTCTGTGATCTGGAATGGAGCATTACCTACTTCTGCCTCAACACCTTAACTTTCTGTCACCTTTATCACTTCTGCACTGCAATAGAGAGAAGTTTCAGAAGGTGCTTTTGTGAATAACAAAGACATCCACTGAAATCAGGAAACTCCACGCCAGTCATTTTGGGGATGGCAGCAAGTTGCTGCATCTGCTGAGCTCCCGTTCACTAGAGCACACCCACTAAACTGCAGAAATCCTGTGTTTCAGAGTTTGGCCAATAGTAAGTGCTTCCATCAGCGCTGCCTCCATACAATCGTAAACATCCACTGGACTGATTACATGACTAATATGTCTGTTCTTGAATAGGCAGCAGTCACAAGTATTGAGGCCATGTTGCTGAGAACACAGCTGTGCTGGGCAGGGCACGTCTCCAGGATGAAGGACCAACCACCCCCTCCCTAACATCGTGCTCTATGGCAAACTTGCCACCAGCTGCCGCAAGAGAGGAGCCCCAAAGAGGAGATACAAGAACTCCATGAAAAAACATCTCAGCCTTGGCCATACTGATCATCATAACTGGTCTGCTCTGGCCTCCAACCAGGAGACATGGAGACACACCACCTATAACGCTGCTGCTTCTTTTGAGAACACACCAGGATCATTCTTGAGGAGAAAAGACAACGCAGAAATAACCGTGTCTTGCCAATACCGCCTAAGGAAACTTTCCGCTGTGCCTTTTGCAACCGGACTTGTCCGTCTCGCATTGGCCTTTTCAGCCACCAGCACGTTTGTAGCAAGCATGGATAGAATCCTCAAAGCTTCGTTCGCGAAGCCCAGCCATGATGATGAAGTGCAGAGTGACGCACTTTGGCTGAGGACTCTTCGATGAGGGACGACGAAAGGCAGGACCTGTGATGGGTAAAGAAGGCGAGCACGGCAACCCCTGCGCCTCCGTGTCACAGCGTGAGATATCCTGCCGGCCACAGTCAGGCGCTCACATTAACGCTCCGCCGCGTTCCCTCCCAGCCTGACCCGTCCCGGGGCTCCGGGACTGTTCGAACGCGGCCCAAGGGCCCCTCCCTCCCGCGGCCCCTCAGCGCTCCCGCCGCCGCCCCCGCGCGTGCGCAGCGCGGGCCCACCCCGCGCACACACACACACACACACACACACACGCGCACGCGCAGGCGCGGGCGGGGCGGGCGCGCGGCGCTGATGCAAGAGCCGAGCACGGACTGACCCCCGCGGGCCCCGCAGGCCGACAGACCGACCGACAGACAGAGCGACCGACCGACCCACCCACCCACCCACCCCCGGCCTCCCGCACACCCCCCGGCCGCCGACATGTCCGGCGACGAGGTAAGAACCCGCCCGCACCGCCGGGGGAGCCGCGCCCGGGCCCTGCGCCGCGCCGGCGCCGCCGCCGCCATGTGGGCGCCGGGCCTGAGGCCTGAGCGGGCGCGGCCGCGCGGGGCCGGGGCAGGCCGGGGGTCCCGCCGGGACGGGCGGAGGAACCGCGGCTGTGGGAAGGGGCCGCGGGTGCTGCGGAGGCCAGGAGCTCCCCGGGTGCCGCCGGCGGCCGCCCCTGGCGGGGGGAGGCCGGGGAGGGAGGCGGAGGGCCCCGCCAGCGCTTCTCGTTGTGTTCCGTGCCCTTCTACCATGTAGCCAGTTCACTTACCCATGTCTATGGAGCTTTAAATCTTGGTCTATAACCCAGAGAACTAAATAGCTCCATCGTAACAAGCGATAACTTCAGGCTTTCCGGGTCTGCTGGTGCTGGCTCGGACACACTTCCAGGGGAGCTGATTCGTTTGGCTTTGAGAAATTTTTCGGGTGTTGTAGGTGCCGTGTGTTGGCACCTTCACTGGTCTCATTTCCCTCGCTCTCGTGGCGAAAAGGCCCGTTTTACGTGTGTGAAGTGATGGGTGACTGTGTGGCCTGGGGTGCCCTGGCTGCACCCATGAGATGGATTCATCCATGAGATGGATTCTGCTCCTGGGCTTGTGTCATCTCTCAGGTGGTGTTTCAAATACCCCCGTGGCTTGTTTCCTTCAGAGCAAAGTGAGCACCCAAGCCTTGGAGATAGGCAGGTCATAATTTGTCGTTCGTAATAAAGAAGAAAAATTATTAATAGTTTTAAAAGGAGCTGAGACTGCCTTACTCAGCTGCTTTAACATCCAGAATGAATATACTGCACTTCTGTGCCCCATTTGTCGTTGGAGCTGCAGTTGTGATGGCTGGGCTGTACTCTGCACTCAGCAATCCTTGCATCAGGTGCTTCCTGACTCAGATGATCCCAGGACCATGGAGTTCATATGGAGTGCCCTGCTTTGGGTTTAGTTTAAGTACCAGCAAGACTATTTTTCTTGCATAATGAATTTTTTTTGCCATTGAGGTGATTCCTGCAATCTGTAGGACAGTGAAGTTACCTCTGTGGGTTGCTTTATGTGTCAGAGTGACACATAATAGCAGGTAACACAGTTGAACCTGAAGAACTCAGAGTGACAGTTCCTGTACTGTGAGAGTCTGTGTGCCTTCCCAACGTCTGGTTGTTGGGAGCGGGATAGTTTGGTATTGATGGTAAGTTGGTGAAACTTTTTGAAGCCTATAAAGTTAAGGAGAGTGAAGACACATCGAGACAAATTGGCACCTTGAGCTGGTGTAGATGGTACAAACTTTGTAGTATTGAACTGTAGCTTAACGTTTTCAGAGCTGTGAACAAATGAAGCTCCCTGGTAGGAGCACCACTGGGTGCTGCCCAGAACTGTGGCACAGCAGGGGCAGCACAGGCCTGGTTTGTGAGGGGAATCAGTCTGTTAACATCTGTTTGGTTTATTAAAGATCCTGCAATGTGTATAATCCCACCAGAGATGGGAAAGTTCTCTAGATCCTGTATTTTTGTGAAGCTCCAGGCAATAGTGTTAGAGATTGCTGTGTTTTGAGAAAATTTAGGTGCTGATTGGTCTTAATAATTTTGCATCTCATCGCAGACATAAGTCAGTGTAGTGTAAGCATTCCTGAGCTCACTTGATCAGGGCAGGGTTGCTGTTTGCTTCCCATGCCTGTGTTTTTTCAGATGAGGAAATGGGATTTATTCGTGACTTCCGTTAGAATCCCCAGCATTTGCCACTGTCACAGCAGTTCAGAGTAACCTTGGCTTCTGTCTTGACAGTTGCATTTGGACTGTGAGTCTTTGATACTTTTTTCCCCTCTTTTCTTTCACTTGCTAATTTCTGTACGTTGGGATTTTGACTGTAGGCATTTGAAATAAGGAGCAGGTACATGGAGCTGGATGTGAGAAAGAACCATTTGGTCTACAGAGGAGAAAACCCCATATGGGAATTTGGCTCTGAGAGCAGAAACAGGATGGGAATTTAAAACCTTTTTGCACAGGAAGAGCACGGATGTTAGGTGTGTTTGGACTGGGGGCTGCAGTTCCTTCAGTAAGAAACCTCCAACTTTCAACACTTAAATGGCATCATAACTAACAAAACATACTGAGTAGAGAAAAGGAACAAAGACAGTTCTGAAGCATCCAGCTCAGAGAGCCCAGACATGGAGTGCCCTGGTTGTCAGGCCAGTTCATTTGTATCGTGACTTGTTTAAGCCTGTGTGACCCAAGGCTCTGCCCTTGATGAACAAAACATTTCAGGCACAGGCCTCCTCTTCCTCCTCAGGTTGTGGGGTCTTACATCACTTTCCTGTGAGCAGGTGGCATGTTACGAGTAAGTCTTGGGTTTGCAGAAGCTTGGCTTGCCCTGGCTGGGGTGGCCCCTCAGAGCAGTGCCCTGCCCAAGGCCAGTGCCTGTTTTTAGTGCTGGAAAGCCACTCTCCTGCATCCAGTTGTCCTTGAGTGTTGACTGGAGTTTAGTGTGGTTGGGCTGAAGTCACAGCCTGTCTCTGCAGACACAAGAGATCCTTTGTGGTGGTTCAGAGTGAGAGGTGTCTTTCTCTTCACAAAGGGAAGAGTGATTTGAGTTTCCTTCTTAGAAACTCTTACGTCTGATCTTATGTTTGCTTCACATGAGGAAATAAAAACCTCTTCAGTCTTGCAAAGCATCTTCATGGAAATGAGTCAGGCACTGTGCCTGTTCCCAAAGCTGTGGACTCTGCTGCTGGAGCAGCTTTCCTTGTGTCCCAGCAGGCTGGGGAGGTTACAGACAGTGTAACCAGTTGGACATACTCTGTGATTTCTGTGCATTACAAGAGCATGATTCACAGCAGTGTCTGAGGAAGCATCAGAGGAAAGCCCTCTGGCAGAACTCTTTAGAAGATCCTTCTAGCACAGTGTGTGCAACTAAAGACACACTTGAGCAGTGTGAAAGCCTCAGTGTGCCAAATATGTGGACACTTTTGGGATGCTGTGCTTCAGAAACCCCTGTGTGCAGTTTACTGCCTTTAGTAGAGCCTTTATGAAACATGTACTTTGCAGAAAATTGGAAGAATATCACAAGAATGTCTTGTGGAGGAGAATGAGAAGTGCAAGGAAAAAATGGTTTTGTGGGGAGAGGGAAAGCACCAGACTTGCAGGGTGTAACTGAAGTCAGAGAGCTGCTCTTTGGTGAAGTGCACCCTCACTTTCCTGAGTGAGGCTGTTCATGATGCTGAATTGGAACTCTGTGAGAACACTCTTCCATTACTAGATGAGAAGAACACTGGAGAAAATCTCACTGAGTGTCTAAAATTGTTGTGTTAAATCCATACTCTGGTGTGACTGTATGGGCAGGTGTGAGTAACAGAGCTGGCCAACACCTGATGTCACCTTGCACTGAGATGACAAAAGTAAGAAACATTAATGTGTTACATTAATTAAAGCATTAATGGAAAACTGGAGAGCTGGTGTGTAAAACACCTCAGGTCTGCAGATGATGAATAGGTTAAAAGTGAATCTCTGAGGTCAGTGCCTTCCTCACAGTCAGACTAGGGGAATTAAGCTGCTTTGCTGGCTAAAGAGCTCATTAACAGCTTTTAATCCCTTGGTGTCTGAGGTTCAGTCTCTCCCCCGGGGAGGGGAAGAGCTCAGACCTTTGCCATTTCGTGGTGTTGGAGCTGAGGCAGGTCTGTGTCACCAGCCCCTTGTAGGTTTGCCTCTAGTCCAGAGTGTCCTTGTCAAGAGAGTTGTTGCCAGATCCTGCCTTTAATAAATCTGGAAGTTAACATGTCTCCCAAGTGGAAGTGACTCCTGATCAGACTCTGTGCTTCAGTGATGCTGAGTGTGCACAGTCTTAGTGCAGATCTGGAGTCCAGAATGGTAATAAAATGGAGAAGGAGCTGGTAGCCAGGCTGTCAAAGAGTTGCAGCTTTAATGGATTTTCAGCTGAACTCACGACTAGATAATACTAATAACTGGATGGCAGGAAACTTGGACTACAGGAAAAGTAGCTGAAGCTGGAAACTGTCAAGCAGGTCTTCCCTTGCAACTGATAAACAGTTGAGATTGAAGGCAAGGAACACTTTGGGAAATGAGGGGATGGTGAGAGAAACTTCCAGGTGTTCTAAATATGAAGTGACAGGTGATTATTGTGCAACTAAGGAACTCTTTGACTTTTCCAGATGATTTTTGACCCTACTATGAGCAAGAAGAAGAAGAAAAAGAAGAAGCCCTTTATGCTGGATGAGGAAGGAGGAGGAGATACACAAACAGAGGAGACTCAGCAATCAGAAACAAAGGAAGTTGAACCAGAGCCAACAGAAGACAAAGACGTGGAAGCAGATGAAGAAGACAGCAGGAAGAAAGGTAAGATGAACTCTCCACAGTGGCATTTTGAGACTACAAGCCTTGGCATCCCAGGGTGTAATTGCAGGCCCTGGTTTGTTCTCAGTGATCTCTGCTGCCTGTTCAGAGGGCACATTTCCCTCCTGCTTGAAATCACAGACATCCACCAAGCTCCCAGTGCTTGTGTAATTTCCATTTTCTTTTTGTGTGAGGCAATGAAAGGAGACTCTCCAAAAGAGTGAGGGTGAAGTTTCACATGTTCCACATGCAGTAATTCCATAATTACGGTTCTTTTTCATTGGAATGATTAAGCAATAGTGTGAATAACAGAAACATGGTTTAAAAGGCTTCTAGTTTTTTTGATAAGTGTGAATGTGATAACTGGAGCGTTCTTTGGAATCTTTCAGGAAATAAGTATGTGATTGTGTATATAAGCTTACTTTTTAAATTGTGTATATAAGCTTACTTTTTAAATTGTGTATATAAGCTTACTTTTTAAATTGAGGCCAATGGCATTTCAAGATGACCTGATTGAGAGGGTTCTGTTCACTTTAATCCAGTTTGTTGGTAAAACTGGCTCCTGCTGTAGACCAAAGAAACTATACCTTCCTCCTACAGTTTTCTTCTTATTTTTATCAAGCATCCGTAATGACAAAAGTGACTTAATTTCTCTTGTACAATAAAAAGAAAGATTAAACACTTAAAAATCAGAAGATGCAGTTAGAAGATGCAGAAACTGAAACAGTACTGAGGTATTTTGGGTCAGAGGGGAACAATCTCTTATAAACCTGGAGGATATCCATAGAGGTCATTGCTCATGTCTTACTGGAATGTTTTGAAAATTTGGATATAAATTAGAAACTTTAAGTTCTGAACTGTTTCTTCAGTTATACTGTTTTAATCTTTTGGGTTTTTTAGATACAACAGATGACTTGGATGACTTAAACTTCTTCAATCAAAAGAAAAAGAAGAAAAAAACAAAAAAGATATTTGATATAGATGAAGCAGAAGAAGGTGTAAAGGTTTGTTTACATAACTAGGCCATCCTGACTATGGTGAAAACTTTCTTGTTTTCTTTTTCCTGGGCTTGGCAGTGCAGGAGTTGTTTCAAATCTGTTGTTGTGTTCATGCTGAAGCTTTACATATCTTTCACATGCAGCAGGTTCTGATGAACACGTTGCTCAAAACCTGACTGCTCTGCACAATCAGCAGTAGTTCTGCAATCTGCAGGAAGGGCTGATTTGCCTCCAGGTTAATTGTCTTTTGGGGTTAGAGAAGTAAATGGATGTCAGAAGCCATGCACAGAACAGTCCTGCAAATGAAGTGCACACACCTGCCAAGAACTCTGTTTTCCCTCTGGTGTTGTCTTTAGGAAGGATTGGCTCCTGTGCCATGTTCCAGAAGGTGTAGGAGATATTTTTACTCTTCTGGAGTTTTATTCCAAGCGGTGGTTTTGTATCACATGTCACTGGCAAGCCCAGAGAGGACAGAGAAATGTTATGCTACATGTAAACCTCCACTTCAGATTCTGCCCTTTGGGGAAGGAAATGTCCTTCTGATCTGCCCCAGACAGACAAAATACTTGCTCTGTGTTCTCCCCACGTGCAGAACCGTGGTAATAAGCTGGGGTAGCTGCAGGAAGCACAGCTTTGCCTGCTGGGGAGGGTGTTTAGTTCCCTCATGCCCTCAAATGACTGTTGCCTTTGAGTATAGCATGACCTTGTCCTTGAAGTCAGACCAGAGGGTAAAAATCTGGCCCTGCTTGTGGTAGGAGTGCAGGACTCTCTTCAACATCCTTAATTGCACTGTTCCCTGTTGAGCTCCAGGGCTGTGGTGGTTGTTACCAGTATCCACCTCGTACGGTGTGCCCCTCGTGGGGTTTGTGATGCTGTGCAGTGGGGATTGGTGTTTAATGCTCTAAACTGTAGTCCTGTTTCTTTGCAGGAATTGAAAATTGAAGGAGATGTGCCAGAGGCAGTAGAACCTGAAGATGACCTTGATATCATGCTGGGCAATAAAAAGAAGAAAAAGAAGAATGTGAAGTTTCCAGATGAAGATGAGATAATGGAGAAGGATGAAGGTAGAAGTATAACCTAGCTCAGTGAGGTGCTGAAAGGGAAATGTAGTCCATCTTGTAGGTGAATAAGTTCTGTTCAAGTGCCTTTTTTGTTCCAAAAGTCACTTTACTACCTTTACTATTATATTTATCAGAAAAACTATTATATTTATCAGAAAAACGTCCTGTATGAATTTCTCATTAGTGCTGGTGTCCCCTGTAGACAAACAGAGAAGACTTGAGTCCACACCTTAGTGGAATCTTCTTTGATGTCCCTTTTAGAAATGCTGTAAGCATGAAGTTAAACAATGTTTCTTTTTTTTAATGAATCCCCAAAACCTTCCTTTACAGCATTTGAGGATGAAGACAGCAAAAAAGATGATGGAATTTCTTTTAGCCTTCAGTCAGGACCTGCGTGGGCAGGCTCAGAAAGGGACTACACATATGATGAGGTAACGTTCCAAAGGCTTCTAAAAAACATTGTCCATGTTCATCTGCATCAGTAGAGCCTTATCTTGCCTATTTTTAACCTAAAGGACTTGTATTCAGAGGGTCAGGAACAGAAAAACAACAAAGCCCGTGTTCTGTCACAGTTAATTATCACACGGGGCAGTATTGGTGATAGTTCAGACACCTCTGCAGGTGGGCTGGGGTGCTGGTCATTGTGAAGCAAACCCTGGGGGAAACAGTGTTTAGATTTTGCATTTATCAGAGCATTCGAAGTGTGTTAGTTTTGCATTTATCAGAGCATCTGAAGTGTGTTCCAGAGCACATGAGGAAATGCTGGTGGGCAAAGACAGCATGATACTCACTGTGAATGCTGGTTCAGGTGTTTTTGGAAGTGAGGGGCTCACCTGAGAAATTCAAGCTGCTCATGGCTGTGAATCCCTTCTCTTGCAGCTGCTCAATAGAGTTTTTAACATCATGCGGGAAAAAAACCCGGACATGGTGGCTGGAGAAAAACGGAAATTTGTCATGAAGCCTCCCCAGGTTGTGAGAGTAGGGACCAAGAAAACATCTTTTGTCAACTTCACAGATATCTGCAAATTGTAAGTGTGCTCTTTGGATTTCCCAAGAATAGCAGATGGATTCTGTGCTCGTGGCTGGGGTGTTGAAGGGATGTTTTCTGGCAAATCAGAAGCTATTTTAGTCATTACCTCTCCATTTCTCTGGGAGAAGATATTTATGAAAATGATTTATTGAGATAATTTCTTCTTTTATACTTAAATTAGGACAGTGGCAGGGCTGCTACATGGGCCTCTTGGACTGAAACTTTGGGAGTTCATTGGCCTTTATCAAGTCCAGTCACCAGTGATATTTATTTGCAAGTGTTGAGCAGGAGAGTGGGGAAAGTTCTTTCTAATTTGAGCTGACTACAAATACTGTTCTCTTGGTAAATGGTCTGGAGTCCAGTAATGTTTTCCCACTGTTTTCTGCAGTGCTTTCTATGTCTTAATTATGTCTTGTGAAGGCAATTCTGTTCTTTGTGAGCACTCCTGGGAATGCAGCTCTGATTGGTTCCATGTGTGTGCCAGAAAACAGTCCTGCTGAAATCCCACTGAGGATCTGGGCACTGTACTAAAAGGGATTTTTAATGGTAGCTACTGGCATTTTTTTCAGGGGATGGGAGAGTAAGAATGGAAAATCTCAAATAGAAAACTTATTTTCAATAGCCACTGTAATTGTGAGTTTGGTTTGGGGGGAATGGTGGAGGGTTTTTTTGTGTGGACTGGTCAGGTTTCTTGTGTCCTTGGCCACTGTCTTTGGTGCAGACCCTCTGGCACTACCCCCTTTTAGACTTGGTAATTTTTCCCCTGCCATTCCTGTATAAATACCAGATTTCTTGGAAGGGGGAAGGCTAAACATACTGTTCCTTTGTTTTTAGATTACATCGTCAGCCCAAACATCTCCTGGCATTTTTGTTGGCAGAATTGGGTACAAGGTAAGGCTGCTGGGCTGTGTTTTACAGTGATACATGACAAATGCCCATTTGATTGGGCTTTGGAGTCTCTTGTGCTCCAGATGACTTAAAAAATTAGAAACCAGAATGTGACAAAACATTCCATTTACTACATTAGAATGTTTAGAAGATGATCTTATTACTCAGATTACACCTTACTAGAGAGCTGTGTTAATTCTCAGCTCGAAGTTCTTCTGATTAGGAACCTTAACTGTGCTGGGGTTTGCTTTTGCTTGGGCAAAACTTCCTGCAGGATTTTAAATGCCTTCAGAATTCTGCATTTTTTTCCCCCAAAGCAACTCAGTCTTACTCTTCCCTTGAAGAACACACTGTTACCTCTCTTCGTGTTCATGACTTGTTTTAACACTTCACATCTTCTGCAAATCAACCCATTGATTTTTTTTTTCTTTTAAATTAGTGGCTCAATAGATGGTAACAACCAGCTTGTAATCAAAGGAAGATTCCAGCAAAAACAGATAGAAAATGTCTTGAGAAGATATATCAGTAAGTAGAACTCCCTTTGCCACTACAGATTTCTCTCAGGCCCGTGTGTGTGGGCACAGTGGACAGTTTGGGCTAACCAGCCACAACTTTATGCAATATGGAATAATTTATGAAATAGTTCAAATACTGGTGGCTCTGCCAGGGTTACAGTAACCACATATGTCGTACCCTGTCATGCATTAAAGCATGCCAAGGAAAACAGTGAGAGCATTTGAGAACTGCTTGTTTTCATTTCTTGGCAGTGATGAGGACTATGGCAAACACCAGTAATTGTTAATTTTAAAGTCTGTTGTACACATTAATTAGCAGATGCAGTGTGTGTGTCACTGCTGGGCAGAAGACTCATGTCCACATTACATGTAACAAAATATTTAGTACTGTGCCTGCCCCAGAGTTGCTGACACCTGGGAATGCTGAGGGAGCAACAGTGGGAAGCTTTAACTGGTTATTATTTTGAAAATCCCAGTGTCAGTGTGATGCCTTAGAGCACATATAGATTTTAGCACAGCTTTTTAGCACTTTAGAACCTTTAGGTAAACACCCTTTGTACCAAATTTTTGAAATATGGTTTAATATTTCTTGTCAAGGATTTCAATAGAGATTTTCAGCAGGGCAGAGAACATCTTATTTGTAGAGAATGTACCTAGAAAGGACACATTGCTTGATATAACCTAGTCAAAACTACTCAGAGAGGACCCAGAGGCCTTGACATTGGTCCAAGCAGAGGATCATGATGAAGGTGGGAAGAAGGAGTGGTCTTTTTGAGACCCCTGACCCAACTCAGGAGGTGTTGCCTGAGGGAGGTCCCATGGGATGGACTGTTTGGGAACTGGGTGTAACCTGTGATGTGATGATTAAATATTATAAGCAGCTTGTGTTCTAAAATTGTGAGGCCTCTGCTGTGTGGGGGGCAATATGTATGTTGTGCCCTTAAAAAACTGCTCTTTACCTCCCTATATTTAAAATTGTCCAGAGAATGTTTTCTTCAATTTTAGGTAACAAGTCCATAATGAAAGCTCATCTTTATTAACCTGGGAATGGGGGGGCAATTTTTAGGATTTCATAGTAAGCCCTTCTGAGTTAGCAGATGCATTTGAACAGTGTTTCAAGAAGAAAGGCTCAAGAAGTGGTGACTTGTATGCATTATCTTTTAAATGCTCTTTACCTTTCTATACCCAGAATTCCTTTAATTAAAGAACTGCTCTTTACCTTTCTGTCCTCAAAACTGTGCAGAGAATTTTTTCTTAGATTTTAGGTAACAAGTGCATAATGTACCACATGAAACCTCATTTTTATTTACCTGGGAACTGCAGGCAACTTCTAGCTTTTCTTAGTAAGCCCTTTTGAGTTAGCAGATGGATTTGAACAGTGTTTCAAGACTAAAGGCTAAAGTGGTGACTTGGCTGCATTATCTTTTAACTGCACTTTAACCTCAAAATTATCCAGAGAGTGTTTTCTTCAATTTTAAGTAACAGGTGCATAATGTACAGTATGAAACCTCATCTTTATTAACCTGGGAACTGGGGGGCAACTTCTAGCTTTTCATAGTAAGCCCTTGTGAGTTAGCAGATGCATTTGAACAGTGTCTCAAGAATAAAGGCTCAAGAAGTGGTGACTTGTATGCATTATCTTTTAAATGCTCTTTACCTTTCTATACCCAGAATTCCTTTAATTAAAGAACTGCTCTTTACCTTTCTGTCCTCAAAACTGTGCAGAGAATTTTTTCTTAGATTTTAGGTAACAAGTGCCTACGAAACCTCATCTTTATTAACCTGGGAACTGGGGGGCAACTTTTGGGTTTCCACAGCAAGCCCTTCTGAGTTAGCAGGTGCATTTTGACAGTGTTCCGGGCCTGAACTCTCAAGAAGCGATGACTTCATGTGCATGATGTTTAACTGCCCCTGTGTTCCTCCCCTCAGAGGAGTATGTCACCTGCCACACGTGTCGCTCCCCGGACACCATCCTGCAGAAGGACACCAGGTTATACTTCCTGCAGTGCGAGACCTGCCACTCCCGCTGCTCCGTCGCCAGCATCAAAACAGGCTTCCAGGCTGTCACAGGCAAGAGAGCCCAGCTCCGTGCCAAAGCTAATTAGTCTGCTAATCACCACTGGATTGTGCACAGTGTTCTGGGGAGGTGGCACTGGACAGGTTTCCAGGAGCGGATTGACCGTTGCGTTAAAACGAGATTGTAAAAACCGCGAGAAATTTGGCTTTTGGTTGGTTGGGCTGTGAAACCCTTGCAAGATGCAGATCCTCAAGCTGTTCACATACATTTGCTCATTGAATATATTTTACCAACTGTAAGGAACGTGATGGGAAAGGAGGTGCTTTTTAATCCGTTCAGACTTGTGTAAAAGACGAGATAAATTAAAGATCCTATAACAGTGAGTGTCTTGGATTTGGATTCTTCCTTCAGTTTCCTCTCTCACGCTGGTGGGAACGGTTGGTGTGTTGTTCTGCAGATCATGTCACTGAACTATGTCCAAGACCCAGAATGAAGATTAAGGTAGAGGTTGTTTTGCTTTTCCCTAACAAGCTGATTTTTAGTTAGGCTGTCATTAAACAGAGAAACCAGTCCCAGAGTCACAGGGCTGTGCCAGCATGAGACCTGCTTGTGCTTTTACACCCTTGGGTGCACAGACAGGGACAGCAGGACTTGTTGGTACTGCTGCCTTAGGCAAAAAGTAGCTCTGAGAGACTTCAGACACCAGATTGATGCTGAAGCTTAACACAGAATCAGTAAACTGTACTGTAAGTTTTCATAGTGTCATAGTACTAAAGTTTGCAATTTCTAATAGAGAAATGTTTATATTTCTGAAGTCCTGCACTCTTCATCACTTTAAAATGAATCTAAATGCAGAAAAAAAAAAAAAGTAGGTCTAAATGTCATTGTGTGCTGGCTGCGACCCAGTCTTCTATAAATCTTGAATTTACAGAAGATGCTGCCAAGTAGTTTGAGTTCCAAATTAACACATTTTGTTTCGGGATCATCCTGAGCACTTCCCTCTGCTCACAGTCTGTCAGGAATCTCGAGGGGACACACTCAGTGCTGTCCCTGCTGGTCTTCCCAGTCAAGCACAAAGATGCACAGGGGCAGTGAAGTCCCTCCTGGGGACCTTAAGGGGGGTCAGTTGTCACTTGATTGCCAAAGTGCCCCAGGGTGAGGGGAAGGTGTCACAGCACCCAGCCCTGCAGGTGAGCACAGCAGCCTCCTCCCCGGGGAAAGTGCTCATTCTGGATGCAATTCCTCCAAAATCAGGAACTTGAAAGGTTTGTACTGAGTTGTAACCTTTGTTAATACAGAGCACAGCCTTGCTGGGAAGTCACTCGCTGTTTGCAAACTTGACAGCACTGTAAGGCAAGAATCAAGGTTTTATGGTTGGTTTCTTTAAAAACATTTTGAATTTCAAGTGAGCTATAACAATGTTGGATGTATCTTAAAGTGAATAAAGCCAGGATCAGTGCCTCTTGTAACATTATTGTTGTATTCTTGTTTCTTCCTCTTGTTTCTACTCCTCCTGCTGGGAGTAACACTTTCTGGAGAAGTGCTAGTTGCCTTTTTGTTTTGGTGAATTGCTGTTGGGACACACTAAAATAGCTGAAGAAAAATGATACTTTCTGTTTTTACTAACTGGCTTTTTCCTGGGTCAAATACCTTTAACATACTTAAAAACAAATACAGTGTGGCTGCTATATTTTAGTGCATTAAATACAAAGTTTGATTTCAGTATAATTGGATCAACAAATCCAAGTTAATAAAGGAATAAATAATTGTTCAAACCTCTTACTTTTGAGCTCTGGCTTGCAAGGAGAGCTTTATAGGTGTATTTTGTAGATGGGTTTTGAGACTGTGAAATCCTGATGGCTAATGTTGGAGTGCAACATCTTGAGTGGAGGCTCTGGAATAACCTCAATGATGCAGGAAAAGTCATTTCTAGGAGCAGATACCAGTTGGGTTTCATTTTTTTTAGAAAAAACTCCTTTCAGTGTGTCCGTTCCAAAAGTGGGGTATGAACACAAATGCCTCTTGCTGCCCGTAAGGCTGATGTGAGCTTGGAGTGTGGAGGCAAAAAGACGAGTTTCTGCTTGAGCTGGCTCTGAGAAAGCAGCTTAAGGAGGGGGTTCTCAGGAGGGGGTGGCTGTGTTTGCCCCAGCTCTGCCTGCAGGCATCTTTTGGGAGGCAGACAGAGCTGTGCTTCTCCATGGTTGTTTTCTCTGAGCTGGAAATTGGCTGTAAGGAGATGTGGGAGGCAGATTTGAGGTACTGGGGAGCAGGATGGAGTCCCTGTGGGAACAAAGGGCTGGGCTGGTTCTCTCCATGGCTTCTGCCGTGCCCAGCTCTCCTTCACCTTACCCAGTTAGTCTGAGCTCTTGTAGGTCTGTTCCAGCAGCAAAGGTGAAACACATCTTCCAGCCAGGACAGAGAAATCTGAGTCTTGTCTCTGGATTTCCTGGGAGAACTTAACAAAAGAAGTTGTGCTGTGGTCGGGCAGCCTGAAGTTTTGATACTCTTCAAAGAATAATCTCTTTACAACCCCCTTGTGCCAGGTAAATGTTTTTGTCTCTGCTGTGGAGTCAGAGGGTTGTGACTCAGAGGGTTGGGGGCCTTGCTCAGGGCACTGGAACAACCCAACCTCTCCTGGCCTGTTCAGCACAACCAGTGGGATCAGCTGCCCTCATGTGCTTCTGTCCCGCTGAAATAACTGCTGGGTATCACCAGAGTAAGGGAGAATGAACTCTTTTGCTGGAAGCTTCTGGCCAGAACAAGGATTTAATCAACTTCTATAACCAGAAATGGTGTAAAGGAGGAGCAGTTTCTAAAATGTTTCCATTGAGGGCGGGGCATTCCCGGTCATTCCCAGGCATTGTGTGTTGTGTCCTCCAGGCAGGGACACCACACCCCGGGATCCCTGGGTTGTGTCAGCCGGGGGGCAGCTTGTCAGGGAGGTTTGGGCACCCGGGAATGTAAGCAAGGAGAAGAAAAAGCAGATTTTCCAAGCTGCTGCAAACAGGACAGGGTTAGTCAGGAATTGCGGGGGGTGTTGTGCTGTAATCAGGTGAAAGTGCCTGTGATGGTGTCTGGTGGGGGAGGGACAGAGATAGAAACAGCAGGAAAGCTCTGAAAGTCCAGAAAAAAGGAAGTTGAGTGTGATTCTGGCAGCTAAAGATCATTAGAACTTACTGTTAATCTTTCCCATAACATTTCTCCAGCTCTCTGTTCTACCCCTCTGCTCAGTTTTATCCTAGAGGTTTATTCCAGATCACTGGAAGAGCATCCAAGGAAGTGAGAGGACAAGCTGTGAGACACTATTGAAAGCAGATGTTGAACAGAAAACAGTAGCTGCACAAGAACTACCAGTTCAGCTTCAGCCTGGACAGCCAGCAAACTACAAAGCCACATCAGCTTCCAAGAGAATTGTTTGCTTTTCTGTTCCTGAGTTGTTCTTGCCGTGGTGAAGGGCAGTGCTTGTTGTCTGTGGAGCAGATTACCTGGGTCAGAGACAGTGGGGAGGTATCAGGACAAGCCTGTCCCCCTGAAAGCCTTCCTTGGTTTTTCCAGCAGTGCCAAGAGGTCTGCAGAGGCTTGTATTCCCACAAAGTTCGTGGGGATCCAAACCTGGCCTTGGTGGACCTGTCTGGCTCTGCCCTCATATACAGAGACATTTTGGCACTTCCCCTGTGTCACAGCTCACTCTAGTTCCAGCTGTCTGCCCACCTTGGAAGGGCTCTTCTCAAGAGGCTCTAATTTGGGCTGAAAGGATTTTGGATGAGCCGTAAAATCCCATGGCAGGGAAGGGAGCACAGCTCCAGGTGTCCTTTCCCTCAGGTGCAGAGAGCTGAGGGAGCAGAAGGGCTGCTCTGAGCCTTGTGATAGGAGAAGGGAAAAGGCTTTTTTGAAAGAAGATACTACTTGAAGTATCTTCCTCCTAAAGAGAAACATCTTTCCCCAAGACAAACAGCTTCAAGGGCTGTTGCTGATCTTTAACATGCACTATTCCATCTGTACAAGCCTTTGGATTGAAGGGACCTCACCCAGCTCCAGCTCCTTGGCTAAGAAGTCTGGTGAGTTTAGCTCTTTGCTTATTTTAGCTGTTTTATTATTCATTATTATTAATTATTTCAGCTTTTTCATTATTTTAACTATTCCAAAGGTGAAGACAGGGAAGTGCCTCCAGAGGCAATTCAGCCAGTCTTAGTTTTTTCAGAAAGAGCTGCTTTTGCTGTAGGTGTGTGACCATAGATGAATATAGATAAGCTCTGTGTACATATTCACACAGGTATCATACACATATACACTGGCCATTCTCATCTATTCTGTGTAAAACCATGGCTGAGCCTGTGCTGTCAGTCTCTGTCCCAAGCCCAAGGGAGCAGCCACAGAAGTAGAAATTCCAGCTGGCCCTGGAAACAGGTTCCTGCCTGATAAACTGATAAAATCGGCTTTTCCTTGCAGGAAGAGAAATACTTTCTCCCTTCCCTTCTGCTTGTGTCTCTAAGACCAGGCCCACTCCTTAATGTTCATCCTTTTTGCACACTGCAAACAAGGGCAGAATTCTGAGATAACACAGTCATCCCTTTCCATATGGGTTAGGAGGCATTTTTCAGTGGAATACCCAGCAGAAGTGTGTGGAACCTCCCTCCCTCTTCAGCCTCTTGCATCGTCCTCAGTGGCTCTCTGGGCTCACAGAGGTTTTGGGGTTTGTAACAGAGGCAGCTTCCTTAATTCTCCGTCCTGCAGTAAAGCAAATTAGTTTTAAAACCTCTGTTTTAAAACTAATTACTCCAGCCCTGCTTTGGGTAATTATCCCATTGTTTCCATGCATTTCTCTCTCCCATGTGGAAGCATTTCACTGGGGGTGGAGCAGGACCTTGTGATTGTCACCAGTGTCAGATGACATGGCTGGATCACAGAATCCCAAAATGGTTTGGGTTGGAAGGGACCTTAAGGATCATCCAATTCCACCCCCTACCATGGGCAGGGACACCTTCCACTAGCCCAGGTTGCTCCAAGCCCCGTCCAACCTGGCCTTGGACACTTCCAGGGATCCAGGGGCAGCCACAGCTTCTCTGGGCAACCTGTGCCAGGGCCTCCCCACCTCCCAGGGAAGGATTTCTTCCCAATATCCCACCTAACCCTGCCCTCTGGCAGTGGGAAGCCATTCCCCGTGTCACAGAATCACAGAATCAGCTGGGTTGGAAAGGACCTCTGAGATCATCAAATCCAACCCTTGATCCAACCCCGCCGTGGTTCCCAGCCCATGGCACTGATGCCACATCCAGTCTGTCCTTAAACACCTCCAGGGATGGGGAATCCACCCCCTCCCTGGGCAGCCCATTCCAATGGCTGAGCACCCTCTCTGGAAAGAATTTCTTCCTAATGTCCAACCTAAACCTGCCCTGTGTCCTGTCACTCCAGGCCCATGTCCAAGGTCCCTCTTCAGTTTTTTTGTAGGATCTTGGTGCTTCTAACGTGGCTTTACGGTCCTCTGCTGATAATATTAATTTTCATTTTGAAAGGAAAAGGGAGATTTCTTGCCTTCGTTACAGGGAGAGCAGTCAGATGTGATTAATTTTGAGAATTAGGCACAAAGGGCAAGTAAAAAATTTCCAGTTACTTTTTGTTTTGTGGCCTGCCACGTCTCTGTCCCGCTCAGGGCCCTCACAGCCTGTCACAGGCCTTGTGCTGTGTTTTTGTTCGGCACTAAAAGAACCTTTTTTTCCACCACGCGTGTGAAAAAATTAAAATGGAGCTTAAAAACCACTTTTCTTTGCTGCCTTGTCCCCGCACCTCCCAACACCCTCAGCCAGCAGAGGGAGGAGGAATTGCTTTCTCTGTTCTGAAGGAGTGGGATCCTCCTCTGGGGTCCTCTGGGGGTGCTGGTTTAGGCTTTGGGCCGTGGGTGCTGTTGAGGTTTCCCTGTTGGTGAGAGGCTGTGTGGGGCTGGCTGGGGGGTCTCCAATATGTTCTGTCCATGAGTGTTTATAATTCCAGGCCTTCTCCACTTTCCCAAATCCATTTCAGCTGTGTGCTGAAGGACATTGTTTCCCTCTGCACTTTGTCCTGGCCGAGGGAGGTGCCGTCAAACCCTGCCCCTGCCCAGGACAACCCTTGTGCCTGCACAGTGAGGAGTGTGCTGGGGCTTGGGGGCCTGGCTGCACCTCGGGGGGGTGCTGTGGGCACACAGGGGCCTCCTGAGCTGGCCAAAAGCAAGGATGCTTTGGCCTTTGGGGATGAAATGGGTCTTCTGAGCAGCAGGAGGGGCCAAGCTGGAGCGCAGGGTGAGGGTCAGGAGGGGATGTCCCAGCTGAGCTGCCAGGCCTGTCCTCCTGACCTGGAATGGCTCGGGATCATCCAGCAGGAGGGAGCTCCAAGCAAACACTGGGAGTGATGCACTGCTGTAGCCCTGCCTCCCTCTCCTGCCCAGGCTGCCCCCCTGCATCCCGAGCCTGGCAGGGAAAATTATCCACCTGAAATGGCACCAAGAAGGCGCTGAACCAGTGTTATAAAGGGTTTTCTTGCTGGACTGGAGCAGCACATCCATGGACTCCTGGCTGAGTCCTTTCAGCATCACTGCCCCTGCCCTGGGTGTGTTTTCCTGGCAGGGGATGGATGGACTCCACCAGGAGCCCTTGGGGTTCTCGACCACATCTCCGAAGGTTTCTGAAACTTTCTGGAGAAGAGGAAAAAGATGGAATTAAATGTCCTGCAGATAACAGAAGGACAATGCAGGAGGGATATAACCACTGTCACAGAGACAGTAACTGGCTCTTACAAATTCCCCAAAGGATGGTCCTGTTTCAGCTGCAGTAACTGAAGTGTTTCCAAAGCACTGCTGGATGGAACTGTGATGCTCATCACAGTTAATGGAAGTTATGAAATCACTGGAGGCTTTTGTTACATCTCTTGACTCAAACTGAACAATTACAGCCGTTCTGGCCCCACAGAGTGTTTTTCCATGTCCAGAAGCACATGGAAGGAGGATCTGGAGATGGAGTAACCCTGCTCTGTTGCTCTAATGAGTGCCCAGACCAGCATGTGAAAAACAGAGCACCAAAGCTTCCTACACATCTGCTCATCCCAGCCAGAGCAGCACATCCAAGCCCAAAGTGTGTTGGCCACCCCAGACACTCCCTGTTTCCTTTGCTGAGGTGCAGGAATGGCAGTGGGGTTGGAGACTTCGGGTTTGTTTCCAACCAAGGCCACGCTGCTCTGGGCACAGGAGAGCAACAGTGGGACAGTAACAAGCAGAGCAGCAAATGTGGGAAGCCAGGAGAGGTCCAGGACATTTGGTAATGGGATCTTCCCTCTGTGGGGGGCTGGGGAAAGCCTTTAACAAAGGCTTTTTTTTTCCAGTTCACCCCGTGGAAACTGTGTGTAGTTCAGTTCTGCTGCTCAGTTTATGTTGGTCGTTTTAATTCAGAGTATGCAGATGTTGAATTGACTGTTGCCTTGGGGGATGTTGTGGGGAGAATGGACTGGCCTAACCCTCGTCTTCCCACACCCCAGCAGGGCAGGGACGATTACAGGGAGTGACTCTGTGTGTCCCTGCAGTGTCCCCTGTGCCCTGGCAGTGGGGACCTCCCACCCCTGCCCTCTGTGCCACCCCTGCTCAGGGGAGGGGTGACACCTCCTGTCCCCCTGTCCCTCTCTTGAGGGACCAGTGGAGTCAGAAGGAAACTTTGCAGTGGTTTCAAGGTCTGAAGGGGTGAAGGGGGCTGTGTGTGTGTGTCCCCTTTCCCACCCACTGCTGCACCCTCCCATCTCATGTGGGTCACTGGCTGGTGCAGAACCCAGTGAGCACCAAAACCCCAGGACTCATTTCACTGAGGCCCCACCTACAGCCAAGAGCAAAGTTAATGACCACACAGGGGGCTGCCTGGGAGCTTCCAAAGTCCCTTGCTCTCCCCCCAAAATAATTAATAAAATCAAAGCAGTTGTTCACTGGAGACCTCAGCCTTGCTCTGATGGCCTGGAGCTGGAGTGACCCAGCCCCAGCCTCCAGGCACTGCCCCACAGCCACTCTGAGCTGGGTACTTGGCTCAGCAGAGCTAAGGTAGGGCTGATTTTTGTCTTCTTTAGAGCCATTTTGACTTCCTTTTTTTTGGTTGGTTTTTTTTTTCTCCCTCCCCCATTTCCTCCTTCCCTGTTGCAAGGACATGCACCCACTAATTGCAGCTGCTGCATTCCTCATCTTGAAGTGAACTGGTGACTGAGGCCAGGATGGATGGATCAATGGATGGATGAATGGATGGATGGATGGATGTTCAAACATCCTCAGACTCACCATGCTCTTGATCAGCTGCACTAGGCAGCTTTGCCCTCCAGTGCTGGGTGACAGCTCAGACCAGGCTCAGCAGAGAACCTTTTAGGACTCAAAATTAACCTTTCAAATGCACTGAAAGCCTGGCAGCACCTGGATTCCACCTGGGCTGGTGGAGATGTCCCTGCCCATGGCAGGAGGTTGGAACAAGATGAGCTTTCAGGTCCCTTCCAACCCAAACCATTCTGGGATCCTCTGATTCTCCCCTTGGTGATCACTGGTCTCTCCTGACACTGCTCTGGTGCCAACATTGTGCCTCAGGAGCAGTTGTATTGTTGCCTTGTGCAAACTGGAACAGCAGCCAAATTTTTCCAGTCCGTTATGAGCTGGACCAGTGCAAAGTCCAGAGATTAAAGGCCTGGATTTGTCCCCTGCTCTCCTGCATCAAAGGAGTTTCCAAGCCTCCAGGGGAAAAATCCCAGAGCCCTTGTGAACCCAGATGTTTTGCTCAGCCCAGTGGGATATACCTTGTGTAAGGGACAGCAAATCCTGTGGGCAGAGCTGAGGCTTAGAAAGGGAAAGACTTGTCTGAAGTAGAAGAAAACAGTGTGTGTGTGGGAGACAGAGAGAGAAGAGAGGGAAAGAAATTAGATTTCTTTCTTTTATTATACAGGATCGTATGTACAAGGTCACCTTTCTCCCAAACATCAGCATCACAGTCAGTTCATAGCAAAAACTGCAGCTCATCTCTCCAGGCCTAGAAAACAGCTCTACAAGGCTCAGCACAACAGTGGAGACTGGACAGGAACCGGCACAGGGAGGGGAAAGCTCTGTTATCCCTTTGATCCCTCACCAAACATTCCAAACTAAGAAATGCAAATCAAACCTTGTACTTCACTCCAGGGTGGCCCTGGGGGGCTTGGAGTGTTGCCCCCAGGCCTGTTTTCCCCTTCACCCTTCAGAGATGCCATGGATGAGGTCGGAGCACTCGGAAGGACCCGGGGCCATGCGTGGGGTGGGAGGGTCTGACCAAGGAGAGGGTGTGGACACCGGGCTGGAGTCAAAGCACTGGGGGTGTGTGTGTGTGTTTTGGAGGGCCAGGAGGTGGGCAGGACACGTCGGATCAGAATAAAGTGCTGCAGTGAGTTCCAGTCCCATCTAGCCCAGGAAAACCAGGTAAGCCCGGGAAGGAGGAAGGAGGAGGAGAAAGGCTGAGAGCTCTCGGGGGCTGTGGCATGAGGGGGCTCCCCTGAGGAGCCGCTGCAATGTGGGGAGCAGGGGAGGTGCCTGCACCCCCACGTGCACCGTGCTGGGAGCATTCCCTGTTCCCAGGGGCTGTCCCACTGCACGGCCCCCGCGGGCTGTGACGGAGCACGGCAGGAACAGGAGCTGCTGGAGCTCTCCTGACGTGCCAGGTCGGTGTGAGAGGGGGCAGGAGGAGCTGTGGGCTCCCCAGGGAAGGGGCTGATGTCTCTGGCACTGGGCTGCAAAAGTGGATGCTCTCCATCCCTCGCAGGGAGCAGCTGGACCAAGCCAAGGGTCTCACCCTCACCCCCCCTCACTCTGCAGAGCCTTGCTCAGCCTTCACACGGTGCCTTCCCAGTGGACAATGAGGAGACCAAACCACTGAAGATGACGTGGGCTTTGTTCCTCCTGCTTGGCATCACTTGCTTTCCTGCAGCTTCCTCTCCCCTTCCCTCTTCCAAGCAGCTTCCAGAGCACAGCACAAGCTCCAGCTCCGACTCCTTCCCACCTGGCAGTGCCTGTGGGCCCACGGTGGTTCATGGGGCAGGAGAGCCGTGACAGGAGGTGACTGTTGTGGAGGGCAGCTCACCCCACACCCTCCTCCTCACCAGGATCCCCAGTGCAGGAACACAAACCATCCACACTGAGACAGTACTTTCCCCTCAGTCAGGAAATGCTCTGGCTCTCACCTCACACGGGAAAAACGTCTGTGTTGGGCTGGGCTGAGTCCTCCCCGCTCTCCTGCAAACCCCTGGGGCTCCCTGGGGACACCACTCTCCCGTTCTCCAGTCCGTGGTGGCTCTGGGCTGGGCAGGTTGGGCTCCTGCCTCCCCTGGCTGCAGAGCTCCCAATCCATTGCAGGGGCAGTGGGGATTCGCTGGGATGATGAGTTTTCCTTGTCTTTGCTTTACAGATGGATGGAAGATGTCGGGCCATGTTTCTCCTTTTGGATGCCAGGTAGAGATGACAGCAGCACTTCCATTCAGCTTGTCTTGCTCAACGTGCCAGGACAGGGTTTAGCCTCGTGCTTTCCTCACACAGTTGCTCACTGCTGTTTTGAGAGGGCTGTGAGGGGAGAAGGGGGAGGGACATCATTGTCCTTGAACCCCAAAGATTTGGCATTTAGGAAAGGGAGCGAGGGGCTGGCCAGGGACCCAGCTGAGCAGCCAAGCTCCCTGGATCAGTGGGAAAGAGCATCTTCTGAAGCAGCAACCCCCCACCCCAGCATGCCCAGAAGGAGAGCTCTTGCTCAGAATCAGCCTCCAAACAGCAGTGCAGGAGCTGTACCTGGTTACTGTAGTCTGGCATCCTCCACATCTGTGTAATGGCTGTTCTCCTGCAGGGAAAAGGGAACCAGAAACAGGAGATCACCACGTGGGGGTGTGTTTTGGAGGGGAAGGAGGTGGGCAGGACACATCAGATCTGAATAAAGTGCTGCCTGAGTTTCAGTCCCATCTGTCCCAGGAAAACTGGATAAACCCAGGAAGGAGGAACAAAGAGGAGGCTGAGGGCTCTTGGGTCACACATCCCTCCTGCCCTGCCTGGGGTGCTGTGACACCTCTCACGTGGTGACCAGCTGGTGCCCTGGGGTGGGAGAGCAGTGCCAGGATGCTCAGGGTGAGGGAGAAGCTACAAAACACACGGACCATGGGCACCAGGTGCCCTGGAGGTGGTTTCTGGCACACAACAGTTGCAGGCAAAACCAAAAGTTTCCTCTGGCTTCTTATTCTGGGATGGCTCTGCCAAGCAGACCTGGGATGTGGGATTCTCTCCTGGGCTTTGAAGTGACAGAATTCATAGAATCATTTTGGTTGGAAAAGACTTCTAAGATCATCAAGTCCAACCATTAACCCAGCACCTCTGTGTTCACTTCCCTGTGCAGCTGTTCCAATGCCTGGCCACCCTTTCAAGGAAGAATTTTTCCCTGATATCCAACCTAAACCTCCCCTGGCACAGCTGGAGGCCGTTCCCTCTCCTCCTGTCCCTTGTTCCCTGGGAGCAGAGCCCGAATCCCCCGGCTCCCCCCTCCTGTCAGGGAGTTGCAGAGCCAGAAGGTCCCCCCTGAGCCTCCTTTTCTCCAGGCTGAGCCCCCCCAGTTCCCTCTCAGCTGCCCCTCAGACTTGTGCTGATAAGCCAAAACTGCATTAACATAGCAGAAAATCTGACTATGAATCAACCACTTTATGCTGCACTTATCAAGTATTTTCCACACCTAAATTCACTGCTCAGAGCTCAGTATTTAACAAGTGCACTTGGATTGGTGGTCCAAAAACATCCCTTTGGCTCTGAGGGGTGGGGGTGTTACAGGAGAAGAGTCAGAGGTCACTCACAGATCTGATGGAGCAGAGCCAAAGGGGTTTTGGGGACCCGTGTGGGCACCATGTCCATGGACAGCAGATGGTGATGGCCACAGTGATGTGTGTGAGCCAAAGAGATGTGGGATAAAGGAGTCACTCCCCAGGAACTGGGAAGACTTCAGAGCTGTTCAGTGTTGTCAGGTCAGAAGCACACCCCAAAGGCTGGCTCTGGGGAGCTGCCTCTCAGTGCTTGAGACCCTCACATGGCCTGCACACACTGACCTGCCCCAGGAGAGCACATGGGAGCCTGTCTGATGTTGGGAGGGAAATATTTCTGGTCTCAAAGCCACTTCAGGACCAGAGAGTTACAGAAAACAGAGATGGAAGGGAGCTGAAATAGTCATCCTGTTCATCTCCTAATGAAGACCAGCTCTTCCCAAACCAGTGCCAGCAGATGTCTGTTCACTGTTTTCTTATCCCAACATTGGCAGAGAAGTCCACATTTTTTGTTGACAGGCTGTGTGCTGCTTTATCATCATTAACATCAGCAAGTTACCCCTTAATTTCTCCCATCTGTTTCCCTTGATGTAATTCAAACCTGGCCTTCCTTATCCAACTGGCACAGAGCTTGTGCCTTTCTTCTTCCAGTACCTGCTATGATGTCTCCCCCTCATCAGCTCTCCCAGGATTTAGCAGCAGTGAAGGAAGACCCCGTTCAGCCCCCTCATCCATCCTGACTTAAGGCAGGACAGAGCAGGAGAGCACAAACCAGCTCTCCCGGGAAGTGTTTGGAGCCACAGGAGCTCTCTGGCCACTGGAGGAGTGCTGGGGGTGTGTTGTGAGCTCACCCCACAGATGAGGGGTGAGGAATAAGAGAGGGATGCTGAGCTTCATCCTCACTTCTGCTGCCACCAGTGCCAGGGTGGGGAAGGAACGGACCTGTACCAGGGGACACTCAGGGCAGGTTCAGGGCCTGCCCCTGCCATGCCAGCCAACCCAGCTTCCCAGGGCTGTGGACAGCAGGGCAGTCCTTCCACCCCTATTGCCCTGACCTGGGTCTGGAGATGATCCTGTTCTCATCAAAGTCTTAATTTTGGATAAATGACAGTGCTGCCAGTGGTCACACAGTGCCCTGTATGGCACTGCTATACCCAAGCATGGAATGATAGCACAAGGGGCAATGGCTTCCCACTGCCAGAGGGCAGGGAGAGATGGGATATTGGGAAGAAATCCTTCCCTGGGAGGGTGGGGAGGCCCTGGCACAGGTTGCCCACAGAAGCTGTGGCTGCCCCTGGATCCCTGGAAGTGTCCAAGGCCAGGTTGGACGGGGCTTGGAGCAACCTGGGCTGGTGGAAGGTGTCCCTGCCCATGGCAGGGGTTGGAACTGGATGGGCTTTCAGGTCCTTCCAACTCCTGTGATTCCATGGATGTCTGGTCAGATGGAAGGGCACTGCAAATGCACACAGCCAGGAAAGTGCAGTTAATTTACCACGGCCTGTCTTTGCCATGTGTTCAAATCCATCCAAGAATTACTTGGGAGCAGAGCAATTTGGTTTAAACAATTACTAGTTGTGAAATCAAGGAAAATGTGGTTTGAATTTCAAGAGCCAAGCATGTTTCTTCAGCATCTCCCCACACATTTGCAAGGGCAGCAGAACAGTTGGGAGGAAAGAGCTGAGAACAATCACGGGATTTAAAGACACTGATTTCTTTGGAGGAAGGGAAAACTACTCTTCCCAGGGATTTAGCAAGTTCCAGTAAAACTGTGGTCCACTATGAACTCCTTTGGCTGGGAGGAGGCATCATCCAAGCTCTCTTACCAGTTCATCTTCACACTCATCCCGTGCAAGACCCTCCTCCTCCCCCTCGTCCCCGTTGAGCGGCTCCTCCGTGTTGGCCTCGGCCTCCGACGCCGTGTCCTCCTGGGACACTTCACTTTTGCTGCTCTCAGCCTTCTTCCGAACCTCTGAGGGGGCAAAAGCACTGGGATCAGGGGCTGGGGGCACCACCAGAGCCTGGGCACACCAGCGCAGAGGGATCAGGGGCCGGGGGCAGTGCCAGAGTCGGGGCACACCAGTGCAGAGGGCTCCCGAATTCACTCGGTGGGTAAATAAGGATCTCGGGGGTTTTCTGTAAAGGGAAGTTTTGCTGATTTTGAGGAAACTGCCCCAGAGACCCTGGAAAGAGCAGAGTGGATTCTACATCACTCCAGGGAGTGTGGAAGCCAGGCAGGATGGGATAGGCTAGGCTAGCCTAGGATAGGACAGAGAAGAGTAGAACAGAATAATAGAAAAAAAAAGCAGACTAAGAAAACACAAACCATATGACTAAAGAAAAAAAAAATCTCATAATTTTGAACCCAAGTCCATAATTTGGGGAATTCTGATGTGTAATTATGGCTTGTGCTTCTACCCTGGATCCTGGGGGCTGACCCTTCACTGTTAGAGGCCAGAGGATGCTCTAAGTTGTGCTGCTCGGGGCTGGCCCCGAGGCACTCCCCCACGCCACTGACCTGCAGACAGCTTCTGTTCCTCTGCAATCTGCTCCAGCCGGCCCAGCAGAGCATCAATGTTGGACTTAATCTGTGTCAGCTCAGTTTTGATTGTCTGCAGCTCACTGCTCTTCACTTGGAGGGAGGAAGGGGGGGGAAAAAAAGGCCTTTAGTGCCCTGCAGAGCACCCGCAGAGCCTGCCCTCACCCCCCCGGCCCAGGGTTACAGACATGGAGGAACCCCAGCTGCTGAGCAGGGTGAAAACACAAGGAGGAACCCCACGCTGGAAACTGCTCCTCAGTCCCTACTGCCTGCTGGGGGCTGCATGCACCCAAAAAAGCCTGGGAGTCTGCTGCCCAGGCAGCTTGTGGAGACTGACACCAGGTTTTGGCCCAACCCTTCCCCAGCTGCTCAGGCTGTTGTTTCCAGATGTTCTGGGGTGAAGGCTTTCCCTGGGAGCACCCTGCCCGTGGGTGGGTGCCTGGGGCCAGGGGGTCCATGTGCACACCCATAGAATCCCAGAATCAACCAGATTGGAAAAGACCTCCGAGCCCATTGAGTCCAACCTTGATCCAACCCCGCCGTGGTTCCCAGCCCATGGCACTGATGCCACATCCAGTCTCACCTTAAACACCTCCAGGGATGATGACTCCACCCCTTCCCTGGGCAGCCCATTCCAATGACTGAGCACTCTCTCTGTAAAGAATTTCTTCCTAATATCCAACCTAAACCTCCCCTGGCACAGCTCAAGCTGTGCCCTCTTGTCCTGCTGCTGGTTCCTGGGAGAAGACCCTGACCCCCCCCCCGGCTCCCCCCTCCTGTCAGGGAGTTGCAGAGTCAGGAGGTCTCCCCTGAGCCTCCTCTTCTCCAGGCTGAGTCCCCCCAGCTCCCTCAGCCTCTCCTCACAGCACTTGTGCTCCAGTCCCTTCCCCAGCCTCGCTGCTCTTCCCTGGCCCTGCTCCAGCCCCTCCATGTCCTTCCTGAGCTGAGGGCCCAGAGCTGGACACAGCACTCCAGGGGTGGCCTCCCCAGTGCTGAGTCCAGGGGCAGAATCCCTGCCCTGCTCCTGCTGCCACACTGTTCCTGAGCCAGGCCAGGATCCATTGGCCCTCTTGTCCCCCTGGGCACACTCTGGCTCCTGTTCAGCTCCCTGTCCATCCCCACTCCCAGCTCCCTTCCTGCCTGGCTGCTCTCCAGCCCCTCTGTCCCAGCCTGTAGAACTGCCGGGGGTTGTTGTGGCCAAAGGGCAGGACCCGGCCCTTGGCCTGGTTGATCCCCACCCTGTTGGGTACCATCCAGCCCCTCATCCCACACTCACACTTGAGCTTGGCCGAGCTGTTGGCGATGGCGGCCGACCTGGCAAAGAGCTTCACGGGCAGCGAGGCCTTCACGCGCCGCACCAGGGGGATGGTGACCCGGGGCCTCTTCACAGGGACCACCCTGGGCACTGGGGACACTCTGCCCCGGTACTCGAAGAGCCTGGAGGTGGGGGGAAGGATGGAGGGGGTGAAGCAGCCCTGCAGCACCCCCGGCCCTGCCCTGACACCCAGCTGGAGCCCAAGGGGTGCTGGTGAAGATCCAGGGCACAGCCCGGCCACCAGAGCCCACCATGGGGCTGGGCTGGACCACTCTGCACCCACCTCCCTCCCCCACACTGCAGGGAAGGTTTTACCCCACAGAAACCCCCCCTGGGCTGACCCTGCCCCGCTCACCTGTCGTAGAAGTCGTCTCTGTAATAGTCATAGTCGAAGTCGTAGCCACTGCGGAGACAGTGAGGGGAGCACAGGTTCAGCCCTGCTGGGCATTCATTCTACTGCTCCCCACTGCCTGCTGAGCACCCCCAGGGCCATAAAGGATAAATAAATTGCTCCCCCTCCATAAGGGCCCCTCTGTCCTTTCACCTGGCAGGACATGGAGACTCGTCCTCCCGGCTGCAAGGGCTGCAGAGACCTGGGCTGAGCCCAGGAGGAAGATTTGGGGGGGCTTAAGGCACTGGAGAGAGGGGTGATGGCAGCAGTGTGTTAACCTGGTTCTCTTGAGATGAAGTGAGAAGATGTGCAGGGAGAGAAGTCAGGAAGAAGGGGATATTTATTAATTTAACATCTTTACTTTCAAAGGTGTTTAAACCTCTTTCACCCCAGCCAGACAATGCCCACAGCCTGTTTTCTTAAGCCTGAGCTGCATTTTAACCCAAAGTCAGAACCTTTCCCACTCCCTGGACACCCAGGAACTGGTTTTCCCTCCTGCTGCAGCTGTTTTTTCCCAAGGCAGCACAGACCAGGTGGTTTGAGCCACACTGGGAGCTGCTGTCCCACCTCCCCGCTGTGCTGAGGCTCAGTCAGCCTGGGCAGGTCAGGAGTGATGGTGACAGTCCCTTCTCTCTGCTCCCAACAAACAGAAGGGCTACTGCAGCCCCTGAAAACAAAGAATCTGTCCTGCTTCCTGAAACTCCTTGAACTGGCTTATAAAAAAATCTAATGGGAAGAGAGACTGATGGGAAAAGGGAAGAACTCTGAGCCAGGAGGATCTGGGGATGGGCAGAGGGAAGGACCAGCACTCAAGTATGTAGCTGAGAGTAAATGTGGTGTCCAGCATCTAAAGCAGAAGTGACAAGAAGAATGTGTGGCTTGAAAGGCTGGTGGGAAGTGTGGTTTGGACCAGGAATTCCAGGCTGGACCCAACAAGTCTGTCTTGTCTATGCTGGCACTGGGCTTCCCAGCCACTGCTGAGTTTCAGGTACTGGCTGATTTCTTAAATGTGATTTTTCCATGTTCCTTGGATGTTCCTTGGGTTCCCTAGACACCTGTGGCACATGTGGAGACTCAGTCTGTGCCTCAGGGGGCCTTGAGCACAGTGTGGATGGTTGGAGGCACCCAGAGCTGGTGTGAGGGGTTAAGGTCAAGGCATGTGCACCTACTGCCTCCTCTGGGCTTTGCTGCCACCACCAGACCCTGCCAGGGACTTCTTATGGATCGGGACCTTCTCCCTGAGCAGCTGCTGCCTGTGGCATTCACGGCTGGGGGAGGGCAGACGTGATCATGGAGGTGTTATCACCACAGCCCTTCCCAATCCCGAATTTTTGAGGAAAACCAGCCATTTTTTACAGCCTCATAGGTGAATTCCAAATGCTTTTCAGTCTTGGTGCCCTCCCCTTCTGACCCAAGTTGTAGCCAACATTTCTGCTGGGCTCAGAGGAATATCCTGCAGCCTCTGTCCCAACTACTGGGTTAATAAACAATCTGTGTTTGTTTATTCCCTTTTTGCATTGAAAGGGGAAGGTAATTCTCCTGCTGGAATAAACCAGATGGGCAGCATGGAATGAGATGGACCTTCATGAGGTTTCTGTGACTGGTAAATTGATTTTCTTTCTAACCTGGGAAGAAACCTGGAGATACAGAAAATCTCCAAGAAAACAGCTCCCCTCAGCCTGCCAATCTATTCTGATCACCGAGGATATTTGACTCCAGTCCTGCTTGAATCCAACAAACACAGAATACCAGCAAAATAGGAAGTCATTTGAAAGGAAAATTGAACTAGGATGCTTCTACACTGTCAGACTCCCCCTCTTCAATTTTTTTTCTCCTCCTTAGATTCACTCAAATGAAATTGCTGCAATTTTGTAATATTTTCAATCCTGACAGGCTCTGATGAGGTGTTTCTGACTTACTCCATCAGTGCCTTGGAGCCAATGTTCTCTGTAGCCACAGGCAAGAGAAACCAGTGGCGTCTCTCTGCGAGCAGTGTCTTTATTCCCAGCTAAAGCCCCTTCCATGGGGAGTGGCTCCAGTTAGGAAGTTCTCTGTGGCTTGGAGACCACGAGGCAGCTTTAGGGCATTTGTTCATAAACAGCACAAAGCTAGGGGATATTTGGCAAGATGCTGAAATGGCCACATTCCTTTCTCCTGATCCCATTCACGTTCCAGGGCTGAGCTTTTCCTCCAAGCCTTTGCTCCCCAGGGAAGCCCCATCCTGGTTGGGAAGCTCCAACTCCATCACAGGGGCACTGCCCCTCTGCAGCCAGCGCTGTCCTGGGCACAGCCTGGCATCTGGGAACAAGGACTGCAGCCCTGAGCAGGGCAGACACCCTCCATCTCTCCATCACTTACCCTGCCCTGCATTTGGGCACCTCCACCTCACTCCCGGGCTCAGCTCCAGCACCAGCAGGATAAATCCTGGCCTCAAATACCTGTGGATCCCACCTGGTGTGGACTGGAGAAGGATGGAGAAGCCTGAAAGCTCAGGTGAACTCCCCAGCCTTTTTCAAGACCAGTCAAACAGCAGTTTGCTGGATGAAGTGGCCAATGAACCCTGTAAATGTTATTCTGCTGTGTTACTCCCTTTTTCCATTTGGAATGTGTGACCAAAGAGGGCAGCCTTGCATTTTCCTGGTGGGAATCACTCCTGGCCCAGTTCTGCAGTGTGTTCACAGAGGCAGTGGAGGGGTCACCCCCTGCCTGGACTGCAGGGCAGGGCACCAAGAACATCTGTGGGTGCAAAGCACGAGGCTGGGAGCAACTCCTGCCCTGGCCCTGAATTTCTATGGGATTGGAGACAATCCCACCTGCTTCAAAGGGAATTAGGGGCATAATTGTCCTGGGGAGCTGGTCCTGACTTCCCAAAACACTGATCCCAGCCTCTGGCAGTGATGCTTCAGTACCTGCTGACCACGGCACAGCCTTCAGGGAAGGCAGCAGGCTGGAACAAGGGAATAATAAGGGAATATGGGAATAATAAGGGAGTAATAAGGGAATAAGTCTGTGGCTGTCTGACCCTGCTATAACACCCCAGTCAGTCATGGCTCAACAGACAGTGCCAGGGAGGCAGTGCCTGGATGCTTTTAGCTTCACCTTTGGAATCAGGCTTTGAGCACAGGGCAGCTCTTCCAGTATCAACCCAGGAAAAAGGCTGGTAAAAGGGAGTGCTCTTGCATTGGTGATTTATGTGTGCCTCAAAATTCCACTGCACGTGGGATAAACCCTCCTGAGACTGATGGATCATTTACCAGGGACCTGCCAGGCCTGACTTTGTGCACAGGAACCATTTCTGCTGTTTTTCAATCCGTTGGTGACATTGCACCCTTTAAAAATAAAGTTGGGACAACTGGAGGGAGAGGCTGGAAGGCTCCAAGTAACACCCTGCTTCCACCTCCTGCTGCACTGCTCCTGCTTTGTTTTCCTTTAGCAATTAAATAACATTTACTAACGACTCACCAAGGCTCCAAATGCAACTGTTCAGAACAGGAGGGTGACTGTCTGTACGTGCTGCCCCTGCCCCACGTTTGGGGGACCAGCTCTGATCAGGCAAATGTGCATTGGAGCATCTGGGCTTTAATTGCTGCCTGATGCCAATAATTATGAGGGACACATTTGTGCTCAGCTGCCACCCTCCCTGCTCATGGCTGCACAGCCTCCATGAGCACCTGCTGGATTTTCCTTGGAAAATCTGGTGTTGACCAAAGAGCGAACCCTGTAGCTGCTGTGAGATTCCTTCCTCCAGCAAACAGTGGGAAACTGGGGAGGAATGTGGCATTCCTAAGGTGCTGGGGCTGCTCTAAGCTGGGATGGCATGGACATCCCTTGCCAGTGCTGGCTCTGCTGGGCTGGGGCACCACTGCCCACCTCCCCTGTGCCCTGAGGCTGCTCTGAGCCCTGCCTGGGTGCATTTGGCCCTGAGGTGTCACTGCTCCCAGCACCGCTGCCAGGACCTGGAGGAGTGTCTGGAGATGGGCTGACAGCAGGGATTGCAGGGATTGTAACAGGATCACGAGGGATTTAGATTCCAGTGAGCTGGAAGGGCACTGCCCACCTGCACCTGCTGCCTGTGACGATCAGTTTGTGCCTGTCACCACTTCAGAGACCCTTCCATGGGCCACTGAGCTGCTCCTGCAGTTCCTGGGTTGTCCTCACCGTGCCTTTGGCTACAGAGCAGTGTCAGCACCAGCTCTGCAGGGCAGGGCAGGGATTTGTGCCCCCAAAGGGCACTGGCAGCCCCTGCTGCCTTGGGGCAGAGCCACCTTCCCTTCCCACGAGCTCCCAGCAAGGTGGGTTCACTGGCACTGCCCTGAACATGGCCCCAAATGCCCCAGGAGATCTTGTCCCTTCCCTTCCCTTCCCTTCCCTTCCCTTCCCTTCCCTTCCCTTCCCTTCCCTTCCCTTCCCTTCCCTTCCCTTCCCTTCCCTTCCCTTCCCTTCCCTTCCCTTCCCAAACCTTCCCAAACCTTCCCAAACCTTCCCAAACCTTCCCAAACCTTCCCAAACCTTCCCAAACCTTCCCTTCCCAAACCTTCCCAAACCTTCCCAAACCTTCCCTTCCCAAACCTTCCCTTCCCAAACCTTCCCAAACCTTCCCTTCCTTTTCCCCCTCTCACACAGACTTGGATTGAGGCAAAGGAAACTCCAACCTTTGGAAAACTCCTGTGCTGTGTTTAACCCAGCATTTCTATAAATTATGGTGCTGTGATTTTTTGAAGTCTAACATTTAGAAAAATGGATGGTGGTTCAGGAAGCTGTAATCACAGCCCTCTGCAAACCTGCATTCCCTGCTTTCTGGGAGACATTGGAAGCTCTGCTAGTCCAGATGGCAAAGTTTAAATCTGACAGCCAGTCTGGGATGAAATATTGCTGGTGCTCAGAGCAGTGCAGCTCTCTGGCCCATCTTTTAGCATATCCATATTTGTGGGAGGGAACAAAAATCTCTTGTTTGCTCTCTCTCAGCAGCCTGGAAGTCTGAAATATTGGGCATTCCACAGACAGGGATTAGAGCTCCAGGCACGGATGAGCAGGGAATGAAATGCTTGTTGGTGCAAGATGGATGGAGGGAGCTGATGTGTGTTATGGCCCAGCCCCACCTGAGCTGCACATGTGCTGTCCAAACAGCAGGATTTGTGTCATCTCTGTTTCCACCAGTGTGGGGAATGCACAGTCCCACTCCCCTCAAGTGGGAATCCAGAGGGCCACTTCCTGGTGAAGGTCCAAACTGGCCCAGGGTGGGAGGCAAAATCTGCCTGAAAGCTGCAGAGTCTCAGCTGTGACTTGTGGAAGGTCTCCACAGACACCCTGGGGGTGGTGGGAGGGCTCCTGGGGCTCAGGTGGGTCTGTCTGTGCCACAACAGTGTTGTCACCCCCAAGGTTTGTCATCCCAGCAGCACACCACACGGCTGAGTCTGAACTGTGGGTTCTCCTCAGCCCTATCCCTTTTTTCTCCTTTTTGTAGAAAAATCTACAGTTCTCTCATGATTTCCATTTTTACTACACCCACCTATAATCCTGATACTCATTTTAGTCCTTCCTTCCCCACATCACACCTTCTGCCTCCTGACTCAGCTCCCCAGTCTCCACACCACGGGACTGGCATCAAAACAACGAGAATTTATAAATAAAGCACATTTGGGGATCTTGTTACTTGGTTTTGGCTTCTTGAACCTGCAGGGTGCTCTTCAAACACCTTTTTTAAGTTTTCCCTTCTGCAACCACAGGAGCAAAAACTTAACTGGGCTTCTCCCCCACTCCCATGACTCCAGTCTGGGGCTTAAACGAAAATCTTCACTTCTTGTGAAAATTGTGGTGAAGTCTGTAGAGCTGAAGGCTCTTTTTGACATCTGTAACACGTTACATCCCCCACAGACCTACTCCATGTCCCATCTGTCCCTTGCATTCCCTTGATCCCTTGGTCACTGCTCCTCAAACCGGGCTCCCTCGGGGCTTCCCCCAGACACCCCCTTGGTTTGTCACCTCAGAGGCTTCCAATTTTCTCCTTTTCTTCTCTTCCTTTCCCTGTCTTTTTTCTCTTGCCCATTTTTTGAGCATTTTTCCCTGAATTATCCCTGTTCCCTGCCCTCCCCCAACTCCCAGCACTGTTGTGCCCCCCTGGCTGGAGGCTCTGGGGCTGAAGAGGGGGCTCCTCTTGGTGCCCCTCTTTCAAGGTCTCTGATGTGGTTAAAGCAGGTCCTGCCCACCCTTTCCAAACAGCTCCTGCATAGGTGGGACCCTGCCCAGGCAGGGTTGGCCGACCCTGGGGCAGCCACTGCTGCCTTGTGCTGGTTCTCTTCCCTTCAGCCAAGCACTGAGGGCCCTGCAGAGGACCAGGAGCCCCGGGAGGAGACCTGGATGTCCCAGGAGCTGGGGGTGGGGAGCAGGGAGCTCAGGGCAGTGGTTGTGGGCAAAGACCAACCTGGAGACCTTGTTGAAGGGAGGTGATGCTGTGGAGACCTACCTGTACAAGGCAGAGGCTGCTCTCTTGAGCCCTTTGGGTCTGTTGGGTTTGGGTTCCCCGGCCATGTTGATATCTGCAAGGAAGGGACACACAGCTGTGACACGGCCCTGCTCACCCTCACCCACCCCAAGCACAGGGAGAGCCCCTGCCAGGGCTCCTCCACACCTCCCACCCCATCTCCACCTGCTTTTGGCACGGCTGGGGGCCTGCTGCACCTCCACAAGAAGGCAAATTCTTGCACTGGGAAAACCTCCCCCTTTTCCTTTACAGAGCCAACGACGGGTCACTCCGCAGTCGAGGCCCTGCCCGTGCTCTAATCCACACACACGGATCCAGAACAAGGTTTGGGGAGAACTTGGTGCTGCTGTGACAAAGCACAGACAACATATAAACCTGCTGCCCGTTGATAACTGCTGGCAATCCATCCCTGGCTCCTTCTGCAAGGACTAGGAAAGCTCAGCACGAGCCAGGAGGGCACTGCTGGGGGTTAGGCTGTGCTGAAAGCTGTGGGGGTGCAGCTCATCTCAGAGGAGCATCTGCCACCAGGGGAGGGGAGAATGAGCTCCTCTAATCCACTGAGGAAATTTCTCTCCTCGGCCTCAGAGCCAGACATTTCTGACATGAAAATAAACATGACAATAATTGGAGAGAGACATTTTACAAAGGTATGGAGTGATAGGACAAGGGGGGGTGGCTTCAAACTGAAAGAGGGCAGGTTCAGATTAGAGATTGGGAAGAAATTCTTTACTGTGAGGGTGGTGAGGGACTTGGGTTGGAAGGGATCTTCTCCTACAGCTCATCCAGTCCCACCCCCCTGCCATGGGCAGGGACAGCTTCCACTTGCTCCAAGCCCTGTCCAACCTGGCCTTGGACACTTCCAGGGATTCAGGGGCAGCCACAGCTTCTCTGGGCAACCTGTGCCAGGGCCTCCCCACCCTCCCAGAGAAGTGTTTCTTCAGTGATGCCTTGATTTCTGCCACCTGCAGCTTATGGGGCATCCAAACAGCTTTCAGCACGTCAGGCCATTTAAACCTTTTTTTTCCCACACTGTCTAGAGGCACTTTATGGAGAAATGTGGACAGGCTGGTCCACACACCATCAAATAAAGCACCTGCAAAGTGATCCAAAGGAACATTCTACTGACTTTGTTATTAACCAAGAAAATCACCTCCAGGAGCAGCAGGGAATTGCAGCACTGCTGGAATGGGCTGGGCAGGAGGAGCACAGTGGGACAGGGCTCTGGAGGAGCACAGACGTGCTCCCACTGCCCAAATGCCTTGTGCAATTCCTTGGACTGCCTGTCAGGGTCTGCAAGAGGCCACTCCTGCTGGGGCTGGAGCTCAGCCTGTCTGTGAGGCTGTAGGACATGTTGAGGTGTCGCTCAGCTCTCACACCCAGTGTTCCTCTGGAACGTTCTCCTCTCCTCCTTGCTGCCTCTGTCCCTCCATCCCCCCGTTCCCAGTGCTCAGGGGTGTGCAGGAGAGCTGAGCTGAATGCTGACAAGGCTGTCCATGGCCACAGGGCAGGGCCAGAGCCAACATCAGGCACACGATCCCCTTCCTGAGCCTGCTGAGCCACACAGTGCTGCTGGCAGGGCTGTTTGCTCTGAGGGAGAGAGGAATGAAGCCTTCCTTAGTGCATCCCAGAACCCTGCCCAGCCCCAGTTCCCTGGCTGTGACCCCTTTTTGCCATCAGGGTGCATCTTGCCAGCTGCCACTCACTCCTCTGGTGAACGGGGAAGGTAATTCCAGCACCAGGCTGATCAACACCTTCAGGGGAGAGGCAGTGAAAGCCCAGAGGTGGAGAAGGACAACTGGTGTTCCCCAGTGCTGCAAAGAGCCCTGTGGAGCCTTCACAGCCACCTGCAGCCTGAGCAGGGAATTCATACTCTCAGCTCTAGTGGTGATGGGCACTCAGATCCCACAGGATTCCCCTGATAGTGAAAAAGGAGAGATAAGAGCTCAGCCTTCACATCACCCAGGACAGATTTTGCATCTCATTCCCTTTCTGGTTGCCTCCTCTGCATCCCTGAATCCATCTGCCCACCCAAAGGCAGCATGGATCCCTCCTGCTCATATCCAGGCACTTGTTCCCACAGGGAGGCTGTGCTTTGTGCAGCCAGCGGGGCAGGGTGAGGGATGGTGTGGGCCCACCTTCCAGTGCAGAGCTCCCCACAGGAATGGCACCTGCCTCCTGCAATGACTGGGGGGTCTGGGAGCATCTGGAGAAGGCACAGAGGTTGCCAGGACTTGCCTGGCAGAGCAGCCCGTGTCCCAGCACAGGAGGGGCTGCAGCTGTGGTTTTGTGATGCTTTCAGTAACTTGTTGATCAATTAAAATGCAAGTTGGATCGCTTGCATATCTGGTAAGGAAAATAAAAGAAGAAATGGCAGAACTGCTCCTAAAGGCCTCAGCCTGAGATGAGAGATGAGATGAGAGCCAGGAGGATGCTGTTTGCTCTGCTCATCCACCCTGGCATGTGCTGGACATTGTCACCCCAGGGACACGAGCTGGCACTGGGGACAGGTGACCATGCACATCAATAAGCTGCTGCCCCTGTGCAGGCTGGGGGTGCTTTGCCCCTACCCCAGGCCCTGGAGCCAGGCTGTCCCACTGTGTGGCCATGATCCCCCCTGAGCTCCTGGCACACCCAAAGGCAGCCTGGCAGGGCTGGGCTGCAGCTCTTCCACAGCTCATCCTGCTGAACTCACTGGCTGGGGCTGCCAGGGCACAACGCTCACCCTCCTGCTGCCCACCTGGGCAGGGAAGTTTGACCATCACCTCAAAGGACCCCCAAACCCTGCCATGAACAGAAGCAGGGACAGTCTTTTCAGCCAGTCCCACCTTGTCCTCCCCCTCCATGTTCCTGCACGACCATCACTCCTCCTTTTAGGGGAAGACTTTCAACCTCGATTTTCCAATCACATTGCTCAGCCCTTCTCTGCTGGGTTCTCCTGGAAGGGGAGTATCCCAGTGTTTACACTCCCCCAAGGACAGCAGTGGGAAGCCTGCTGAGCTCTTTAGTGGCAAGAGTGGCCCATGAAGGGAAGGCAGATGAAAGGGAGCTGAATTTCCACCTTGTCCAGGACATGTACAGGACACCCAGCTCTAATACAGTCCTTTGCCTTGGAATGCCAGAGTTCTGGGACCAGCACTGAGAGGAGAAAGAGGTTCCTATCATGGCAAACTTTTCATCTCTGTCTTCAGCTAAATGGGCAAGTGCTGCCTGTCTCCTGTATCTCTGTGGAGCATCACAAGGAGCTCCTTTTCTCCCCAGGGCCCTCTCCATCCTACCTACAGACTGCACACGTGGGCATCCCCTGGGCTGGGAGCATCCCTGGCACATGTGCTTGGCCTTGGCTGCAGCTCCGCTCTCTGGACCATTAGAGAAGTGAAAAGAAGTTTCTCCTCTCCAGATAAACCCCAGCTGGAGCAGCAAGATCAGCTCGAGCAGGAAGCTTCTCATTTCAGACTGCTGGGCCAGGAGCAGGGTGGGAATGGGCTGCAAATTGCTTTCCTTGGTGCCCAGTGCCCACTGCCTGCAGCAGCCTTGGAAATCACCACTTTTCATTAAAAATACTGTCTCCAGTTCCAATTCTCAGCTTGGAGCTGGTGACAAGAGCTTCTCAGCACGAGACACTTCAGAGCAATATGCAAACCAAGGCTGCAGCTGGGAGCAGCCCAGGGGGGTTGCTTGTTAGTTCTCATCCCACAACAGTGCAACATGGGGGAAGTTCTCTCATTTAACATGGGCTGGCTAAAGTTAGGCTGAGCTGGGCTGAGTCAGACTATCACGTCCCCTGACAGGCTAAGGGTGAGGCCTGGTCCAGGAAGGGAATCATTGAGTCATGGAATGGTTTGGGTTGGAAGGGACCTTAAAGATCATCTCATTCCACCCCCTGCCATGGGCAGGGACACCTTCCACTAGCCCAGGTTGCTCCAAGCCCTGTCCAACCTGGCCTTGGACACTTCCAGGGATCCAGAGCAGCCACAGCTTCTGTGGGCAACCTGTGCCAGGGCCTCCCCACCCTCACAGGGAAGAATTTCTTCCCAATATCCCATCTAACCCACCCTGCATTGTCGGTTTGAAGCCATTCCCCCTTGTCCTTTCTTTGATACCACGCAATGTCTTTTCCCACCCATCGGTTCCAGGACAAGGACATGGGAAGATTCAGAACTGTGCTTTAGCTTCTACAGTCACAGCCCACACGTGAGTTTTTGGGCCGCAATGTCAAAGCCCTGAGGGCACTGACGTGCCTGCTTGGCCACGAGCAGCTTCATTTCTGACCCCATTCCACACGGGAGCCTTTGGCCCCTGCCTGGGTGGTGGTGTTGGAGTGCTGGTCTCCAGCTCTGCCACAGCCATGGATCCTGCTGACCCTGCCCCAGACCTGCCTTGTCACCACGGCCTTGCTCGGTCATCCCCGGGTCATCTGTGACCTGCTCACCATCACTGGACACCATCTGCACATCCATGTCCAAGCTTGACCTGGGACTGGCCACCCCTTGACCACCCCCTGTGGAACTGTGCCACCACTGGTCTGGGTGAGTTACATCAAATCCCTACTGAATAATTGTTTCTTTTTGCCAGCTTTAATATAATTGCCTCAGTAATTGCTTCAATATAGTGCACTGTCCTATCTTATCTTACTACTGGTAGTTTTAGCTTTTATATTGTGTAGTAAATGATTTTGATTAAGATCTTTTGTCTGATCACTTATAATGATAAATGATTCTTTTTATATAAATATTCTCATTTTGCCAGTCATTAAAACCTGTGGGACAAAAGTGGTTCAATCCCACCTCTGTAATTCCTTAAATTCAAAATGTTGACATAACTCTGCAACTCCCTGACAGGAGGTTGTGGCTGCTGGGGGGGTTGGTCTCTTCTCCCAGGAACCAGCAGTAGGACAAGAAGGCTTGGTCTGAAGCTGTGCCAGGGGAGGTTTAGGTTGGACATTAGGGAGAAATTTTTTACAGAGAGAGTGCTCAGCCATTGGAATGGGCTGCCCAGGGAGGGGGTGGATTCACTGTCCCTGGAGGTGTTTAAGGTGAGACTGGATGTGGCATCAATGCCATGGTCTAGCAGACAAGGTGGTGTTGGGTCAAAAGCTGGACTTGATGACTCTTTTCCAACCTGAGGCCGATGCTGGATCCAGCCACAGCCTGACTCCTGCCTGAGGAGTTCAGAAAGCAGGGCAGTCCCTTCTGCCCCTCGTGGCTTAACAGCAGGGCTGTTTGATCAAATTTTATCTACAGAACGACCAACCCGCGCTGCCCCCGGGCACCCGGAGCGGTTTGAGGAGCTACTCACCCAGGGTCTGCCCCGCCAGGACGCGGCCGTTCTCGCCCAGCACGGCGGCGCGCGCGTGCCTCTCGTTGGAGTACTGCACGAAGGCGTAGCCCTTGTGCACGGAGCAGCCCACCACCCGCCCGTACTTGGAGAAGATGGTCTCCACATCCGACTTCTTCACCACGGCCGTGTTGAGGTTGCCGATGAACACCCGGGAGTTGATGGACTTGGGGTCATTCTTGTTCGTGATGTTGCTCGTCTGCACCTTCAGTGACATCTTGGACGCCTGGAAGAAGGAATTGGGGGGTCAGGAGGGCATGCCAAGGGGAGTGTCAGTGGCTCACAGGAAGGGAGAGGGGACAAATCTCTCAGTGAGCCTGGAGTGAGGGAACCAGCTCCTCAACTTCAGCTGGTCTTCAACTAGCAACAACTTCAACCAGCCCTTCAACTTCAACAGCAGGGGGATCCCACCTCCAGGGGATCCCACCTCCAGGAGATCCCACCTCCAGGAGATCCCACCTCCAGGAGATCCCACCTCCAGGGGATCCCACCTCCAGGGGATCCCACCTCCAGGGGATCCCTCCTGCCAGGCAACCAGCACAGTCAGTTCTAAACTCTTGCTGGAAACCCACTGACGAGGCTGACACTTGGCTGATCCTGTGCAGGGCCAGGAGTTGGACCCCACTGGGTCCCTTCTAGCTCAGGGTATTCTATGATTCTAAGGTTTTTAGGGGAGAAAGCAAGATTTAAATAAATTTTACATCTTTAATGCCGTTATACAAAAGCTTTTACCTCTCTATACCTAATTACCATTCAAAGAGCTGCTCTTTTTGAAGCAGTTTGCATTCAGCACCTTGGTTCATGCCCACTTTTGCAGCCTTTCCCCTGCCACCAACCTCCCAGTACAGCCCAACTCTCATCACACACAGGTACAGCCTTGTCCCCACAGGTCCCCTCTCACACCTGGAAGAGGACTCGAGTTTTCTGGATGCAAACAAAGAGATGTGAGCAGTGAAGCAGCCCCTGTGCTCCTGTGTGGCACCTGCACGGCACTGCCTGGGCTTCGAGCTGGGTTCTGTGCTTCAAACAGGAGGTGTCACTGTTAGCCTGGAAATCCCAGAGCCCTCAGCCAGATCGGCTGGGAGCCACTCCAACCCCTTCCCGTGGCTGCACGGCACGAGCCTCCAAGTTTCTTGCCTCGAGTGGCTCATGGGCAGCCCCTGAGAAGGGGTTTCCCCCCGAGGACTGAGGACCAAGGGACAGGACTGGACGCTGTGTGAAATCAAAGCCAGGCTGGCTGCTCTAAGGCTGCCTGCTCCCCCTCCTGCAGCAAAACCCACAGCTGGCCAAAGAGATCAGCTTCATTTTCACCTTCCAGACACACGGGGATGCTTTGGCATCGCTGCTGTGCTGCAGATTTACTTGGGATCCAGGCAAGATGTTTTACGATGCAGATTGAGGTGCTGCTCTTCCCCATCCCCTTCCAGCAGCACCCACAGGTGCTCCTACCACCAAGGGCAACACCACCAGGGTGCCCACAACTTCTGGAGGTCCCCAAGCCTGGCACAGGGGATGCACTGCTACCATGGAGTGCCCTCCCCGGTGATCCCCAGCGTCTGCCCTGGCACTGGGGCAGAGCTACAGCCCTGCCTGGCTTTGGGGTTTTGGCTCTGTGGGCTCAAAGCCCAAGTCTGAGCAGCTTGGTCCGAGCTGGGGACAGTGGCAGCTGCCTGACTGGATGGGTGCAGCCCCTGTGGACCCTGTCTCCCTGTGCCCAAGCCCTGGCAGGCTCTGCTTGCCCACAGCCCAGCCTGCCCGAGGCACTGACACCGAGCCAGTTAGTGCTGAGCCTAAACCAGAGTTACCTTTCCTACACTTCCCACCCGGCAGGCAGAGCCTGGGAAAAAGCCACAACATTCTGGGGTTGCATCCAACGCTTTCCAAAAACCCCTGTCCTCCTCCTTCCTTGTCCTCTCCTGCACAGATCTTCCCCACAGGATTTCTGTCTCCTCTTAAGCCTGTCTGGGGGCAGAGCATCACCACACCCATCGCCAGGGCAGCCCCATTTCGGCTCCTCAGGTGATGGATGTTGTTCCCCGGGATACCCAGCAGGGGCTGCTCCTGCCCACGGCCCCGTTTTGCCCGAGGGCAGCTGCACCCACACAGACAAGCAGCAGCGGGTCCGGGCTCAGCAGCACTTGCTCTGTATTCCCAGGATTTGGAACTTCAGTCCAGGACAGAGCCAAGGGAGGAGAGTCACCCACCCCACAGGCAGAGCCCACCTGGGGAGCCACAGGGTGCTGCAAGAGCAACCCCACCACTGAGCTCTGCACAGCCCAGATCCACGTGCACACCTCCACCTTCTCCATCTGGGAGCTGGACACTCGATCCCTTTCATCCTTTAAAACCGTCCAGAGCACTGGAGACAGTTGGAAAGTCTGAGCCTCTGTGTGAGGATGAGACTCCACAATAAATCTCATCTGGCTCCAACCCCTGAGACTCCATTAACCTGCCAGTGAGACTGGAAATAATCTTCCTGCTAAATCCAATCAAAAAAAGAGTTAGGCTTTGTCCGAGTTCTGGCTTGTTGCATCTTCCCTTTCACGCTTATGGATTAGAAGAGCCAGAGACTTTTGTTTTATTACTTTCAAAACAGTTCCTGGCAGACAGAGTGTTCCTAAAAACACCAGGAAAAAGAGCCAAAGGACAGGACTTTTAAAGGGATCTAAGTGACTTCAACTCTCAACCTTTGGCAAGTGGTGCCCAACTTCTTCAGGTTGCTCCAACTTCCAAACCAGAAACTCGCCTTTGTTTAATGGTGTCTATTTTAATTTATATTTGCAGTGCCATCTGGAAGAGATTCACAAAGGAAACTGCCCCATTCCAGTGGAGATGGAGAGAAATGGAGGGGTTTTCCAGCAGTTTGGTCCCTCTGGGTTCCCAGCCTGAGCCTCAAGGACAGAAATCCTGAGTACCTGCACAAATCCCAGCTGGAGGCTGTTCTGGCATGGCCAGTCCCCAGGGAATCCTAGACGTGCTGGGACCGGCTGGGGCTGTGTGGGACCTTCAGAGAGCCTGCACACATGTGGGGTATCTGCAGCCAGGTGGCCTGGGTGGTCTTGCTACCCCAAGGACACACCAGACCTGCTGTGACCCCCTGGTGTCCCTGCCCTGGGGATTCAGGGATGTCACTCCACAGTGACCTCAGCACGTGGCTTTACACTTGGGCACTCCTGGAGCTCCCAGCTGTAGCTGCCTGTAACTTCTGTTTCAGAGCAAACCTGCCCTGGCATCTCTGTCACCCACCCCAGGCCATGCCACATGGACACCCTTGGCCCCTCTTAGCTGCCTCCCCTCCAGATGATGCATTCCCACTTTTCCATCCTTGCTTGTTTGCCAGACTCTATGCAAGTCTCCCACCCATTTTACTGTGTACCCACGGCCCTCCTTTCCCCCATTCCCAGTTCCTGGAGGAGCTGCCCTCACAACTGGCCTCTGGGCAGAGTATGAGCCCTTCTCCCTGCCCTTGGAGCCCACCATCCAGCTTGCACTGCTCTGGGAGCCACCCATCCAGGCTTGTATCCCATCTGGACACTGCAGGAGACCATGTCAAAAGCCTTCCTGAAGTTAGGGCAGACACCAACCATGCCACGTCCTAGGCAAGTGTCAAGGCAACTTGCCATGTCAAGGCAACCAGGAATGATACTTGGGCACAAATAAATGAATGTAAAGGGGTTCTTGACCTGTACCCCAGAAAACTCCAAGAACAGAGAACTGGGATTATCCCTGTTTTCTGCAAGGGAAACTGCCCAGTCTTTGGCCTTGGAGGCTGGAGATGAGAGCAGTGACTCCCACCCCTCATTGCAGGGAGGGGTGATGGGTTGGGGTGCTCAGCACCCCCTCCCTGGGCACAGCCTTCCCTTGGAAGCCCCAGTGGCTCTGGGGCCGTGTCAGGACACGGCAGGTCTGTGCAGGAGCTGTGCCTGGAGTTGATGACGATGGGACGGGGCCACCAGATGGCAAAGCCAAGGTCAGGCAAGGTGAGGGCTGTGCTGCTGGGAAGGGCTTGGGAAGGAGCCAGTGGGAACCCGCCGCCTCTGCAGATGGGATGCTCTCCCAGGGCCATCTGCCCACACACTGCTGGCCCTGCACAGGCAGGGATTTGGCAGGGAGGGCTGGGAAGGCCAAGGCTGGGGAGCTGGGGCTTCCAGCACAGCACTGCTCAGAGCTTTTGGGGTCTCCCAGTGCCTGCCCAAGTCTCACTTTGCATGTCATAAACCCCTCAGTGCTCAAACACCCCGTGCAAAGGGCTCTTCTGCTGCTCGTGCAAGCCCAGCATTCCCTGGAGAAAACAGCCTCCCTTGTCTTCTCTGTCCCACTCGTTTCTGGTTCCTCTCAGGCACAATAGTTATTTTACACCACTTCTTGGCCCCCGACTGTAAAAACTGGAGAAGGACATTTTAGTCATCACTGTTAACATTTCACACTCCCCCCCCTGCATTCCAGGGCACTCTGTGCTGTGTCCAGACTAAATCCAGCACAGCCACCACCATGGTGGCTCAGTGTCCCCTCCACAGCTCTTCAACTGTGGAACAGTGTCCTCTCCAGCCACTAGAGCTTTGATATGCCATGCAAAAAGCAGAGAGCCTGAGCCAGAGCATCTTGGTGATGTGTCTGGTTAAAACCACACACAGAGCAGAGACACCTATTCCTGGGTATAGATGGACATTCTCACAACCATCACTGTCATCAGCTGATGCATTTCCACAGCTCTCCTTTCACCTTTCAGCCCCCAACCCACAACTGCAACGAGATGGACTTGAGTTGGAAAAGAGAACAAGACAAAAGGCAACTAGGAATGGCACTTGAACATGAATAAATGAATGTACAAAGGGGTTCTTTCCCTGTAGGACCCCAGAGAACATCAAGGACAGAGTACTAGGATTATCCCTGTTTTCTGCAAGGGAAACTGAGGCTCAGACAGGAGGGGTCTGGGGTGGAGGAGTGTGTGCCACCAGCCTCACCAAGGGCCACAGACACATCACAGTGACACTTCCTGCTGCCAAATGCCCCCAAAGACATAAGGAGACTTAGGGATGAGATCGCCAGAAGTGAGCTGGTTGGTTGGTTCCTTCCTTCCTTCCTGGTTTGGTTTGGAAGGGACCTTAAAGCTCATCTCATTCCACCCCCTGCCATGGGCAGGGACACCTTCCACCAGCCCAGGTTGCTCCAAGCCCTGTCCAACCTGGCCTTGGACACTTCCAGGGATGGGGCAGCCACAGCTTCTCTGGGCAACCTGTTTTCTGACTAAAACGGTCCCTTGAGGTGAAAAAAGGCAGTTTTAAAGAGAAACATGGCCAGCTGCAAGACAGAGGGACTCCCCTGATGGCACTGCACAGCCCCACCGAGAGCACAGAACTGCACATGAGCTCGGAATCACGGGCTCCAGCAGCTCCAGTGCCAATCATCTTCCCCCCAGAGAGCCCTGAGTAATTTGCTAGTGAGTCCCCAAACAGCAGAGCCAGGCTCTGAAATGTTGGTTTAATAACCAACACAAACCCTGCAATCTTTTTAATAACATCTGAGTCCCCAAGTCCTGCACAGAAACCCGGAGGGCTCAGGAGAGCAGGAGGACCCTCTTCACTGCTGAGCTTCAATAAATAGAAGAAACTGGGAGGAAACCAGTTCTTGGCTTTTCTGGGGAGAACAGCTTTGATTCTACCAGACAGAATTGTTAAAGGACCAGGAAGTTATTAAAAAAAGGGCACAGACAAAGATGTCACAATTCTTAGACCGGTTCTGCAGCACCAGGGCTGTCTTTTGGGGAAATCTCTGCTATGCTGAGAGCTGGAGATGAGCTCAGCAGGAGCCAGACTAGCTGGGTCTGAAGCTGTGGGGTCCCTTTGCAAATCTTGTTCCCCCTGTAAAGTGCAACCAAGCACATCCCAGTGAGGGAGGATCCTCTCACTGCAGAGGGAGGGGGTCCTTGAGTGCTGGTTTGGGCTGTCCCCCCTCCAGGCAGACAAGGGTCTGGGAATTTTTCAAACATTTCCCAGAGCTCCACCTTGCAGATCACAGAACCATTAGGGTTGCAAAAGACCTCTAAAAACACCAAGTCCAACCATCAACCCAGCACCACCTCCATGGTCATCACTAAACCATGTCCCAGGGGCTATTCCAACACTCCCAGTGATGGTGACTCCACCACTGCCCTGGGCAGCCTGTCCCAGTGCTTGATAACCCTTTCCATGAGGAATTTTTTCCTAACATCCAATCTAAGCCTTTCCTGGCACTACTTGAGGCCATCAGGCTCCCACCTGGCTAAGCCCAGCCCTGTCCTGGGTCAGGTTCTGTCAGTGGCCATCACTCCCAGCCCCTGCAGAGGCTCCCTCTCTGAGCAGGCAGCTCAGGGAGCCCTGTTTCAGCCCGGTTTCAGCCCAGTTTCCACTCTGTTTTCCTTGGAAGAATGAAATCTTGTAAACACCTCACCTGAAGGGAGACACCAGCACCATCCCAGCTCTGGACAGCCCATAAGGACAGAGGTGGCGGTGCCTCCACACCCCCTGGGAGAACATCCAGACATTCCTGCCTTTGCAAGCACCTGGAAACTCCTGGGACTGTTCCTGACTGCCCTCAGTGCCTGCCCCACTGAGCACTCAGCTCCCAGTTTATGGGGAGAGTGAGGGGGGAGCTGCTCCCCACCCTGTCCCCTTCCCCTGCCCGGGTGGAGGCTGCACCATCCCATGCACTCAGACTGTGTGTGAGCAGAATCAGCTCCCTCACAGACCTCCCTCGACTCTCCATCTTGCTGTGCAGTCTCCCTTTATTAATTTTTGACTAAAACAAGTCATTTTGAACCAGAGAAATCCTGCCAATCCTTTGAAAACCTGGCTCTGGTTTCAATTTCTGTGCAACTGAAATCCTTCATGAAGGAGCCATAAATAATCAATAGCTGTTGTAATAAGTATTTAATCAGCTGTTAAAGGTGCAGTGGTCACAAAGTCTATCAGGTCAAGCACATAGTTTATAGCTGTGGCTCGTTACCATCTGTCCAACATATTATCCATGCCTGTAGAAGCTTAAAAATCTATTCATTAGAGCTTTAAATCCTTCCTAATAAGTGTGATAAAGGGATGACCTCAGCTGGACACTGAGATCCATCCGGGCAGCCCTTGGAGCAGCCCTGCTCCTCTCCCTGTGTGTCTCCACAGATCTGGGGCTCCCTCCAAACGCTGCACAGCTCATTGCTCAGGTGTGGGGTCCTGCTAGAGCTGCTCCTCTACATCACCTTTGCAGGTAATGTTTTATCCCAAAGAATTATGGAATGGTTTGTGTTGGAAGGGACCTTTAAAGACTGACTTGTTCCACCCCCTGCCATGGGCAGGGACACCTTCCACTAGCCCAGGTTGCTCCAAGCCCCGTCCAACCTGGCCTTGGACACTTCCAGGGATGGGGAATCCACCATCTCCATCTGCTTGACAAGGCCAAAGCCTCTCTTTGGGCCACATCAGACCAACACTGTCCCACCAGCAGAGCAATGGGACAGTGAGGAGCACCCCAAGTGCCCTGAGCCTCAGTCCTGCCCTGCAGTTCAGAGCAGAATTCCTTTGAAAACCAGGATGTCTGTCATCCTCTGATGAGGATGCTCATGCAGGTAGCAACCTTGGGGGGTTAAATTTGTGTCTCCACTCCCACACTAACAAAACTGCACCTAAAACATGGGAGTCCTGACAGGATACGAGGTCAAAAAAGAAATCTCACTGTCAGCACTGAGCTAGAAGCAAGAATTAAGGCATCTTCTGAAGCCTACAGGGATCAATCCCTGGGTTTCATCCCCCTGTGAGAAGGAGCTCCTCAGCAGTTCCTTTACTGTCTACTTGAACATGGTCTCCCCATTCACACTGAACTCTTCTGGACTCTGCTTTTCCATGAAAACATATTTTAAATTAAGGCACTTTTCTCCTAAAAGCCCACCCCAACTAAGACTGTCCTCTGATTGCAGCCTGTGCAACAAGTAGAGTTTTCTGGAGTCTCTGCTTCTAATCGCCCCAGAAATCTCTCCTGAATAGACCAACATTCTTTTTGACAGCAGCAAAATAAATTTTAAAGGTCAATTGAATCAGATAAGCCCAGTCTGGCAGCCCTTTCAGATGCAGAATTCCATGGATAACATTTAGGTTATGTTCGAGAACAGAAACAGAATTCTTTGGAGGGAAGAATATTTAAAAGAAAAAAAGAAAGGAAGAGAATGAAAAGGCAACAGCAATTAAACAGAATATCATCTGTATTCCCACTGGTGCAAAACCTGATGATTACCTACAGGGTGATGGACAATGCTACATGTATTAATCTAATTAAAGGCCTTTTTTACAGGCATCTGAAGCCAGCTCATTAGTGTGTTACTGAGATGCTCATTAATGGCTGGCCATGACTAATTTCTTGAGAATTATTCTTTAATTCTTTATCATTCCCAGCCTAACAGGAAAAGGCAATGTTTCCATGCCCCCCCTCCCACTGGCACACAGTGGAGACAGGTTCTCATCAGCTGCCCATTGACTTGATGTTCCTTAATGACCAACCCCCCCTGCAGCCCAATTGTTGTTTTAACAGCAAATGATTTATTTATGAGGAAAAACAAGTGAAGTCGCCGGGAACTTTCTCAGCTGTTAATGAACTGCCATTGTTCTGCTGCTTTCAGCAGCTCCTGGCAGGGAGGGGTGGGAGAGCAGGGCTCCCAGTCTGGCCACAGAGGAGCCTCGTGTCCCACTCCATGAGCCCAGTGCTCTCCTCCTCATCCCAAACCCCTCTGGCCATGTCCAAGAGTCCTCCTGTGAGAAATACTCCTCTTTAAATTTAGAAAGACGGCATAAACTCAGGGAACAAAGAAACAAAGAAGAATTTATTTGGTGCGCCGGGTCTTTCCCTCACCGAGTTTCCAGGGAAAAGACCCTTTGGCCTTACATCTTATACATTTTATAGTTTCACAAAATCCCACTCTTTTTCAGATAAGTTTAATATATTCATTTTTGCCTAAAAAGGTTTCTTTTCTCTGAAAAGGGGCTTTCCTTTTATTCTGATTGGCTGCAAGGTGTCCCCTGTCAAGGATGATGGATCTTCCTTTGTTCTTAGCCCAAAGAGAGAAAAGAACCCTTTTGTACAAAATGGCCCCAAAAGATTTTTAAGAACTCTTGCATTTCCCTTATCTGGCTGAAAAAGACCCTGATACTCAAGTCCAGGCTTTTTTTGAACTTGGATATCTTACAACTTCACTATACGCCTATAAAAAACGTATTTTTATTTCTCATACTCCCAGGCTCCAGTGCTGGACCATGTCCCACCTTACCCCGGGCACGACGCAGGTTCCTGTGGGAAGGACACATGGATCTCTTACCACGGGGCAACACTGAACTAGAGGGAAAACCTGGGCTCCAGGAGGGACCCCATTTCATGCTGCCAACCCACCACCAGTTGATTTGATCCCCTGCCAGGGCCACCCAGCTCCCAAAGAGGAGCTGCTGCAGGTGGAGCTCTGCTGGTGTCTCAAAGGATCACAGAATCACTGGGGTTGGACAGGACCTCTCAGATCATGGAGTCCAACCACCAGCCCCGTCTCCTAAGCTGAAGTCCTGCACTGTGATGCCACGGCTTCTTTAACACCCCAGTGCTGCTGTTCCCAGCCAAACTGGTCCTGCTCCTCCCCCAGCCCTGCCTCTTCCATGAGGGCTCTGCCTGGTTCTTCTGAGTGATGAGCAGAAATCAGGATTTCTGTGTCACCACGTGCTTCCTGCCCCTGGGGATTTTAACAAAGGCCCAACCACCAGGAGACTCAGCAGCTAAGTCCTGAGCTGAGGATCCTGGGGGAGCACATCAAAGGGGTCCCTGGGACCCAGACCAGACTGCTCCTCCAAAATGCTTGTCCATGTTTTCCAAACCATCTCTCACTTGCTAAAGGACTCCACATCATGGGTGTCACCAAAGCCAGACTTCCAGGGATTGGGCTGGTGGCAGTGGGAGCAGGACATGGGATGAGGAGCCTTAGGGAGCACAGGAAAGGGGAAGCTGCAGGTCCTTGGCACAGCAACCATCAATTCTTCACCAGCTGAGGAGTTTGATGTCCTCCTTTCCTCTCTCTGAGTTAATCATCAGCTGTGTGCCTCTCAAAATTATTTCAGACACATTCAATAGGAGAATGACATAAATGATTAAGACACAAATCTCTGCAGAGCTGTTGGGATGTGGCTCCCACTTCACTTGAGGTGGGATTTTGCTGAATGCCACCTCTGAGGCTCCACCCTCTCCCCGAGGAAAGCACCTCAGATGGGGTGCAGCCTGCAGGGACGGGGGAGGGAGACCTGGAAAGCAGCTGAGCTGCTCCAGGTGCCAACGCAAGACCTATGCTGGCAGCCATTCCTTTTCCTCCTGGAAAACAACAAATCCTGCTCCCCATCTACTGCTCTGTGCCTCTCCAGCTCTCCGTGGATGCAGGGAGCAAAGGAAAGCCTGGCTTTGTGGAGGGCACAGCTGCTCCTGGGTGCTGTGCCACCCTCCACACCCATGGGCTGGGGATTTCCCACCGACGTCAGCGGGTGCTGGGCCAAAGCCAGGGATGAAGGGACGTCATCTGTGCTCTCATCCTCCATCAGTATCACCCTGTCAGTCGTGCATACCACGATGTGGGATGGCTCAGGACTGCCAGCACTCTCGGGACTCCTGTTTTCATCCCTTCACACCCTGCCAGGCCTTCTGTGGGACAGCATCACCCCTCCCTTCCCTTCCCAGCTCCCACGCCAGGGGCTAAAGACACAGGCCCCCTTTTTAACACAGCAAGATTAGTAGCCCATCACTGTTTGTTGATTACGGTCGTTCTTTTCTGTAAATGAAGTTTAAAAGTCATTAAAAGATTTGTCAGCTGTGACTTATGAACCCTCCTTGCCAGAGGGGAGTGAAGCAGTGACAAATCCCCTCCAGGGCCATCTCATCTGTTATGTGTGCAGAGTTGCCACATTCCAATTACCAGGGACCCACCGAATTCCTAAATAAAAACCAACTGAAATACCCCCACAGCTGCTGGAACCATCAGAGCTGGGGGGTCCCTGCCACAGCACCAGGCTGAGGGACTCAGGGACAACAGACACTTTGCATGTGGCTTTATCAGCGTTCATTAAACCTTTGGGGAGGAGGAGCATCTCCATTTGGGGAGGAGGAGCATCTCCCACCTTCCCAAGGGGGAGACACAGCTGAAAGGGCTGCAGGAGCTGAGGGCTGGGGCCAGGGGACACGACCAGCATCCCCTCTCCTGTGGAGGAGGAGGAGGATGAAGCCTGGAGAGCCCGTTTGCCAGGAGAGCAGCTGGTGTTGTCCGTGGCACCAGAGCCAGGGCCACCTCTGTCACCCCAGCCAGCAGCACTGCCACGGCCTGCTGGCTCTGCTCTGGGATGGGGGATGCTCCCCATGGATTATCCTGATGGAGGCATCCACTTAAAGTCAAATTTTCCTGCCAGGGCAGGGGCCAGTGCTGACCCCAAGCACTGCCTTGCTCCGTGAGGACCCTGCAACTCCTCACCCACACAGGCTGCTCGACCTCGCCCTTCCCATGGGATGCTGAACAGCTTCCCTGCAGCAGGCAGGCACTCCTGCTGCTCCCACTCACACCAGGCTCCCAAACCCCACAGGGAAGCCAGGCTACCAGCCCTGAGCCGTGGCTGGGAGGTGGAAGCTCTGCAGGCCTCTGCAGCCCCCAGCCCCAGGGTGGGGGTCACAGCAGAGCAGGTGCCTGTCAGCAGCTCCCAGAGCTCTCCCAGAGCTCTCCCAGAGCTCTCCCAGCCCTGGGGAAGGGCACAGCCCACGTGTCAAACTGCCTGGGGGATGGCAGGGGACACTGGAGAGCTTCTTGTTAACACAACAGCTTATAAAATCAATTAGATCCCATTAAATGGCAATTTGGCCCTCATCACACAGCCTCCTCTGTGAGAGGGGTAATGGCCCATGGACATTTATTGCCTGTTTGGCCTTAATTTGTTGGGCCTGGTGGAGGGAGCACTCACAGTGGCAAACTTTGCTTTCCCAGACAACAAAACGTGTCACTTAAACCCTTGAGATGAGCTTCTCTCCAAACTTTCCCCTACCAGAGCCCACTGAGGTGCCCTGGAGGAGCCACACCACAGCAGGGCCGTGGTACTGCAGTTGTGGGGCTGCCACCACGGACCACATGGCTGTGCCAGGAGCTCTGTGTGCTGCATCTGGCAGTGGCCAACACCCCACCACTGCCTGGAACACCAGCAGAGGTGACAAAGAACAGCCTTTGGGTCCCCTGTGTGTGCCTGACACCCTCATGCCCAAAGTCTGAATATCCCTCATTCACCCTCACTGCCCATGCACAGGAAGCAGTGAGGCATTTATCCTGTTAACCCTATTTTATCCTATTTAGCCTCATCAAAACTGATCTTTTATCAGTAAAACTGGCTGCCTGGGACTGTGTCTCCCACCACTGACCCACAGACCTCTGAGGTCTCCCCCAAGACGTTCAGCTCTGTTTGCTTTCCTGGCTGCACAGGGTGTCTCTGAGTGTCACCAGGAGCTGTGAGCAGGAACAGATCTGCCTGGAAATGGCTGCTCCACAGTTACTCATTTTAACACTAGCAGTCACTGGAAAAGCAAAAGAAGAATGATTTCATTTTCATAACCTTGAGTTCCCCCTGCCCTGCCTGGATGAGTTTGCCTCCGTTCTTTCCATCCCCCAGGAGGGCAGACACCAGGAAGGCTGCTCCTGCTCCAGAGCTCCACGCATGCTCAAGGCTTGGGCTCAGCTCTCAGATGCCCAGGGCTTGTTCCAGTGTGATGGATGATGATCCCCACAGGGAATCTCCTATTGACCCTCATGGATAAACCCTGAGCAGCCAACCCACACTGGCTCCCTCTGTGAGTGCTCATGTGCAGGTGCTAAATGAGCTGCCTGTGAACTGTGTCCTCCTGCTGCCCCTCGCCATAAATAACAGGGGGCTCCTGGCATGGCTGTGCCCACAGCCCTGAGCCAGCACGGGCTCTCTGATGAGCTGGAACTGATGAAGTCAAATGGGGAATTTGAGGTGGTTTATGAAACTCTGTGGTTCACTGTGCTGGGGTTTCAGCCGTTCCCTCGTCTTCCCCCTTGCCAGGGTGCTGGATGTGCATGGGAACACACAGTGATACATCCCCAGGCATGGCACCCACAAGCCCTTGTGCTCTGGTGAGAGTCTGGCTCTGGGAAAGGCAAGGAGGCTTTATAATGTTATGCATTTATATTTTATAAAGGAGCCTGAGACATGCCAACAGCTCCCTACACCACGTGGTTATTGCTTAGGGACCCACTACTGCACCACACCACACTAGAGACAGAGAAAGCAAGGAAATTCCATTTTGAAGTGTTTTCCTAACCCTCCTTCACCCACAAGACTTCAATTTTGTTAGGTCACAGTGGCAACTCTTGGTTTTTTGCGGGTGGAGTCTGTAGTGGCAGCGGGGCAGCATTTGGCACTCCCATTTAATGACTGTACTGGGAACCCACTGGGGACCAGGTGATGCTGTGAAACCTGTCTGGATTTTGCAAACCACAACTCCCATGATGCCTTTGCAGTGGACAAGAGCAAAGGTCCCCTGACCGCTTTAGAATCTTAAAATCACAGAATTATTTGGGTTGGAAAAGCCCTCTAAGATCGCTGAGTCCAATCATTAACCCAACACTGCCAAGTGCACCACTAAACCACGTCCCTCAGACACGGCAGGAATAAAGAGAAAAGGGTGTTTATTTGAAAAATGCTCATTTTTTTAAAAACCAAACTGGTGAAGAGGGTGAGGGAGGTAAAGGCCAGAACTCCCTCCATCAGCTGCTGTGAGGCAGGGGATCTCCAGGAGCTTGGAGAAACCTCTGGATTTCTGGAAGAGGCCAGGTGGGTTCAGGAGACTCTTCATCACCTACTGAATATGTTGGACCTCAGGGGTCTGCCTTGACCTGCCCTGAGGGAACTGGTCCCCCACAGAGCCCCCCTGGCTGAGGATTCCCACCCATGGGAACATCCTGCAGCTCCACGAGCCCAGTGCCCCCATGGGAGTGTTGGGATGGACCAGAGATGTGATGGGGAGAGAAGGATGCCTTGTTTTCTGCTACCTGCAGCTCATGGGGCACCACACCAGCTTTAGCATATCAGACCATCCAAAACATTTGTTTTCCAAAGGAAGAATTCCCTAAGTTGTGTTTGTCTTCCTGGTTTTGCAGAGGTGTTTCCCACAGCACTCCTTGCCCAGAGGACCTCTGGCTCATGAGTGGGGAGGAATAAATATCCCTGCAGTCACTTCCTAAAAGTTATTTAATTTCTTGTCTCTGTGCCTCACAGGCATTTCGTCCCTGTGACTGGCTGCCAGTTTGGAAGCACAGCTGAAACTGGGAGGGCTCTGCATGAAGGGTGATGATCCTTCATGTAAGGAGCTGGAAACCTCACCCTTTGGAGCACCTTACATGGGAACTCTGGGAGAAATCCTCCTTCTTTCACTGTGATCTGCAACCTCCCCATGCCACAGTCCACAGGAGCTGCTTTTTGGGTTGGAGACAAAGTCACGAAGATTTCATGGCTGTGAACCACCTGAAAAGCCACCTGTAAATGCAAATGGTGCCAGTGGTACCTGCTGTAGATAAAATCTGTAAGACCACTAATGCCACTCACCTCATGCACACCTTCAGTCAAGAGAGACCATTTCACAGCAAGATCCCAAGTTGGGTTTAGAGAGGTGGCAAGAGTATCAATAATCTCAGACTCCTTTAAGATGTTTGACTTAGGGCACATGTTTTCACTATGAAACCTGAACAGTAAAACATCAGCTTGGATGGAGACTTGGCTAAAGAGGGAGGTGTCCCTCCAGCAGCACCCAGCCAGCCCCACCAGGGAGGCACCTGCTTCTGGGAAACAGAACCTCTGGAAAAACCACCAGAACTGCACCAGAAGCTCCAGGACTGAGCCATGGATGAGACAATTCCTGCCACCTTCACATTTCAGATCTACCCTTTTGAGTTAGTTGCCCATCTGGGCAACACAACACCTCTGGAAGTTGCTCTGTTCTCTCTACTGATCAGTTTAAACCTCTGGGAAATGAAATGTGGCTGGAGGAGGAGGAGGAGATGGGCAAATACCAGCATTAAATAGGTCCAGATGTAGAAATTGCAGCCAAGCTCAAATTTGGCCACCCTGATGCTCTGCACAGATTGTGCCTCCAGTTTGTCACGTGGAGTTTGTGACCTGCCAAGGGCAGCACAGCAGCACTGTCCCTGTCCCTGTCCCTGTCCCTGGTGCTGTGCAGTGAAGGAGGTGGATGGTCCATCCCAAATGTGCCATGGTGAAGATGGGTAAAACTCCCAGAAGATGGGAGAGGAAAGGGTTTAGAAAGCTGGTTTGTTCTTAACCAGCTTCCAGCTCATGGAATCATTATCCCACCCTCTGGGAACTGCCCTGCCGTGATCTCCCTCCCTCAGCTGGGTAAAGTGTCACCTCAGAGTCACCCAGAGCACGGAGCAGGAGGGCATTACACAGGAATTTGGTGAGATCCCCACACCTTTACAAAGCTCCCTGCTGCCTGAACCTCTCCTGACTAGGAAGATTAAAGGGATTAGAAGCTTATAAATGATGAGGCAGGAAAGTGAGGGGCTTTAGAAAATACCAAGGTCTTAATTTACAACGGGTGTTTAAAAACGAGGATTTTCTCCTACAGGAAAGTGGGAAAACTTTATCCTGAAGCAAGGTTATTTGACCAGTAAAATGCTTGGCCCATGCCATGTGGAAGTACTAATATATATTTTAGATGGTGCAGAGACAAAGCATCTCTCCTCTGCTCCTTTGTAAATGAGGTGAAGAGAGTGAATGGGGGTATCAGTGTGGCAGAGAACATGGTTTTATGAACACAACAAACAAAGCACTGCTAGAGTAAAGCTGGGAAGAACATTTCCAGATGAGTAGTTCATTGACTAAAAATTGTATTTTGGGGTAGGCTGAACACTACTCTCGAGGCATGGAAAAGGTCCCACTGGAGCTCCTGCAGAAGGAATAAAGTGCAGATACCTTATTTTCACAGACATATGGGCAGTGTTTTAGTTCAGCACTGGCAACACCCTGCCAAGCTCTCTCCTTCCTTTCACCCTCACCCCTGTCCCTGGGAGGGTTGTGCTTTTCCCACATTAACTGGTATCTCGGGCCAGTTAAATATCCAGCCCTGATCAAACCAAAATTTAACTGAGCCTGTAAAAAGCAGGTGGTGGAAAGAACTCTTGGAGACTTTCCAAAGTGGGGTTTACAAGTCAGGAATATGTTCTTCCCTCTCCGTTCTCCCCAGGCACAGAGAAGGGAAGAGGAGGACTGGTGGTGCTGCAGAGGCTGCAGGATCCTGGCCTTGGGGACCAGCTCCCAGAGATGTCCCCCCTTAGTTCTGCAGGTTTCTCCTTGTCCCTGAATGCAGCTCCTGCAGAGGGAGCAGTGACTCCCAGGGCAGCTGCTTTTCTATGCTGGCCATTTCAAGCCTGGATTTCTCCATCCTCAGTCCCTGCTGACTTGTGCAGCCCAGATAATCCTGTAAGCCCAGGAAGCCCAGCAGTGCGTGTGTGCCTCCAGTGAAAGCTTCATCCTCACAGAATCTCCTGAGCTGGAAAGGACCCACCAGGATCATCCAGTCCAACTCCTGGCCTTGCACAGACACCCCAACAATCCCACCCTGTCCCTCAGAGCATTGTCCAAACCCTCCTGGAGCTCTGGCAGCCTTGGGGCTGTGCCCACTGCCCTGGGGAGCCTGGTCAGTGCCAACCACCCTGTGGGGGAAGAACCTTTTCCTGAGATCCAACCTGAGCCTGCCCTGTCCCAGCTCCAGCCATTCCCTGGGTCCTGTCACTGCTCACAGGGAGCAGAGATTGGAGCTGCCCCTGATGAGCTCTGCCCTCAGTCTCCTCTTCTCCAGGCTGAACACATCAAGTGCCCTCAGCTGCTCCTCATATGGCCCCTCCAGACCCTTCACCATCTTCATGGCTTTTGTAGAGACCATCTCCAAATGCCCCCCAGCACTGCACACCCTGCAGCACTTCTGGACACCCCCTCAGGCCCAGCACTAAAAGGGATTCACAGCAAGACCCCTCCCTGCAACCCTGCTGAGACAGTCTGGAACAGCTCCAACCCCTGGAGGCATCTGCTCTGCTTGTGCCTCATATGTCACAGAACCACAGAATGGGTTGGGTTGGAAGAGACCTTAAAGCTCATCCAATCCCACCCCTGCCATGGGCAGGGACACCTCCCACTAGCCCAGGCTGCTCCAAGCCCCGTCCAACCTGGCCTTGGACACTTCCAGGGATGGGGCAGCCACAGCTTCTCTGGGCAACCTGTGCCATCCCTCACCACCCCACAGTGCAGAGGGTGGTCACTTCTGCCCAGGCTCCCAGGGGTGCTCCATCCAGCCCTGACACTTTCTGGAGGTGCAGATGCTTTGAGTTGCTGTGTCCACCATCCCCCATGAGCACCACCCCAGAGCACACCCAGCCTCCCTTGCACTGGACAGACAAACCAAGATGGTCAGAGGGAGATTCACATCCCCAGGGCTGAAGGGACTTTCCTACAGGTGACTCCTTGTCCCTCTCAGGTCACCAAGGCAGAGCAGCCCCGTGCTTTTGGCACGCACAGACAGGAGGATGCACTCCTGGGAGATGCCAAGTGCTTGGAAGGCAGGTTGGGGTGGATGAAGGGCTCTTCCCCTAACACAGGTACTTCCCTGAGCCACGGAACAGGTTGGTGCAACTGAACCTGGGCCAAGCTGGTGTCCCTGTGCCACAGGCAGAGCCCTGCAGTGATGGCACTGGGACCACCTACCACCCCTGGAGCTCCTCTGAATTACTGCAAGGGCTGGATCAGGAGGAGGAGGAGGGGTGTGTAATGGCCAGGCAAAAAGCCATTTTAAATGATCTTTGATGTGTCAGTCTGTAACCAACTTCTCTCTCACAGAGCAGAGCAGGACTGGGGTCACACTTTCCTTCTGCTCATGAAATCCACCCACAGTCCAGGTGCTTTGGTGCAGAGTAGTAGGAAGCAAACATGAATCTAAAGGGAAAGAGCAAGTGAGAAGGGTTTGGGTCTCTATAATAAAAATGGTTGACAACCTGAGACGCACAAAAGTGTTTTTTAACTGATTCAGGAGTTTTGTTCCAATACAGACACAGCCAGATTTCCACCAGACAACATCGACATCCTCGATCCAATCCCTCCCTCCCCACATTGCTGACACAGCACTGAGTCTCCTGGGGCGATGGGCAGGTGTGTGATGTGCAATCCCACCAAGGAACACACCCCTGATGGTCCCTGACAGCTCCAACACCGGGAGCAGCAGCAGAGCTAAACCTCCCTCAGCACTGCAGAGCCCTCACTGGTGCTCCTGGCTCCCAGCTGGGACCAGCACAACCAGCCCACTGCAAACAGGTAACTCAGATTTTGTTTTGAAGTCTCAACGGGGGTGCAGAGAGGTGTAAATCCTGACAGACATGTTTATGGAGCTCAGCCTCCCCTGCAATGCCAGAAACCAGAACGAAAACAGGTCCATGCCAGAGGGTCTGAACTGGAGTATTAAACCTGTTAACCTACTTACACTTCAAAACCCCCATGCACAGTTAAATTAAGGCAGATTAGGGCTGTTAACGGAATCCAGTGGTTTCAGATGTTTCAATTAAATTCCAAAATCCCCCATGTAAAGCTGAGAAGGTGGCAGCAAGGATGCTCCACGGGGGTTTCCAGTTCCCAAAGCCTGACCATGATCAGAAGGTCGCTGGAGCCAAGACTGTCCCTTGGATCACTTGCACTGTGCCTTGCAGAGAGGGGCTGTACCTCCTAATCTGATCTGTGATTCACTCCTCCAGAAAAATCAATAGTCACTGTAATCATTCCCTATCAGTGCTGCTGGTCTGGCTCTCCCTCATTACCCTCATTCTGGAGGTGGCAAGACTTTGCTGCTTTCTATGAGTTGCTCCTGATTTATTCCTGAGGTTGTCACCAATTTATCAGCCATAATGTGTCCAGCAGGACCAGGGCAGTGACCAACCCCTGTGCTGGGCACTGATGAGGGCCCCCCTGAAATCCTGGGATCAGTTTTGGGCCCCTCATGACAAGAAGGACATTGAGGGGCTGGAGTGTGTCCAGGGAAGGGAACAGAGCTGGGGAAGGGGCTGGAGCAGCAGGAGGGGCTGAGGGAGCTGGGGGGGCTCAGCCTGGAGAAAAGGAGGCTCAGGGGGGACCTTGCTCTCCACAACTGCCTGGGGGAGTCAGGTGGGGGTCGGGCTCTGCTCCCACGGAACAAGGGACAGGAATAGAGGAAAGAGCCTCAAGCTGTGCCAGGGGAGGTTTAGGTTGGATTCAGGGGAAAATTTCTTGCCTGAACGGGTGGTCAGGCACTGGCACAGCTGCCCAGGGCAGTGGTGGAGTCCCCATCTCTGGAGGTGTTCAGAAGGCACGTGGGGAAATGGTTTCGGGGTGGCACTGGCAGTGCTGGGGGAACAGTTGGATGTGATGGTTTTAGAGGTCTTTTCCAAACTAAACAATTCCATGACTCTGTTGCTTTTCACTCTCCAGCTGCCTCAGGAGCTGCTGGTGGCTCTGGGGAGCACGAGGGTCGAAGGCAGTGACCCTCCACCCCGGGTGCCAGAGGGGCAGCCCCCCCACCACACCACGAGTGACACCAACACGGGTGTCCCCATTCCAAGTGCTGGGTGGCACCCAGCACCCCTGGCTGAGCACACAGAGTCCCCTGGGCCCTCGGGGGCAAGCACTGGGGGTGGCTCTTGTGCCTCTCTGGTTCTAAACGTGCTCAGGGTGTGTGCACAGACTCCACTTGGGGTCAGCAGTGCTCAGCCTTGCCCAGCCTGGGGAGAGCTGGTGATTCAGAGAGGAGGCTGAAACCCTCCTGCTTTGGTTGCTCCCGCAACCACGACAGAGTGACTTGACAGAGCACTTCTAAAACTTTCCAGGCTCTGGGTGAGATTTACAGAGCACTGGGAACGGGGGAGTATTTATTGTGGAGCAGTGACAGTGAGCCCAGAGCAGGCAGGACATGGGGAGGAAGCAGCACGATCCATCAGCGGGGAAGGGCAAGACAACTTATCTGTTTGCTGCAATTCCACTTACAGCCAAGAAAAATGAGCCATCATAACAGGAATTATGTGTGGCAGGGAAGGACAAACTGCTCTAATCAAATCAACAGCAGTTCAGATAACTCCTGGAAGAACCCTGTCAGGGGCACCCAGCTCCACCTGGAGGGTGACACTGGGCTGGGAGGATGCTCCCGGCAGGACAAGGAGGCACAGACACTGCACACCCTCCCCTCCTCCAGGATGGATAAATAAGTCCTCAGGAAGCAGGCAGTGCACCTCTGGAATACTGATTCCCTGGTGCTAATATTGTCTGGCTCCCTGCTACAAAGCCAAGGCAATTTGATTTAAGCCAAAACATAAATAAGAACTTCCCAACTGTGAGGTGAGGCAGAAGAGGATGGTGGGCAGGAATATGGAAGCAAGGAAAGCTAAAGCTAATAATGCAAATTGCTGAGACTGACTGGCTCCCAGGAATGCCTGACACGGCCCCTGAAGGCAGAGCTTTCATCTGGGTCTCCAGGGCTCTGTTATTTCCCTGAGGTGTGAACCTCGGGGTCAACAGCATCACCTTGAAGCTCCTCTCAAGTTTGCTGACTCCTGAGCACCAAAGAAGTTCTTTCTGCTGCTGTGGTGGCACAGATCAAACCCCAGAGCCAGAAAGGTGTTTGCCCTCCAAGTTCTGGGGCCCCCAAGATAAGAAGGACGTGGATCTGCTGGAGCAAGTCCAGAGGAGGCCACGAAGATGCTTTGAGAGCTGGAGCCCCTCTGCTCTGGGGACAGGCTGGGAAAGTTTGGGTTGTTCAACCTGGAGAAGGTTCCAGGGAGGCCTTAGAGCCCCAAGGAAAAAAAAAAAAACCCTCACTCCAGGAGAAACAGGGCCATGAGAGCTTTAAAGTCCTGAGCAAGCACCTCTTGTCAGACCTTTGGCTGCAGGTCCTGCATTCAAAGAACCAGCCTTGCTTTCCCCACAGAGGGTTTGCCAGAGCACCCCCTTCCCCAGCCAGGCAGCACTGGCTCTCCTCACAGCTCTCCCTGCTCCTGTGATGTATGACATCTGGGAACTCTCATATATCCACTGGGCAGGCTCATTTATACACTGTTTGAAAAATAGATGGTGTATGAAGTGCAATTTGGTGTTGTAGCAGAGCTCTGTCCCCCTTGGGGTGTCAGGGCATTTGATTAAAGCCCTTTTATGGGAAATCAATATTTTCCTCATTTTAACTTTCATTCTCAGACCTAAAAACTACTGAGATGGACTTGTAAGATGCTGCACTACATTCATGCACACACGGGTCTATTCATTAGGGGAGGAATCCCACAGCATTTCTTTTTCTTTCATAAGCACTGACAGAGGAAAAAAGCAGTGAGGAGATCTCTCTCTAATGGGGCAGACACTGCCTGCAGCAGGGATGCTCTGTTTACTGCTGGATTAAAGAATCCCACTTAAAAAAACTGGCTCAGATCCTCCCGAGATCCCATCCAGAATCCTGGACAAAACTATTCCAAGGCCAAAACAGCCTAAAGCTTTGGATTATATGCAAGGGCAGCACTGCTCTGCTCAGGTGAGCCCCACCTGGAGCACTGTGTCCAGTTCTGGGGTCCTCAGCACAAGCAGGATGGGGACCTGTTGGAGCAAGTCCAGAGGAGGCCACGGAGATGCTCCAAGGGCTGGAGCCCCTCTGCTCTGGAGCCAGGCTGGGAGAGCTGGGGGGGTTCACCTGGAGAAGAGAAGGCTCCAGGGAGAGCTGAGAGCCCCTTGCAGGGCCTAAAGGGGCTCCAGGAGAGCTGGAGAGGGACTGGGAACAAGGGATGGAGGGACAGACAAGGGGGAATGGCTTCCCACTGCCAGAGGCAGGGAGAGATGGGAGATTGGGGAGAAATTCTTGGCTGGGAGGGTGGGGAGGCCCTGGCACAGGTTGCCCAGAGAAGCTGTGGCTGCCCCTGAATCCCTGGAAGTGTCCAAGGCCAGGTTGGATGGGTTTGGAGCAACCTGGGCTGGTGGAAGGTGTCCCTGCCCATGGCAGGGGGTGGCACTGGATGATCTTTAAGGTCCCTTCCAGCCCAAATGATCCTGTGATTATCTGATATGATTTCATGCCCAGTGGAATGAAGTGAATAAAACCCTGACCTGAGACTCATGAGACAGAACTGGCCCCCAGTGCCCTGGGCACCCCAGGGAGTCCCTCAGCAGCTCTGAGCTTCAATTTGCCCACCTGTACAACGGGCTGGAGACACTGTTCTCCAGTGGGGTGGCCCCTGCAGACAGACATCCCTCAGGTGCTGGAACAGCAGTGGGTTTGGAGCTTGGTTTTGGCACAGAGACCCTTCTCAGGCAGTGCTGGGCTCTTCCAAGGGCAGCACAACCTGCCTGTACCACCCTGGGGTGCTGCCCATCCCCACCCTGCAGCCCCTACAGAGACCAAACAGGCAGCAATAACAACAACAAAACAATATTTACCAATCCCTTCCCCCGATTCAGTTCTCCTGGAGGCTGCTTTGGCTCCTCTGACCTGATCCATCAATGCCCAAACCACGGGAACAGCCCGGGTGCTGCACACGGGAATGCACACACAGCACCAGCACAGAGGGGAGATCCAGGTCCCACCCTCCACTGCACCACATCTCACAGCCACGGCGACTCCCCACAGGGCTTGGGTTGCTCCATGTGCTGGGATGTGTTTGCCAGGACACCAAATCCAGCAGGGAAAAGTGAAGGTGGCAGTGACAGTCTTTTTCCAGGACAAACTGGGGCCAGAAGAGACACTCTGACCAGAGCTGGAGCACGTTTGAGTGTAATTAGAGTCACAGAATTACTTAGGTTGGAAAAGGCTTCTTAGATCATTGATTCCAACCATTCCCCAAGGCCACCACTAACCATGTCCCCAAGTGCCACATCCACATGTAAATTAGGATAAAATTATGATAAAACCAATTTCCTTTCTGCTTAACGCTGAGGAATAAGATGGACTTGCCCAGCACTGCTGCTTTTTGTAATTTTAAATTTAAAGTACCACATTCCAGCTGATTGTTGGTTATTGATTATGGTGCTTTTGGGAGCCACAATAAGGGATGTGAGGGCAAGGTGGCAAATGAGGCATAAGGAGAGGACAGATCCTGCCTCAGAGGGCTGAGTGTCCCCAGTCCTGCCCAGGGCTCCTCACTCTGTACCACCTCCACTGTGGACTCACTTGGTCCTGCTAAGACCAGAGTAAACTTTACTACCCTCTATTCAAAGCAGTTCAGCCACTCAACCCACCAGTAGAGACAGCAATGGGACAACAGGACAAACTTCTCACCAAGCTGAAAGGAACAAAGTGACTGAGCTGGCAGAATGGACAGACAGAGTCCCAGCATCAGCTGGGGAGGGAAATCATCCTGGCTGTTCTTTTTTTCCCTTTCTTTATTTCAAAATTAAAAAAATTCATTAGCATTTAAATGAATCCATAAACATTTAATTAAAGGACTGAATATTTACTGCTTGCTCTCTGTGGGGTTAGGAAGCGGGAAGGGAAAGTTTGCAAACACTTGACAACTCTCCCATTGTTTATTCTTGGAAAAATGTCAGATGCTCAAAATATATCTGAGAGTTCTGTGCCCAAGCACACATGGATAATGATGCTGCTTTGCAGTGGGATGTGCACGAGAAATGTCTCCATTTAGAGGAAATATAAGTGGGTTGGGGTTTTATACAGGATCAGACACAAGGATTATTGAAGGGGACCCAGCTGGTTATCTGGGGACAATCTCCCTCTTGGTGAAAGCTGGCAGGGCTCAGATGGGTATCAGCTGCTGGAGGCAGCCAACACCAGCCTGGATGTGATGTGATGCTCATCTGGGCTGTCTCATCTGCCACGGCACTTTGCTGAATCAGTCACACTCTCATAAAGCCCAAAAGAGAATTAATTTGTCTGGGTAAAGACATCCAGACAAGAAACACAGCACAAAACCAGGCACTGCTGTTCCAAGGGAGAGCAAAGAACACCCCCTAAAAGACACCCCTCAGCTCAAGCCTTCCCTTTGTGTCCATCTCCAGGGGGAAACACCTCCCTACCCCTGGGATGGCTCTGCAGTTCATAGCCCACATGGCCAAGGGTGGCTTGTCCTCCAGGAGCAGGGCCATCCATCCCCCTGACACCCCCTGCCAGGCAGAACAACCTCCTGGTGCCTCCTGAGCCTGCCCATGACCCTGTGGATCTGCAGAGCCCTTCATGCTCCTCCTGCCCCGATAATTTTCGGATTTGCCTCTGAGGGATTTTCATCATTTTGAGAAGCTCAGACCCTGGAAGGGAACCCTGCTGCTTCCCAGCACAGGCAGGATTCACAGGCAGGGACAGGGGAAGGAAACTTTATGAGATTTATGCACTTTTTTTCTTTAGAAAGTGTCATTTTCTATCTCCTGACCTGGCTCCCAGCCTCACTTTTGCTCGTGCACCCCCAGGCACCCGAGGGGAGGATCAGTGGCAAGAGGCAGTGCCTGGGTTTGACTTTAGAGGTATTGGGAGTGAACACAAATGTGTTGCAGTGGAATATGGCCATCAGGGTGCCCACAGCACTTGGGAGCAGGCCCCTCATGCCGAGGGCATCCCTCGTGCCAGGGCAGCTCCTGCAGTGGCAGTGGGAGGTCAGGGGCAGTCACGGGTGGGAAACCCAACACATGGCTCAAAGACAACACCCATGTGAGCCCATCCCCTCCTGCAGACACCCTCTGGGGCTGTGGGGGATGCTTCCACCCCAAGAACTGTGGTGACACAGGGTGGGGATCTCTGGGGGGGCTTTGGGGCTGTTTCTCACTGGGTGTGTAATGTGCTGGAGGGGGAGTCATGGTACAGCTGGGGCAGGGGGAGGTGAGACCTTCTGCTGTGCCCAGGAAAGAGTAAGTGTGACCCCATATCTGCAGTGTCACCCCACATCTGCACTGTGACCCCACATTTGCACTGTGACCCCACATCTGCACTAACTGTGGCCCCATATCTGCACTGTGATCCCACATCTGCACTAACTGTGACCCCATATCTGCACTGTGACCCCATATCTGCACTGACTGTGACCCCATATCTGCACTGGAGGGTCCCCAGGCACTGGGAGATGTGTCTCTCCAGGGTCTCTGTGGGTTCCCAGGAATCACCTCTCATCTCATATCTGCTGTATGGTGGTTCCTAGGACCCCCTTCCAACATTCCCACATTCCTTTTCCCCGCTCTCCTGGGTCAGGGATCCCTGAGGGTTGGTCAAAGCAGGAGCTCAGTTTATCTGACTGCTCTGCATCCTGTTTCCAGAGCCCCCTGCCTTTCAGGTTATCCTCAGTATTCCTTCTCTTATTGATGTTTTTGAAAAAGCCCTTTTGTTGTCCTTGACTTCTTTAGCCAAGGACGAAATCCAGAAGGATGAGACTGGGACAGACTGACAAACCTGAGAGCTGCTCATGCTCCTGCACCTGAGATGTAAACTCCTCTAAGTTTCCTAAAAACGAGTGGCTGGGAAGAGACCACCCCTAAGAAGGTCTTAGTGACCCTCTTGGGTAAGACTCCAACATGAGCACAACCCTTTTTAGCCATCAGAGGAGCCACAAGAAGAAGTGGGAGGTTCTGAACAATCCAGCTGCAGAAAACCTTTCAGCCCAAGTCCATTATCCAGGAGAAAATCCACGTCTCACTCAGACATTTCCTCCTGCCCAGACTCTCTGGTGCCTGGTGGGGTGTGAGGTCTGAACCTCCTCCTGCCATTACAGCACTCCCACTTCAGACCCACCAATACCAAGGAAGAGCTCAGCCCGTGCTGAAAACTTGGCACAATTCAGCTGAAAAGTCCAGGAACTGAGAGCAAAAGCTGCCCTGCACGAGCTCCAGCTGCTCCAGCTGCATGTGGAACTCCAGGGCCTGCCCTGCACTTCCCAAAGTCTCCAGTGCAGCAGGATTAGCCCCTAAGGAAACACCAGGAGAACTTCATTTGGTTTTATTCACCCTCTGGAAAACACTGCCAGGTGACAACACTCAGTTAAGGAATTACTACAGAAGTAGCAGGATTTACAAACTACCAAAGGATTTCCAAACCTTTGGATTTTCAGGATGGGTGAAAACCGTGGGGCCGTGTTTTAGGCACCTTCTCCAAAGCTCCTTGTGACCTCGGGGTGAGCACAGCAGCGTGATTTGGGGTGAAACGTGGCATCCTGGGACACACAGGGTGTGACTAGAGGCAATTCCAGCTCTCCAAAGTCCAATTGTGCACAGTTCATCCTGTATAGAACCACTGCCAAGTCTGACATCACCTGCTCAAGAAGAGAACCCACCATCAGAAGGCACCTAAAAACAAGGTCTTTTAAGTCTGCCAAGTCCAAGCAGGAAATGTGAATTTTTTCCCTAAAATTGTATCTCGTTGAAGAACCTCCTGAGTAAAGACCATCTTCTCTCTCTGAAGAGGGTGGGGAGGCCCTGGTACAGGTTGCCCAGAGAAGCTGTGGCTGCCCCTGGATCCCTGGAAGTGTCCCAGGCTGGATGGGGCCTGGAGCAACCTGGGCTAGTGGAAGGTGTCTCTGCCCATGGCAGGGGGTGGGAATGACCTGAGCTTTGAGGTCCCTTCCAGCCCAAACCATTCTATGATTCAAGTTGGCCACATAAGAAAATGCTTTCTTGAGCAGAGATGCTTCCAACACAAGGCCTGGACTGGGGGGTTTGCTCTGAATGTCCTGAAATTTAATGTCTGTGCACTCAAAGCTTGATTTAAAACTGTCACTCAAATTTGCTTTCAAAAAATTCTCTTCTAAATATTTCTTTAATCTGGGGTTTACGGCCATATATTATTTTTCTCATGTTATATTTGGATAAAAGAAGATTTTAAAGCTACAAAATTCCAAAAAAGATGGAATTCCACAAATTCACCAAAACCTGTGATTTAAAGATGTCAAAATGATTGCTCCTAATTCTGGAAACTTCTGGAGTTCCTGAGAGGATAAACAGAGTTAATAAACACCTTCCACTCTCAGTCAGTGCCGTGTTTTTCAGAGCAGACACAATCCCAACAACATTACACCAGGTTTGTTAGGAAGATCATCACATTTCTTTTGATTAGGTGTCAGGAATAAACTGCAGGTGAATGATGGGAGTTTTTTAATGAGTTCAAAGTCCATGAAATCATTTTCCTCCCTGGATCAGTTAGAATTTCAAAGCAAAATTCCTGTGGGACCAATTTACTGGGAGTGCAAAGAGGCTTTTGTTCTGCATTTCCCAGACACTCCACAGGCTGCCTGACCCTGTGTTTGCTCAGCTCTCATTTCCCTCACTCAGATAAGATGCTGAATGGCCCAGCTAAAAGCTCTGGGGAGCAGCTTTCTCCTGCTGCCTGATAATACAGATTTTGGAGCTATTGCTTACAAAGGAAAAAGATAAATGTCCTGCACTTCCCACCGACTCCTCAAACTACACCCAGGGATTTTTGCAGGCATGTTATGTAGAAAGAGCTGTTCAGTGTGGTCTGGATATAAAGAGCTCTTCCTCTTTATATGGGATCATTGCTGGAATTCCCACAGGAAGGGGTGTGAGCAGGTCACCCCACTGTGATATGGGACAGCACAGCACCCAAAGCACAGAGAGCACCCCAATGTTTCCAGGCCCTGTGTAAAGCAAATAATCCCAGGAAGGATGGCCAGAGAAGGGGGCCACAGGGACAGGATCCACGTGTACATCCATCCACCTCACTGGGTTTCAACGGGAACTCAGAGCTGCTGGGGCCTTCAGCCCCCCAGAACTCCAGCTGGAAACGACCAGCCAGCTTCAAAACCTCTTAGAGGAACAGGAGATCTCCTTCTAGCACCAACACCCACAGGAACATCCAAACTGCTGGCCCAGGTCAAAGCAAAGCTCCAGCCCAGCTGCCTGGGTGGCACACGGGGCAGGGCTGTGCAGGGTGACACTGAATGCATCCCATAATTGAACAGAGGACCTGAAGAAACACAGCTGAGGAACATTCCCATCCCTGCAAGTGTCCAAGGCCAGGTTGGATGGGCCCTGACCAACCTGGTCTAGTGGAAGTGTCCCTGCCCATGGCAGGGGGTTGGATTTAGATGAGCCTTAAGGTCCCTTCCAACCCAAACCACCCTGTGGGGACAAGAAACGTGGCAAAGAAGGTGGAAGAGGCGACTGCAGCCCTGAGCTGCCCTTTCTGCTGGCACTAAGCTTTTGAAGGGCCCTGGGCATCAGAACACATGGGCTCCAGACCATGGACCTGGACTTCAGTTTAACCACCTACAGGTCCAGGTGCTGCTCTGATCCCAAACAACATGGCATCATTTCTGCCAAATCCACTCCTGGCTCAGTAGGATGTTGTAAAAATTAAGACATCCATTCTTCAGAAACTTCCCTGCATGTCAGCTCCTGCAACTTCCACAGTAAAACACAGCCCCAGACTCAGCCAGAAAATAACACGTGGGCTCAAGTGCTGCTTGGTCCAAACCTCTCCTTGGAGGTCTGAATCCCCTGATTTCGGATTTTCCCTGTAAGGCTGAAGGCTGGAGCCCCCCAGGTGGAGAACAGAAGTGGCTGACACCTCCACAGCTGCTGTTTGCAGCCTGGAGTGTTTAAATTGGCATCAATTCCCGTGGTTTTTAGCACAGCAGCTGGGCAGTGCCACCAGCTCAGCCTGTGGCCTAATTCTGGTCTCAGAATATTCTGGGATGAAGCATCTCACCAGCTTCAGAGCCCTCCAGTGGAACCAGTCAAAGTGACTCTTTGCTATAAGCTGACCCTTCCTATCCACAGGATAATCCTGGTGGTCCTTTTGGATCCTGATGGATGTTCTGCCTCATCCACCCTTGCCAGTAGCACCTCCCAAAGCTCCCCACGTGTGCTTTGCACCCAGCAAATGCACCATTCACCCGCACCATTACCCAAAGTACAGGCATTTGGGAAAACATTTCCACAAAACTTCCATTAAAACCAAGACAGCCTTCATTTACTGCACTTTCCATTCCTCCCAGAGAGTGTAAAGCTCATGGAACCCAGAAAGTGAGCATATTTATGAACTCCACTTGATAAATACAGACTAACACACGCTCACAATTTTATTGCAGTGATGCCAATCACTGAACCCGGGTCACTGAACACCCACCACGTGGCTGTGATGGAATTCCAGCCCCTCTGATCCAGGCTGGCTCAAACTCCAGCTCCCAGCAGTGTGTGATGCTGGGAACTGCTGCCAGAGCCAAGGTGGGAGCTCCGAGCTCATATCCTGCAGTCTCATAGCAGGAGCTGAGGAAGGAGCTGGAAACATTCCCTGTGAATATTGCTGTGGATTCTCAACTAATTCTCCTTCTCTGTGAGGCAGCACAGCTGCAGAAAGGAACCACAGAAAAATCATGGAATATCCTGAGCTGGAAGGGACCTACAAAGATCACCCAGTCCAACTCTGGCCCTGCACAGACACCCCAACAATCCCACCCTGTCCCTCAGAGCATTGTCCAAACCCTCCTGGAGCTCTGGCAGCCTTGGGGCTGTGCCCACTGCCCTGGGGAGCCTGGTCAGTGCCAACCACCCTCTGGGGGAAGAACCTTTTCCTGAGATCCAACCTGACCCTGCCCTGACACAGCTCCAGCCATTCCCTGGGTCCTGTCACTGCTCACCAGAGGTCGGGTCCATCCCTGGGGAATGCTCTGCTCCGCAACACAAAGAAGGTGCTGAGTACCCTGGTGCTGGTTTAGGTAATCAGTTAATTATTTGTTTAACTCTGAGCACAAGAGCAGCCTAATTAGATGCACAGGGACACCCCTCCAGCTTAAGTGTTTTGCTGGACCAGCTCCCTGATAGAAAGGATAGAGCCAGGGGCTCTGTGCAGAAGACAGAGGGATTTTGATTAAATTCTTCTGACAGAGAAGGAGGGAGGGAGAAATGTAGCCTTTATTTAATGCCCTCCTCAGTTTACAATTTCTATTCCTCATGCTGTGAGCCGTGGTCTGAAGGCAGGGAGGAGCAATGTGCACGGCCCCCGGCTCCCTCCTCCTCTGCCCACCACACTGTGCTGCCAGGGAACTGAAAAAGGGATCAACCCTGTCCTGTCTTTGCAGTCAAAAAAAGGAAAAAAATGGAACGATTGTGTTCCCTCAAAGAAGGGACAAGCCTGTGTGACCCTGGCTGATTTTGGATGCCCCAAAGGACCTCTCGAGAGCTGGTCCTTGAGCTGCTGCCTCCCAGGAGGAGCCCCTGCATCCCACTGAGCACCTCCAGCTGAGCTGAACCACCTCCTGATCCCCAGCAAAGCTCCCCTGCAGCAATGCAGAGGACACAGGACAGACACTGGGTGTGCAATGATGGGGTTTCTGCCCAATCTGGAGGTGCTGAATTTGCCCAGCAGGCAGGATGGCAAAGGGGGATTATCCCAACCTACCAGCAACCCCCAGCTTCTCCCTCCCAACCCTCCTCCTATGAATCAACCCCCCAAAATCTCTGTCTCTTCCCAGCCACAATGACTTTATTTATCTTTCTTCAGCCTGCAGAGCTGCAAAGATTTTAGTAATGACCCCTCACTAGCACTGCTGCCAACCCTGCAGGGACTGCCCCAAAAATACGGGCCTTGCTGAAAGCCTCTGCAAACCCTGTGCCAAAAACCCCTCACTAATTCCCCAGAGATCACAGAATCATGGAATGGGTTGGGTTGGAAGGGACCTTCAAGCTCATCTCATTCCAAGCCCCTGCCATGGGCAGGGACACCTTCCACCACTCCAGGTTTCTCCAAGCCCCGCCAAACCTGGCCTTGAAAATCAAGCTATGGAGACAAACATCCCAAACATCCAGTACCAACTGGAAAACACCCCAAACCAGCAGAGGCCAAGGCACCCCAAAGGAGCAGGAAGGGTGGTGGGCACGGGGTGGCTCCTGCTGTGGTGGTGGGGCAGGGATGTGCCACCTCCAGCCCTCCCTGCTGGCACAAGCTCTTGGCTGTGCTGGGAACTCCCAGCTCCCACAGGATGGCAACTTCCTCCTGCATGTTCCCACCAGCATTTCCATGGCTCTTTTTTACCAGCAGCTGGTTTGGAGGAGGTTTGGCTGCTGCCTGCTTTGAACACACTGTCACTGTGAGGGGTCAGTGCTGAACTGGGAACCCAGCTCTGCACATCAACACTACCACGTTTCCCCAAATTTGTCTGCTCTGAATTCACCTGTCTCCCAGTTCTTCATTCATCCCAAGCCACCTTCTGCATCATTTCACCCTGTTGTGGTTTAACCCCAACTCAGCCCCAGGCAGCCACTCACCTCCCTCCCTGGGTGGGATGTGGGGGAGAACTGAAGGGTAAAAGTGAGAAAACTGAGTTGGGATAAAGGCAGTTTAAAGGGAAAGCAAAAGCTGCACATGCAAGCAAAGTAAAACAAGGAATTCATTCCCCACTTCCCATGGGCAGGAAGGTTTCAGCCATCACAGAATCATCACAGAATCATCACAGAACGAGTTGGGTTGGAAGGGACCTGAAAGCTCATCTTGTTCCACCCCCCTGCCCCAGGTAGGGACACCTTCCATGGGCAGGGGCACCCTCCACTAGCCCAGGTTGCTCCAATCCCCGTTGAACCTGGCCTTGAACACTTCCAGGACACCTCCAAGAAAGCAGGACCCCATCACATCTCATGGTCACTTGGGCAGACAAACACCATCACTCCAAACGTCACCACCGTCCTTCTTCCCCCAGCTCTACATGCTGAGCATGATCCATATGGTCTGGAACACCCCTGGGGTCAGCTGGGATCAGCTGTCCTGGCTGTGTCCCCTCCCAGCTCCTTGTAGACCCCCAGCCCCCTTGCTGGGGTGAGGTGAGAAGCAGAAAAGCCCCTGATTCTGTGTCAGCCCTGCCCAGCAGTAACTCCAGCATCTCTGGAACACCTACACTGTTCCCAGCACTAATCCAAACCACAGCCCACTCCAGCTTCTGGGAGGAAAATGAACACTCTCCCATCCCAAAGCAGCACACATCCATCCCAGTGCATCCCAAAGCAGCACACATCCATCCCAGTCCATCCCAAAGCAGCACACATCCATCCCAGTCCATTCCAGAGCAGCACACATCCCCCAACCATCCCAGAGCAGCACACATCCATCCCAGTCCATCCCAAAGCAGCACACATCCATCCCAGGCCATCCCAAAGCAGCACACATCCATCCCAGTCCATCCCAAAGCAGCACACATCCATCCCAGGCCATCCCAAAGCAGCACACATCCCCCAACCATCCCAGAGCAGCACATATCCCCCACCCATCCCAAACCACCACACATCCATCCCAGTGCATCCCAAAGCAGCACACATCCCCCACCCATCCCAAACCACCACACATCCATCCCAGTGCATCCCAAAGCAGCACACATCTCCCCACTCATCCCTCCCGGAGCTCTGGAGGGGGTGAGTCCCCACGGGGGTCCTGCCTCACCACCCCCAGGGTCAGGACCAACATCCTGGGGGCAGAGCCAGCTCTGGGAACAGCCAGAGGAGAATGTGGGATCTGCATCCAGGTCCCCCCTCAGCCACCAGCCTCACGTGCCACCTCAGGCAGGTATTTAACCTTTCCAGGGCCATCTATAAATGGAGCTAATGCAGCTGCCTCGTGTCCCTGCTAATTCATTAACCCTTGGTGACTGCAGGGCACTGCCACCCCTGCACAGGGACATCAGATCCTGCCCCGGGAGCTCAACAAATGACAGCAAAGCCACAGCAGGGGCTGCTGAGTGCTTTGTTTTTTCTTTTATCTCGGCCACATTGCTGTGCAGGTTTGTACCTTGCAGCACACTGGCACCACTGTCCCTTTTAACATGTCCTAAATTCTGGAACTGGGGGGAGAAGGACAGAAAGTGCCTGTTACCTTCAGAGAACAAAAAGGCTACTTTTGCACGGAGCACTAATGTTGTTCCCCTCCAAATCCACGTTTGAGCCTCTCTGCCCATGCACACACATGCACAGAGCTGCTCTCTGTGGTCTCAGCAATCCTCTGCCTACAAACAGGGCAGAAATATTCCTCACAAGCAAAGACAGCAAGGAGAGGTGCTGATTAGACCAAGAAACTAATAAAAAGAAACCTTTCACAAGTGACCAAGGCTGTGACTCAGAGGCAAAGCTAAGCTTTAGGATTATCCCACTTACAGCTTCAGAAGCAAATTCAATTAAATTACAGTCGACCCTGATTGCCACCTTGGCTGGGATGCAATGGGCATACCAAGGAGGGCTGGCTGAGACAAGTGGTGATCTGGGGAGAGCTGAGTGGGAAGGAAAAGTGTCCAGGGATGGGAGGATGCACCACCTGGAGCAGATACTGGAGCAGCTGGAACATACCAGTTGCAGGAGGCAATTCAAAGTATGGAATTACGAGGTAGAGAAGGCAAATCCAGAGAAACAAAAGCAGACATTCATTCCTTTCCAAGCAGAGGGTCAGAGAGGGTTAGCAGTAAGTGGTCCCTGCAAGGTGGGCAGCACAGCCTGGCCTGGCATGGTGCAGGGACATCACACTTGAGCTGAGCAGCACTGGAGACTGGCCCTAAACACCCCCATGTCAGGCAGGTGAACACACTGAAGCTTAAATTGCAGGTATGAAAAGCATGTTGGCCTCTGACAGAGGGCTCCTTGTTATGCAAATACATGAAATACTCTATAAAATTAAAAAAAAAATCAAACAACTGAAAAACCAACAGGCCACTGGAGCATTCCAGACAAAATTCTTGCTGGTTGTTAAGTGCTGCCTGCTAAGTGGTCAGACAGGCTTTATTAACCAACAACTGCTGCAGAAAACTCCAGTGACAACAGAGCTCCAGAGCTAAAATAAACCTCAGGGACTGTCCCCAGCCCATGTGGAAACCCAAGGTTTGCAGCAGCCTGTCATCCTGGGGATGAAGGGTGAGGGATGTGCACAGACTGGCTGGGCAAGCTGGAACTACACTGAGCTGAGATCAGCCCAGCTTAGCAGAGCTCTACTCACCACCCAAGCCTTCAGATTTAGACTTTCAATCAAGTGCTTAATTAACAGAGCCAGGGAAAGCAGGGTTCTGAAATTTAATGAGCCACTCAAGGCAGAGCTAAGTGCTTGAGATATCCAAGCTTTCAAGAAACACGAGAGAGTGATAAAAAAAAGTGAAGACTATGCAAATATAACTCCCCCCTTGGGTCGACTGTAAGGTTTGCTGCAAAGAAATGAGGATGCACCATCTCTGGAATGGCTCTGAGACAGTGACAGCAGTGTGTTTATTAAGGGAGTGATCCTCAGTGAGTTCAGGGTCCCACAGGTTCTCTGATTTCAAGAGGATGCCCCAGATTTCCACGGGCACTGCTGGAGTGCTGCCTCCTGCAGCCCCCTGCCCTGGGCTCTTCACCAGCAGGGAAAGGCTCCTCTCAGGGACCCGGGGCAGAGGAGCAGGGAAGGGCCCAACAGCTGTTGTGGAGACTTCAACAAAGGTTCAGGAAACTCAGTCACTTCAGGTGTGTCCTTTCCTCCCCTGCGTGTTCTGATGGAGGAGCAGAAAGAAAAACGCCCCAGGAGAGCTGGAGGTGCCCTCAGTGCTGGTGGCCCCGGGGGCACAGGGGCTCTGGTGAGGGTTTGGGTGAACAGCTCCCCACGGGCACTGCCCACCTGAACCCACCCCTGTACCTGGCACGGCTCCAGGATGTGCCAAGTGTCCCATCAGGAGAGCACCAGGGAGGAGAAACCACCTTCAGATCCATGGAAATGCCCCTGGGCACTTGTCCTGACCCTGATCCCTGAGGGTTGGAGGGTTTGGTGAGGCTGCAGCTCAGCCTGCTGAGAACTGCCCTGGGCAGACTCACCCTCCTCAGCTGGAGGCTGATGGGTGTGAGCACGTGATGGATCATAAAATGAATCCCAGAATGGTTTGGGTTTAAAGGGACCTTAAAGTTCATCTCATCCCACTCCCTGCCATGGGCAGGGACACCTTCCACCAGCCCAGGTTGCTCCAAGCCCCATCCAACCTGGCCTTGGACACTTCCAGGGATGGGGCAGCCACAGCTTCTCTGGGCAACCTGTGCCAGGGCCTCCCCACCCTCACAGCCAAGAATTCCTTCCCAATATCCCATCTATCCCAATATCCCAATTCCCTCTGGCAGTGGGAAGCCATTCCCCCTTTGTCCTGTCCCTCCATCCCTTGTCCCCAGTCCCTCTCCAGCTCTCCTGGAGCCCCTTTAGGCCCTGCAAGGGGCTCTCAGCTCTCCCTGGAGCCTTCTCTTCTCCAGGCTGAACACCTCCAGCTCTCCCAGCCTGGCTCCAGAGGGGCTCCAGCCCTTGGAGCATCTCCATGGCCTCCTCTGGACCTGCTCACTGGGAGGTGAGGTCCAGGTCATGGTCAGACTCCACACTCAGGGCTTGAGGTGTGGCAGGACTTTTGCATTTGTGATTTGAAAATTGAAACACCCAATTCAGCATCCAAATGTTACAGATTAAAAAAAAAAAGAAAGTACAGCATGGAGCCACAAAGATGATTCCAGGGTTGAAGAAAATGCTTGACAAAGAGAAAATTAAAGACTTTGTTCTGTTTAGGTTATCAAAAGGGATATGGGAAGGTGATGTGATTTCTCTGTGTAAGAACTTTCATGTGCAGACAATACCATATAGGAAAAAGCTCTTTAATCAAAAGGGTAAAGACAGACCAGGAATAAATGGCTGCAGGCTGAAACCCAACCAATTCAAATGAGATAAAGGGCACAAATTATAACAGGGAGATGATTAACCACTGGCACAAGTGTCAGGGGGGACAGGGAGTCTGACTGTTGACATCTTCACCGTGTGTGTGTTTGAAAGAGACACTTTAATCACTCACAGGTTGCCAGGCTGAGCTGGGTTGGACTGTGAGGGAACACCAGGACGGTGGAGTGATGGTGATGGGCTGATCTCAACACCCCACGGACCCTCCAGGCTTCTCCTGAGGGAAACCCATCCCCAGGGAAACCTGCCCGTGGCTCAGAGCAGTGGCTGAACACTGCTGCACTCCTGGGAGATGCCAGCCTGCTGTGGGACCCCAGCCTGGGGAATCCCAGCCCAGCCACATTCCCCTCCTCTGCCACCAGGCTCTCTGCAGAAGAGGCCGTAAGAACCTGTCTGTGTAAAACTGCAGCACCAGGTGAAAGGTTTTATTTGCTGCCTTAGATCACAGCTCTGCTTTTTTTAATACTGCTCTGAATATAAACGTCTAGACCTCAGCTCCATTATTCCAGCCTTTCACACCCAGGGAATGCATCCCAGCAATTCCTCCCGGTGCCGGTTTTTAAGCACAGAGAGCAATTACACTCAACTGCTCTCATCAGCCCCGGTAATGAGCCTCGTGGACACAGTTTGCTGGCAGCAGCTGCTGCACATCACGTTATTGATCTGGGAGCTCCAGGGTGGGCAAACCCTCCTGCTGAAACACCGGTGTCTTCCTTTGAGGGAGGAACTGCAGAGGGAGCCCCGGGGGAGCCCCTTCCCAAGGCGGCTCCTCTCACCCCCACAGACAAACTCCTGGTGGTCCCCAGCTGGAGGTCCAGGCAGGAACCCACTGATGCCAGGGCATGGCCACCACCTGCTCCTGGAGCTCGCTGTCCAGCACGGAATGATGGGATCATTAAGGCTGGGAAACTCCTCTCCATCACCCCAGCACCACCACCGTGTTCCCTGTGTCCCCAAGTGCCACATCCACCTGTTCTGGGAGAACTTCAAGGGATGGTGACTCCACCACCTCCCTGGGCAGCCTGTTTCACTGCCTGGCAACCCTTTCCATGAGGAAATTTTAACTAATATCCCAACTAAACCACCCCTGGTGCAACTTGAGGCCACTGGCATCCCAGCCCTGGCTGAGATCCCGCACGTGAGTGCCACCTTCCACCCAGGGCTGTCCTGGGAGAACCACGGACTGATACTGGTGAGGGGCTCCGTACTCACTGGGAGTCCCAGTTCAACCAGTGGGGAGTCTGTTCTGGGGGTTCTCTCTTCTCCAGGCCATTTCCAGGGGCAGTGCACACCCAAGGGGTTATCTCTCAGGGGCTGAAGAAGCAAGGGAAGGTTTGCACATTCCCTGACCCCCAAGGACACACATCCATGAGGGTCTGTGAGTGGCTCTGGGGGGAACTGGTGGGGGCACAGGGTGCCCAGCCCAGCCCAGGGCTCCTCCATGCAGAGGCTGTGCCCTGTCTCTGGAGTCCATTAATGGAGTCCCTGCTCCTCACTCCTCTAATAATATTTACCCACAGGCTGCCAAGTGCTTCTCACAGAGCAAATATTTGTGTGCTACACCCTGACAGTCCCGCTGAGAACACTGTCCTTGGGAGGTGGATCAATGGGGAGCTGCGTCTCTGAGGCTGCTCCTCGACAGCCACAGCCCCAGCAAAGGCCAACAGGTCTTTTTTTCCACAGGTGGGACAAGGGGGACGTGCCTGGGACACCTCTGGGTACCCTCCTGGGGGGAACCTGAGGCTGCTCCTCGTGGCCACGTGGCTGGTCCTGAATGAAATGATGCTGCTGAGACTCCCTCAAATCCAGCCCTGAGCAGAGAGGACACAACTGAGGTCTAACAACTCCCTTCTGGAAAAGCCCAGCTCAAAGGGAGAGGCTTAAGAAGGTCGTTCTGTTGACACAATCCATGAAACCTCCCGGGCCAGGCTCTGCTCGGCTCCTCGAACCAGCAGACAGCAGGTTTTGGGCAGGTCTGCACTGAAAGCAGTTCTTCCCACTGTTGGGAAGTGCCAGAGGGCACTGCTGGCAGCAGTGGAATCCATCCCTTTTCCCTGTGCCTGGGGGTGCTCCTGCCCACTCCTGCTGATCCCAGCCCGGGGGTTGGAGCTGCCAGAGCTGCTGGATTTGGGCATCAGGGGCTGCCCCACATCAGGCTCCTGCCCTGCCACAGGGACAGGAAAGCCTGTGCTGGGATCCAGGGAAAACTCCAGCCCAGCCACCCCAGAGACAGAGCAATTCCTGCTGATTAGGAGGTGGATATACAGGGAATGGTTGAGGAGAAAGGCTGTGGGGACATGGGCTGGCACTGAGGATGGAGGGCAGAGGGTGAACCATCCTTTCAGGGAGTCAAGGCCAACATTTTCAGCATTTTAAGGAGGGCATTTAATAAGTGATCTGCCAAAGTGCTGTGCCCTGGCTGTGTTTTATCCCAGCAAAGGCTGGAGACGGCGTTAAAGGACCCAAGTTTATTCAAGGACCCAAGTTTATTCCCCACAGGCCAATTTGTCACCCTTATCTCCAGCAGCCCACGCTGCTCTGGCAGGGCTTGAAAGCTAATTTTGCCCTTGAGGAAGAAGCCTGTGCTGTGAAAGGAGATGTGGCCAAATGAGATGCACGAGGGTTTGCAGGACTTTGGGAAGAGGGACACAGCACCCTGGGCTGGGATGAACAGCTGCCACATGGAGGGGGCTTTGCTGAGGAATCCTCCCACTTCTATTAGCAAATCACCCCCTGCCTGGAGAGCAGCTGGAGAGGAAGGGGAAAGGGTTTTCTGTGAAATATGTGAAATAGGATGACAAAGCTCATACAAAAATGTATCAACCGTGGCCCTTTTCTTGGATTAAAACTCCAAGTTACAATTCACTCCTTCTCATTAAATGTTACAGCTTTCATTCTTTTATTTAAAATGTGACAGCCCCAAAATGAGTTCCTTTCTATGACAATTGTCCCATCCCTGGAAGTGTCCAAGGCCAGGTTGGAGGGGGCTTGGAGCAAGCTGGGCTAGTGAAGGTGGCCCTGCCCATGGCAAGGGGTGGAATAAGATGAGCTTTAAGGTCTCTTAGAGCCCAAACATTCTCTCATCTTTAAGGTCCCTATCAACCCAAACCACTCTGTGATTCTATGATTCTGTCCATCTGCACTGAAAAAGTAATTTTTAACCTAAAAAACTTGAACGAAAACTCGCCCTTTTTTATTTTTCTTCTGTAGAACCAACCCCCCCCCCAATGTTATTGCTCTGGAGAGCTATGAAATCCATAAAAGGTGGCCTTCCCATCAAATTCTGGGATCATGGCATTATTGATGTATCCCACCCCACAGGACTTCCCTGCAAAGAGACTCAGAAACGCTGATTATCTGGGACACTGGTCAGCAAACTGAAAAGTGATGGACTGTTTGCTGTGCTGCTTCCCATGATAAATAAATAAAAGTGCTGCTTTGCCCTTTATAGCATTGATTAGATCTGGGGAAAACGAAGAAGGAAAAAAAAAAATCATGGGAGGAACATCGAGTTGCTCCTCAGTTAAATCTCAGCCCAGGGTGGAGGAATGACTGTGAATTCTGGTGTTTCCAAGGGGGTTGCAGTGGGATGGTGAAGGTTTAACATCTCCAGCTCGACACAAGCCAGGCTGGAGTCAGAGGCAAAGCCCTGTGTGAGTGTGGCTGCAGGGTCAGGGCTCAGTGTGGGGCAGTGGGTGATGCTCTGCCCCAGCCCCGGGGGCAGGAACAGCCTGAAGGAGCAGGAAAATGGGGCCCAAAGGGACAAAACTGTTCCACAGGCTGGCAGAACCCCTGAAGGAGCAAAAGCATCCTGGTGTGGACCAGGAGCAATCCCCACTTCCATCACATGTGCCTCCTCTCTGCAGAGTGCCTGGTGGCCTCTCCCACATTGGCCTTGGCACAGGACCCACCCAGAGAGATGGAACTTTGACCTTCCCACAGGTTGCCCAAGCTACAGGTTGCCCAGAGAAGCTGTGGCTGCCCCTGGATCCTGGAAGTGTTCAAGGCCAAGTTGGCTTGGAGCAACCTGGGCTGGTGCAAGGTGTCCCTGCCCACGGCAGGGGTTGGAACAAGATGAGTTTTAAGGTCCCTTCTTAGATCCATCCCTTGCCATGCTACATCCATCCCTTGCCCTGCTCTTCCACCCATCCCCTCACCATCTCCCTCCTCCTCCTCACCCATGGGATGATGACACCACACAGCCCTGATTTCCCCAAAGCCATCCCGTGCCAGATGCTGTGATCCATCACAAGAGCAAGAGCAGAGCCTTGCTTAGTCCAAATGTTGGTCTTTAATCTCCAGAGGCTTCTGCCACCTGGAGTGTGCCTTCACTTCCAATTAATGCTGTTAATGAACTTGCCTGCACTAACAAGCTTCCAGAGGTATTTTTCCAAGGGCTTTGTCAGAACGTCACCAGCACCACATTCCCTTCCTGAGGGAAACTACTCTGGAGAGCAGAGACCACCGCCCCGTGTTGAGGCACGTGCCTGTTTATTCCCTGGAGTTAGGGATATTCCATGGCATTCCATGCCTCTGGAGACCTCATCACCTTCCTGCAGTGCCTTCAGTTGGTGTCCCAGCTTTGTTCTGTGTGCTGGCCTTCACCTCCCTCCACGGGGGCAGGAAACACAAACTGCTTTAGGCAGAGATAGTTTGGATTTTCCTTTTTTGGGGGAAATCCGTGCAAGGTGAGAGGGATCACTGCTTTCATTTACAGACCAGAGAGGCATCCTGGATAAGCAGGATAAGCCTTTCACCTCTATTTTTCAGGAGAGATTCCAGAATCACAGAATGGTTTGGGTTGGAAGAGACCTTAAAGCTCATCTCATCCCACCCCCTGCCATGGGCAGGGACACCTTCCACCAGCCCAGGTTGCTCCAAGCCCCGTCCAGCCTGGCCTTGGACACTTCCAGGGATCCAGGGGCAGCCACAGCTTCTCTGGGCAACCTGTGCCAGGGCCTCACCATCCTCACAACCAAGAATTTCTCCCTAATATCCCATCTAACCCTCCCCTCTGCCAGCTTCAAGCCAGTAGATGAATCCCAAATTACTGTTTGCAGCCAGAAACCTCCTCTGACCCAATGGGCTCGCCCCACATTCCACAAGGGAATGTGAAGTAGGGTCAAGCCAACTTAGCTTGGAAATACTCTTTCTTTTTGAGGTCTGAACCCCCAAACCTGTTCTTTCCATCCCACCACAGCCCACCCACGTCAGCCAAGAGCAACCCCTGGACCAGGCTCCTTGTTAGTTTGAATTTTATGGAATATAGATCCGTTTCCTTCCCAGCCCTGCACTTTGCTGACTCAGAGGAAAGGGATCTGTAATGATCCCCCAGACAGCTGTATTTTTCTTACCTAAGTGCTCACAAATTGCATCCTACGACCAATTAAACAGACGGTCTCTCGTTTTTTCACAACAAACATAATTTGTAATTCCAAAATGTCAATAAAGAGTCCTTCCTTCCTTTTTATATTCCACAGCATTTGCAACTCAGCTCGGTAATTTTGGAGTCAATAATTAAAAAAAGGGGCAATTAGGGTATTAATTGGGAATTACCAAGTTACTCCATAGAACATATTCCATATTTATTCATCGCCTGTTCTGCCCTCACTGCTCTCACCACACTGAAAGCTGCTCCATCATCAGAGCTGGAGTCTTTAGAGCAACACATCCCTCCTTCCCAGCCTTTCATCTCAGCTGGGCTCCTGCCTATAAACACTGAGACAAGAGATGGATCTGCTACAGGGCAAAAGAATGATGAATCCTGGGGGGATGAGCAGTGTTTGCTGTTTGGAACAAGGTGGGGAAAAACCAGCCTGGTCCCTGTGGAGAATTATAGTGAGAAAAGGAGAAAAGAATTTTCTGAAGATGTTGCAGTCCACCACAACCACAACAGTTTGATTTTATAAATTATACAGTTTGTTTCCTGCCTCCTGTTCTGAGTTATTTTTAGAACTGAAAACCACCAGTGGCCCAACAGAAAGCAGGTTCTCGGTCCTACAAATCCAGTGGTTTTGTTTTAGTTCCCAGCCCAAATGTCACTCCAGACATCCACGTATCCCTTCCACTGTCTGCCCTGCATGACCTGAGCCCCCGGGCCAGGCAGGCTCCCCAAACTCAGGACCCCACACTTGGCCATGGTTGTCTCACACCAGGAAAGGGAGAAGATGAACACGGAAGAGGGCAGAGGAACAAGAGCTGAGCACCTCCGTGGCGTGGGACTGGCAGCTCCCCAGTGCCCCCAGTTGTGCAGACACACCCCACTGGGGACAGCCCAGAACAGCCCCCCCAGCCCCGTCCCCTCCTCCTGCCTCAGGGGCTGCCTCACAACCTCACATTTTTGGAAATGGGGTGCTTTTCTGTCTTTTTTTCCCCACACTAATATCCAGATTCCCCAGGGGGCATCCTGGATGTGCCAGACTGTGGATTCCAGCCCGGAGCTGTGTGCACACAGACACACAGGCAGAGCACTCTGCTTCCCAGAGCTCTCCCCAGGAGGGATCCTCCTGCTATCAGGAGGGATATTTCTGATATCAGAGTGCTAATACAGCACAGCTTTACATGGATTGGCAGCTCCCCACCTGCAGTTTTAAGACTTCCATCAGCTGTCTCGTCACACAAAGAGAACTGTCTCCATAAAAACCTAATACCTTGTGATTTTGCAAGTTTGATATTAATGCCAAGGATAAGAAGGAAATACAAGTCAGCTGAGTGCAGGCAGTGCCATCCCAGTTTGGTGATGCTGATGCCTGAGAACAACTTCCCTGCCCCAGCACAGCAGCCCTGGCACTGCAGGAGTGGACACAGATGGTGCAAAAGGTGAAGGCAAAGAAGCCCAAAACTTGCCTGAGGGGCTGGTGGACTCCTGCAGCACCACAGAAATACTGCTGCAAATGAAAAGAGGTGAGGCAGAGCATGGGGACTGAGGGACAGGGCAGGTTCATCCATGAGGTCTCACTGAACTCATCAGAAGTGGTTTGTGGGGCAGCAGAAAGTGCCCTATTTTTGTAGCACGAGGCAATGTCAGCTCATGGTCACCTCAAGGGAGGGGATTTTCCTCCTCTGCTCCCCTCCCCTGGTGAGGCCCCAACTGCAGTGCTGCCCCATGCTGCTGGGATGTCCAGCACAGGAAGGACATGGAGCTGTTAGAACGAGTGGCAAGGAGGAGCATCTTCATGGCAAGGAGACCATAAAGATGCTCCCAGGACTGGAGCCCCTCTGCTCTGGAGCCAGGCTGGGAGAGCTGGGGGGGTTCACCTGGAGAAGAGAAGGCTCCAGGGAGACCTGAGAGCCCCTTGCAGGGCCTAAAGGGGCTCCAGGAGAGCTGGGGAGGGACTTGGGAGAAGGGATGGAGGGATAGGACAAGGGGGAATGGCTTCCCACTGCCAGAGGGCAGGGAGAGATGGGATATTGGGAAGAAATTCTTCCCTGGGAGGGTGGGGAGGCCCTGGCACAGGTTGCCCAGAGAAGCTGTGGCTGCCCCATCCCTGGAAGTGTCCAAGGCCAGGTTGGATGGGTTTGGAGCAACCTGGGCTAGTGGAAGGTGTCCCTGCCCATGGCAGGGGGTGGCACTGGATGAGTTTTAATGTTCCTTCCAATCCAAACCATTCCATGATTCTGTGATCACAGACCTCCTGCACCCCTTCAGCCCCCCACCCCCCTCGGGGCTGCTGCAGCTCCAGCCCCAACAGAGGCTTTCGGGGTGGAGGAACTTTGGGATCACCACCAGGGCTCTGGGTGGGCTCACAGGGAGGGCCAGAGGCAGGAGCTCCGTGTCCACTCCCCATCCTGCCTCCACAGACGATTCCCAGAGCAGACACCACCACACTGGACACTTCCCCTTGCCCTGCTGTGCCCCAAAGCAGGGCTGTCCCAGGAGGGGCTTCACCAGTGTGCAGGTAGAGCTGCCAGCAGGTTCCTGCAGCCTGGGGACATCCCTCTCGGGATGCCACCATCAGGAGTCCTGAAGGCAGGACAGAAGGACAGCCAAAGGACAGCCAGGCAGCAGTGAGTGGCTGGCAGAGATTCCATGGATGCTGCTGAGAGATGGTGAAGGATTTTTATGCCACAGGTGGCTCCAAGATGGAGCTCCTGATCTCTGGATTACAACTTCCCAAGGAGACAGCTCTGGGGGGAAATGCTGATGAGGAAGAAATGCCACTGCTGCAACAAAAAGCTCAATGAACCAGTTTCTGGGATCATTTCTCTTAAAAAACAGTCCCATAAAGTGACAGAACAGCTCTTAACTGAGTACCAGGACTTGGCTGCCAGCTCTGAGCAGGACAATCCCAATGGACTCATCCTGCAGGCTCAAAGAATCATGGAATCATTAAGATTGGAAAAGACCCCCAAGATCATCAAGTCCAACCATCCCCCAGCACTCCAAGGCCACCACTAAACCATGTCCCCAGGCACCACATCTACACTCTTTCTGAACACCTCCAGGGATGGTGACTCTACCACTGCCCCAGGCAGGCTGTGCCAGTGCTTGACCACCCTTTCCATGAAGAAAATTTCCCATATTCAATATAAACCTCCCCTGGCACAGCTTGAGGCCGTTTCCTCTCATCCTGTCCCTTGTTCCCTGGGAGCAGAGCCCGGCACCCCCCCAGCTTCCCCCTCCTGTCAGGGAGTTGCAGAGAGGGATAAGGTCACCCTGAGCCTCCTTTTCTCCAGGCTGAGCCCCCCCAGCTCCCTCAGCTGCTCCTGCTGCTCCAGCCCCTTCCCCAGCTCTGTTCCCTCCTCTGGACACGCTCCCCATGCTGAAGGTGCCCACGAGCTGGACCCCCAGGGTGAGGTGCCTGCAGGAATTCTCTCACTGCAGAACCTGAAAACCAAAAATCAGAGAAGAACCTGAATTTTACATTGCTCCTCAAACTTCCCAGCAGCTCCAATTACTGCTGCTCCATGTCCAGCTGCACCACTGCACACAGGAGGCACCGCTCAGGCTTCCCCTCAGCTCACAGCACCAAGGCCCTGCATCAACAAGGTTTTTCCCCAGATCTCCTCTCAGAGGGTCCCAGCAGACTTGCCACAGCCGGGAAAGGCAACTGCAGCTTCCTCCACCCCCTCCCAGTGCATCCCTGCTGCCAGTCCATCAAGCCTTGACCCTCCAGGACCACAAACTCCATCATTTACGCTCTGCTTGTGAGCACGAGAAAGAAAAAGCCACTGAAAGGCTTGGCTGGTCCTTCCTAAAAACTCTCCATCCCTTATATGCTTTTTCCTCAAATCACAAAATAATATCACCTGCTTTTACAGCACTGAAAAACAAACATGTCACAAAGCAGCATCTCGGTGTGTTCCTGATTTCTGCCCAGCTCTGACTTCCAGCAATCCCTTAACGGTCCATTTTTGTTTACAAGGTACAAAGGAAAAGCTCCAGAGCAGCTTTGCACCCCCTGCAAATACAGATATTGGTGTTTATTTATAGCTCCTTGTTTGCACAGAGCCCGTGGAGAGGGGAAGAGATGTCATTCCCAGGGGAAGGCAGATGTATTGAATCAATCCCTACGTGGAGGGGCCTGGGGTGCTTCACAAAAGAACCACAATTCACAATAGAAGATAAATTATCTGAACAGATCCAAACACATCCTGGGCTGTCAGTTACTGTCTCAGAACAAACTTCACAAAAAATAAAGCAGAAGCCTTTTTTTTTTAGGTCTAACAGCAAAGTACAGCTTTCTTCTGCAGTTTTCAGCTTTGCCCAAGTTGAATGACAAAGGGAGTCTCAATCTCAAGCCTCCTTGGCTGTATCACTGACTGACCAAATGGTCTCCAGCATCTTTGAAAGTCTCCTCTGATAGCTGGGAAACAAAATCTCTTCTGCAAACTGCTGTCTCATGGAATCCTTGAATGGGTTGGGTTGGAAGGGACCTTAAGGATCATCCAGTTCTACCCCCTGCCATGGGCAGGGACACCTTCCACTAGCCCAGGTTGCTCCAAGCCCTGTCCAACCTGGCCTTGGACACTTCCAGGGATGGGGCAGCCACAGCTTCTCTGAGCAACCTGTGCCAGGGCCTCCCCACCCTCCCAGGGAAGGATTCCTTCCCAATATCCCATCCAAATCCATGCTCCTCCAGCTTGTAGCCATTCCCTGCTCTTACACCGAGTTCCTCTTTTCTGGGTGAGTCCCGTGGAATTCAGGCAGCTGGAGAAGCAGAGTCCAGCCTTTGCAAGGCTGAGTCAATCAGAATTTCTTCCCACTATCCCATCTAACCCTGCCCTCCTTCAGCTTAAAGCCATTCCCCCTTGTCCTGTCACTCTGTGCCTTTGTAAAATATAGGGGAGGGTAAAGATGGGAAGGATGGGGGGCTGCTCCTGCAGGAATAAAGGATATTTCTGCATGTAGGGGTAGAAGGAAGCTGGTCTACTTTTCCCATGCATTGATAAAAATTGTCAAAGATGGACAAGGAGAGCGTCTTAATTTGGAAGAAAAGGGTCAGCACCTCCCAGACACCTACAGATCTCCCTGACAGCATCAGGGAATGACCTACCTTCAGAGTTCATGGGGTGATCCTACCCACCACATCAAACTCAAAGGAGGGAGGGAGAATGGAAAACAGGGAGAACTAAAATGATAGAAGAATAAAAGATAATTAATAGAATAAAATCGAGTCCAACAAGAGGCTGTGGCACTGAACTTGGGAGGTCTGCTGAATTCCCAGGTTTCAGGGCCCATCCCACACCTCTGCTGAGAGCAGCAGCTCCCCCAGGGCACAGACTGTTTCAGTGCCATAGTTCCCATATTTTATTCCTGTGCCAAATCTCACCATTCCCACACCTCACTGTGGAACTACAAGTGTTTATAACCAACCACCCATTAAACCAACAATACTCAATCAGTTCCTCTGAACCTCTCTGAGATCTCCTAAGCTTTACAGGACCCAGGCAGTGCCCTTTGTGTTTCCTCATTTCCCAGGTGGTGATCACATCCCAGGGCTGTGGTACTCCAGGGATTTGGTGGCCTAGGAGTCAGGAGATGGAATCACAGAATCCTGGAATATCCTGAGCTGGAAGGGACCCACGAGGATCATCCAGTCCAACTCTGGCCCTGCACAGACACCCCAACAATCCCACCCTGTCCCTCAGAGCATTGTCCAAACCCTCCTGGAGCTCTGGCAGCCTTGGGGCCGTGCCCACTGCCCTGGGGAGCCTGGTCAGTGCCCAACCAGCCTCTGGGGGAAGAACCTTTTCCTGAGAAAGGACAGGATATATCCAATCATGTCCTTTGCTAGAGACAGTTTCAAACTCCCCCTTTATACACCCTGGTCCTTCATCAGACATAACCAGCTCAGCTCCACAACATCCCATCAAAATGGAAATCCCATATACAAGCACAGCTTCATCCACAGTATTTTTTAGCACCAACAGCTCAGGGAACTATGTAGATAATCCCAATTTTGAGTCACAGCAGGCCTTGTGCTGTGCCTGTTTTACAGGTAATAGCTCGAGTTCTTGCCTTGCTGTGTGTTCTTCAAAAACATGTGGTTCCCATCCTCCGACCCTCTCCCACTTTTGGGCTCAGCTGGCGAATCCCACGGACACAGATGACCAAATAACCTGTGTATCTGCAGAAATGTGCTTCCCCAACCCATTGTGGTAATGGCAGGAACTGTCTGTCAGTAAATGGACCATTTGTGGGTGGTGAATCAGAGCCCTCAGTTCCTCACAGCCAGGGAGCAAAGCTGGAGGTTCCCTCTTGGTGTGAGCCTGAGCACAGCCAACCCCAGGGAGCTGGGCTGTGGCAGGCACAGGGCAGCTGAAGGACAAAGAAAACTTATTTATTCCCTCTTCCTTTCCACACTTTCCTCACTATTTAAATGTAAAAGCTTCAGAGCAGCAGGAGAGCTGGGCTGGGAGCAGCCAGGGCTCGGCAGGGCAGGTTCTGCTGCACATTCCCATCTCCAGGATAAGGGCAGGAATAAAGGGCTGCTGAGAGCACAGACTGCACTCCTTGGTCAGAGCTGGAACCTGGTGGATTCTGTGACCCAGCAGGTCCATCCTGCTCAGCAGAGAAGCTACACCAGGTCATGGCCATGGAACCTCTTCCACTTGGAGGAGGCTCCTTGGAAAAGGACCTTTTCCTTATCACAGCAATTACTCAGAGTTAATTTTGAGACACTTGGGGTGGAAGCCAAGCATGAGCAAGGGGGGGACCCAACAAGCAGCAATCCCAGCCCTGTTGGGCCAGGAATTACAAGGCAACAAAGTCACTAATGGGGGGAGGGAATTCATGCAAGAAATTCTGAGGGGGAGGGAAGGGTAGGAGAGGATGGTGGAAAGCCCAGGGTGAAATCAAACTGGAGAAATCAATAACAGGAGAGGACAGAGGGGGGTGATGGGCCACAGGAAGAGATAAATTAAAGGCTTGCCCAGGTGTTATGATGGCTAGTGAGCAACAAATTAAATCAAAGAGGGCAACAGGGACGAGCAAGGCAGTGTGAAAAATTAATTAAGAGGAAGGGAGGCATAACCAAGGCATAAAACATGGGTGCTGCTGGAAAGATTAGAGGACCCAGACAATGAAGAGGCTTTGGAAAGTGTAATAAGAGCCAGGGCAGAGGCTGTAAAGGCTGGGAGGGTCAGACAAACAACACAGATGCATTTTCAAGACTCCAAGAAGTAAGAAACCATTGGAGAAGAAGGGAAGCATCTCACAGCCAGAGGCAGCATTGCCAGGGTGGGGGTGCTGACACACCAAGCCCCAATCCTTGGCTTTTGTGGCCAAAATGCAGCGAGATGTTGACTCCCCCCTCCTTCCTGCCAGTGGTTCCCTTCACTGACCCCTCCGGCCCTGTGCTGGTTTAAAAGTAAACTGGAGGGAGAGATGAACCCAACTGGAGGGAGATTACAAGTCAGAGTTACCATCTACTAAAAAAAAAAAAAATTACAATAAATACAATGAGAGCAAACTTTTTAACCCCCAAAGACAGATGCAGAACCCAGCCCCCCGGCACAGGACCAGCACAGTGTTCCTTGGCCCCTGTGCTGAGCACCACGTGGCACCTGCTGCAGGGTGGGGGGGGTTACCTGGGTGTCTTCCAGGTGTGTCTGCTGAGCCCCAGGGAAGGGGTGAGCAGGTCAGAGTGGAGCTGGCTGCCTCCAGGACTCCCCTCTGGCTCTCCAGAAGGAACCCACAGGCTCCCTGCAGCCTTCCCTGCAGGCATCCCCAGCTCCTGCTGCCCAGGGACACCAGGGGGGTGGGATGGGATCAGCTTTAAGGTCCCTTCCAACCCAAAGCAATTCTGTGATCCTGTGAAGTGATTCCACAAATATTTTCTGGCCCTTCAAGTCACAGGACGGGTGAAAGAATGGGCCAAGCCTGGCTCACACCTGCCTTTAAAGCAGCTTTCTCCGAGATGAACAGGCTGCCTCAGTGCTAAGAGGATTATGAGCAGAGACACCTATGCCAGAGGAGGGAAGAAGGAATAATAAAAGCATTCAAAGCTATGACAAGGAAATGAAAAATAAAAGAATGCAGCAAAAATTTGGGATGTAGCAGGAGGAGCACAAGCAAGATCAAGGCACAAGGAACAGATTCAGAGCCACCCAACCAGAAGAAGCACAAGGACTTTCACAGGTCCCAGGGGACACTGGTCAGGCAGGGAATGCTCGTAAGGGAAGCAGGACAAGAGGTAATGGATAATTAACAACACTAGAGAAAGCTCAGAGGCCCAAAAACCTCTCTCTGCCTCAACAAAGTTCTCTTTGGCTTCTGAGCAGGACTGTAGGTAGCCAAGGGATAGTTTATGGCACCCCACAAGCAACAGGGAGCAGGTCCATTCTCATGGAAGCTGTAATGTAAAGAGAGGAAGAAAAGGGTGTATTTCTTATGGTTCTCTGCAACCCCCTGACAGGAGGGTGGAGCCAGGGGTGGGTTGGTCTCTTTTCTCAGGTAACAAGGGCAAGAGGAAACAGCCTCAAATTGTGCCAGGGAAGGTTTAGACTGGATCTTGGGGGAAATCTCCTCACTGAAAGGGTGGTCAGGCATTGGCACAGGCTGCCCAGGGCACTGGTGGAGTCCCCATCCCTGGAAGTGTTCATAAAACATGGGGATGTGGCACTTGGGGACAAGGGTTAGTGGTGGATCTGGCAGTGCTGGTCCACAGTTGGTCTTGATGATCTTCCAGGTCCCTCCCAACCTTAATGATTCCCTGATTCTTTGAGGAGATGACCCAGGGGAGGTGGACAGGGAGCAGGCACCATGTCCTGGTTCCCAGCACAGCAAACCCAGCCTTTTAGGGAAAGATGTGGAGGAATGAAACAAGGTTTGATTATAAGGCTTTTCTCCAGGAAAAACAGGCAGGAGACCAAGGCTGTCATGGTCCCTGTTTGTCCCTGTCCTGTGAAGGGACTGGGAACAGCCCATGACCAAGTGCTTGCCTCAAAAAATCACAGGATCTCCTGAGCTGGAAGGGACCCACGAGGATCATCCAGTCCAACTCCTGGCCCTGCACAGACACCCCAACAATCCCCCCCTGTCCCTCAGAGCGTTGTCCAAACCCTCCTGGAGCTCTGGCAGCCTTGGGGCCGTGCCCACTGCCCTGAGGAGTCTCTGCAGAGTTCACCTACCAGGTGAAAGCTGGGGACCCACCTGGGTCCTCCAAGGTCACCCAGCACATCCCAAGGTCATCCTCACTGATCCACCAGTCCTGCATTTTTAGTTGAACCTCTGCCCTCAGGAAGAAATGAGGAAGAAAGGATTTGAGCAGAAAAAAACTCCCCACCCTACCTCATGTTCCACAGGGTGTGTGGCATCATCCCACACCCTCTGGATGTCCCAGCACACAGGGAAAGGGATCCAGCCCATCCTCTGCAGGCAGCACAAGGGCCCTCACATTACACACATCTTTTGTCACAGCACAGCCTGTGAAAGGTCAGTGCCTCGAGAAGCAGCACATCTGATAATGAAATGCTGCAGAAAGGGGATGGTAAAATAAGCAACTTTTTGGCTCATTTCCTGAAATCTCCTGTTCAGGCCGAGCTGGAAGCAAATCTCGGGCCTGGATTTCTATGGATGAAGGAATGTGGCCATGTCTCTGTTTGTCTTCTCTGCATTTCTTGCTAACCCTTATTTCTCTCCTTAAAAAGCCAATAACAGAATCCATGCTCACATGTCACATCTGATGCATCTGCCAAGGTCAGAGCCATCAGATCCCATCAGGCACACGCCCATCCAGCCCTGCAAAGGGAGGCTGAGGGAAGATGTGCAAAGAGAGGTCTATTTTTGTATTTTCATTCTCAGGCTTCCCCTTGACTTCTGCTTTCTGACTCATGTTGCAGCTCCAGTGCTCAGGGATGCAGCCAGAAAGCAGGAGCTGGGCAGGGGAGGGCAGAGAGGAGGAGCAGCACTGAGGAGTCCCTTGTCTCCTTCCCAGTGTCTGAGCAGCTCGTGGAGCAGTGTCTGCATGGGCATAGCACCAGCTCAAGCTGGAGCAGAAAGACTGTTCTCTTTTGGGCTGAGAACTGAGAAATTGCTGAGAACTGGGGAATTGCACCTGGTTTAGTGCTGGGTTAACAGCTGGACTCGATCTGAGAGGGCTTTTCCAACCTTCATGATTCTGTGATTGTAAATCCAGGCCCAGCTCCTCAACACTGACTGGAGGCCTTTGATGGCTGAAGCCCAGCCAGCTGAGCAGGGAATCTGGGAAATTATGGAGAGAACTTGAACCTTGAGGCAGACACTGAAACGTGGCATTAAATCCTGTCCTCTGCCCTTTCCCTCCATTTAGTACTTCAGTGACAGGCTCTTGACAGGAGAGGCAGAAAACACCTTGCAGGTGATGGGGAGGACAAGACAAATGGTGAGGAGCTGGTGGTTCAGAAAGAGGTGAGAAGAACCCATCCCCAGTCCCTCTGGCCATGAGCCTGTTTCTCTAAGGATTTAAGGTGATAAATACAACCAGCCCCACTCCCACCATGAGCATTCCTTGAGCTCCTTCCAAGCTCCCTCCAGGTGGGTTCCTGTTCCATGAACACGTGGGATGCTCCTGTGAGACACCACTAACACCCAGGGCAGCTCCAACCTTCCCTCTGCAGCAACTCAGAAACCTCTCAGGTTTCATTCTGCAAACGTTTTCAGCCCAAGTTTGAGCACAGGAATTATCCCTCCACCAAGGCAGAAGGAAGGGCTCATGTCATCATCTGCCAGCTGGTGTTTACACAAGCAGGTATTTGGGAAAAGATTTGACACTTTCCATTCACACACTGCCTTAATCTGAATTAAGCTTCGAGTCTTGAGAACCTCTGAGAAACAGATATTTCAAAAAGCAAATCTTGAAATGAAAAGATAAAAAAACCCCCAAAAATCCCCCAATCAGATAATTTAAATCGACGTCACACGTCGAGAAGATCAAGATTTGCAGAAAACTGAGTGTTCATTATGAATGGCTTGCTCAGCTCTTAAGAGAATCAAACATTTTGGTTGATCACAGGAAGCCAGCTCAGCTCTAGAGATGAATTGTTGGCTCGGGAAGGTGTTATTAACCCGTGGCTTTCTTTGAGTGTGTTTTGATTGAATTTATAGGTTTAAAATTACAACGTGCTGGCGTTTCTCTGGTTTCTCAAGGTTTTACATCCCAAAGCAGGTGCAGTGCAATGCACAGGATCGTGTTTGCTGTGTGAACACGGGGTTGATTTTCTGTTCAGCCTTGCTGACCTTAAACCACACCCAAAACTCTGCTCTTCTCAGATACCAACAGACACCTGAGTTACACAGCTTTTTGCTCCATCAGCAGGAAGGAAGGTCCTGAGCAGGAGGGTCTGGCCATGGCCTGTCCTGCATCCATCACTTGGCATTTTTCCTATTGCTTTGGCAGAGCAGTTGAGAGCTTCAGGCAATTAATTTGCTTATTTAAAGCCCAGGTAACCACAGAGACAGAGCCAGGAGGCTGTTAATGAAGGGTTAATTAGCATCTCCTCTTCCACTTGCTCACCCAGTGCCCATCTCTGAAGGCTCCAGTGTGAGGAAGGCAGTTCAGTGGGTCAGGACTTGGCTCTCACTGGAAAACCTGATCCTAGCTCAGAACAAAACCTGTTCCAGATGAACTAGATACTTGGGAACGTCCTCCAGCCAACCACTCAGTGTTGCACATTCCATTAGGTCACAGCCAGCACGGACATGGGCAATTCTTCCAGAGAGCTTAGAAAGGAGTTTAAACTGGCTCTTTGCATTTTTTCACAGTAGATAAAGGTTGGGGAGCATTAGCTTTGGAGGGAATTTCTGTTTGTGTCCTCCACACCGTGACCTCTGATGGTTTCTGATGGTTCAGGACACCTGTGGAGCCTCTGGAACGAATTCCAGCCTGACAGTGAGACACGACCGAATTCCAACCCGAGAGTGAGACACACGAGCGATCCCACTGCCCGTTCACTGCCTTGGGAAAGGCCTCTGAGGCACAGAGGGCAACTGAGTGCCACAGTTTGGCTGGTTTAGAGTGGATCCTGACCCCTGTGAGGTCCCTGTCCCACACCAGACGCTGCAGCCCCTGCCCAGCTCTGCCCTCGCTGGGCACCGACACCTGCGACCTCCCCCTGACCCGCCAGCTCCTCTAAATTAAGAACCTCTTACATCCTTCCTTGGCCCACGGGGTGCTAAGAAGGTCACCACAGATCGTGGCTTAAAGGGCCACCAAGTGCCACCCTAATCCTGGCAGGACAGGAACTGCTGGAGCTCATAAACCACCTGAGCAGGTGATTAGAGTCGGGATTTATTTGTGCTCAGACACGAGGACGGCCCCTCTGACACTGGGGTTCATCTCAGACACACACAAAACTTCAGCCATCCAGTGTTTGTGGAGGATGCTCCACGTCCTCTCATTATGGGACACTTGCAACCCTGCACTGATGGACTCAGTAACAGGTATTTTCATGACCTTCCCCTCACTGCTGGAATAATGGGCATTTTCATCAGCCCTCCTCCTCTACTCTCAGTGTTCTTCTCCAACTGCCTGAATGACAGATAACTCCACAGTTTTTACTGAACCTCCCAAGAAATAAGGAGCTTCAACCTTTATCCTGTGTGCCACCAATAATTGGAGGGAGAAGGGAAAAATGAAAAAGCAAATAATCAACCAGCACAGCGTTCAGAGTTCAGGACTCCTGTGAAAGCGAAGAACTCACCAGATAAAAGACAGTTTCCTCCACTTCCAGTAAATTCCTTGTACAAAAAGAAGGCTCCACAGTTTAAAGCACTGTTTCATGTGCCAGCAGCCAAAACAAAACTTTTCAAAGTTTCTGGCAGTGTCCTTTTGTAAAAATGTTGTCAATAATAAATAAATCATGTATTTCTTCCACGCTGCTGAATCCCGTAATTTCATTTGTTGAGTTAAATCCTGGTCTATGGAATTAGGGCACAGTAGTTGTCTTATTCATGCAGAAAAGGGTTTTTAGCCAGTTCATTTGTTTAACATATCTGCATGCCAGAAATTTTTTGTCCTACTTTGTGTCAAAATACTCCCATTACCACCACGGGCAGATACACTAAGCTGGAGCAGGAAATGGTTCCAGACAAATCAGAAGCAAACCCAAGTTCCCTTTCTCCCTCAACTGCCTGATCTGGCTTTGGAAAAGTTCAGGTGAATCTTTACACCTCTGCCATTTGGAGTTTTTTAGATTAGACTTCCAAATCAGTAAGAAATGTAAAACTCCTGGATTACTGCACACGGTGTCTCCTGAGGTCCATCACACAGCAGCACAGTTCCTGCCTGTGTGAGGAGAGGTTTTGCCTGATCACACTTTTATTTTCTCCCTCTTATCTAAGTTCCCAATGAAAAAAACAATTGTGATACCAATTAAAACACCAGGACTGTAAAACCTGCTGAACTGGAAACTGAGGATTCCATCCCTGGAAGTGTCCAAGGCCAGGTTGGACAGGGCTTTGAACAACCTGGGCTGGTGGAAGGTGTCCCTGCCTATGGCAGGGGGTGGAACTGGATGGGCTTTAAGGTCCCTTCCAATCCAAACCATTTTGTTAATCTGTGATTCCTGTTTTTGTCCATCTGCCTGGGAATTGGAAAGGAAAGTGCACTGTTGAAAATGTTACACCACTCCATCTTCATGCCTGAAATCTTCATTCTCCCTGTGCTGAAGCAAACCCCAGGTTTTATTCACCTGAAGTCCTGCTGCTCTATTCTCCCCAAAACAAAACTCCTACCAGAGCAGACAGAGAGTTCCCACCTCTGGTCCTCATGGACCTCACTGCTCAGGGAGCACAGCAAGTTTCCAACAGCCACGGTCACTCTGGATCAGTATTTCCCAACACTCAGGTCATGCTGTCACTGGAGCTCATTCCTAAATCCTCTCCCACCCTTCCACAAAACCTCTTCTTCACAGAGGTGCTTTCAGCTCAGCCTACCTGGCCAAGCTGGGTTTGGGGGATGTCCAGGCTCGTGTCCTGACAGTGCCATGTCTGTTGGCACCTGGGAGATAGCTCTCTTCCTAAATTGTGGCCTGAGGACACTGCTGCACCCTTTGGGGATGGGCAACTCCTCTGTCCTGAGCAAAGCACCAACAAACCCCAGTGTGCTGATGTCCAAGGAGATCCCCTGAGCCTGCTCCTGCCACCCCCTGTGCCAGCAGCTGCTCTGCTTGCCCTGTGCACAGGAGGCACCAGGGGTTTGACCAAGCTCTGGGCACCCTCTGTGCCCGCCCCAAGCACAGTGTTCCCTGTGGGAAGCACTTCCACCCAGCTGCTCCTTGCAGCCCCTTGCTCTGGGACAGGCACAGGGAAGTCAGGAGCAGAGCCCACCTCTAGACTGCTCTAGACACTCACATTCATCTTCACCACAGCAAACTGCAAAGGTAACTTTGAGAAGCAACAGGACTCAGAAATGCAACCACACCGAAAGCCACCGTGTCCACAACGAGCCCAACCTGCCCTGCAGGGTGTACTTAAAGCAATCCTGTCTCTGTCACCAACAGCACTGAGGGCAATGGCAGGTTCTCAGCAAATCCAGCAACCTCTGACTCCTTGAAGGCTCCCAGCAGGATGAGCCCAGTGCCAGCAGGATCAGCACCTTCCGCCCGACTCCGGGACGAAGCCACTCGGGACAGCTCATCACCTCAGGCAAGGTGTCTGTGCCGCCCCAAATCCCACTGCTGAGTCCCCCAGCCACAAAACTGGGGATTGCAGGGATCTCTCCCATCACTCCTCACATCTAAAAGTACATCAAGATCCATTTACTTACCGGGACTGGCTGGCACTTGGGGTTTGTCAGTCCTCCCGTCACCGCTCCGGGAGCAGGCGCACAACCCCTCGACAGTCTCAGCCTCACCCTGCAAGAACCAGGACACAGAGGGATGGTAAGAGGATAATCCAGTACTTTCTAACCCTCAGCAGAGCAGGGAGTGTGGTGTTGGAAAGCAAAGCTGCTGGATGTCTGCAAAGATCAGAGCCGGGACTTTCCGAGCTAAGACTCTGAGCTGCTTAGCAGGGAGCTGGAAGGGGAGCAGACAGAGGTGGTTGTGTTTGTAGGGCTGAGCACTGGGAGAGCTGCTGGGGGTGGTTCAGGGCAGCTTGGGCACCAGAAATCCCACAAAAACTGCTACCTCAGGTTAATGCTGGCAGAGAACACAGAAATGGGCCGATGGAGGCAGGAATTTTTGGTCACGATGGCTGGGATTTACTCAGGGAAATGAGAGTTTCTTCAAACTGAAATGTCCCACAGTAAAAGCTTTTCATGGTGTTATTTATTGTTTGGTTTTCTGTATGGAAAATGTGGTTTGAAACTGAAGGATTTGCTTTGGGTTAGATAAACTTGAATTGAAATGTTCTGTTGATGGAATTGAGATTGTTCAGCCTGGAGAGGAGAAGGCTCTGGAGTGACCTTATTGTGGCCTTCTCGTGGCCTACTGAGGCTCCAAGAGAGCTGGAGAGGGACTTTGGACAAGGGATGGAGTGAAAGGACAAGGGGGAATGGCTACAAGCTGAAGGAGGGCAGGGTTAGATGGGATATTGGGGAGAAACTCTTCCCTGAGAGGGTGGGGAGGCCCTGGCACAGGTTGCCCAGAGAAGCTGTGGCTGCCCCTGGATCCCTGGAAGTGTCCAAGGCCAGGTTGGACGGGGCTTGGAGCAACCTGGGCTAGTGGAAGGTGTCCCTGCCCATGGCAGAGGGGTGGAAGGAGATGGTCTTTAAGGTCCCTTCCAACCCAAACCATTCTGAGATTATGGTTCTGGCCTATGACACTTGGATACATGGGCTGCCTGATCCCATGGGAGGGCAGGAAGGGCAGTCAGGGCTCCTGCAGACACCACAAACGTGATGGTGAACAGTTATAGCTCCTCCCAGCCTGGCAGCAGAGACTCTCCAGACTGAGAGGCTCAGTTCAGCCCCAGTTGTGCCACAGCACTGCAAAAGGTCAAACTGGAATGAAGCTTTTAATTAAAACTCAGGAAGTGCTAAAGAGACAGAGAACTGCAGCCCTGGGCTCCAACCAACCCCGAGGTCACACAGGTCTAGTGAGCCCATCAGAGATGACACAGTGGCTTCCACACTCCAGGGACAATCCCTCCTGCACTGGGGCCATGGAAAAGCCACCACAGTGACAGAGGTTAAAAGCAGGGGATGCTGCCACAGGGCCACGTTTCCTGTCATCCAAGAACCCAACAAAGCATTGGAGATGAACAGCTTCCCAGTGCTGTTTCCTCAGTTCCCCTCCATTCCAATGGATCCATCACTCGTGTTTATTGAGCCTCTCCAGGGGTCTGGCAGCATTTCTCAGAAGTTCAATTCAATGTGTGTGCAAAGTGCTGGAATCAGAGACTGCAGCAATGCTCTGGGAATGGGCCTTCAAGAAGGAGAGATACAGGAAAGAGGAGAGAGTAGGAGAAACTGGAGGCCAAACCATGACTGAGCAGAGCCCTGGACATCAAAACTCTCATAGATACACTAGGAAAGGGGAAAAGCAAATGGCTCGTGGCCTGATCTGGTGATACCTGCTGGAAATCTGAAGTTCTGATTTCCCATCTCCTCCCAAACTCACCCTGACACCTGGACAGAGGCCAAAGTGCTCCTCTGGCTCCTAAAGCCTTCTACTGCTGCAAAGAACAACCCACAGCTGGAGGGGCAGAGGGATATCAAAGAGCATCAGAAGCTCGAAGTTCTGCTCTTGGCTCCACCTCTTTGAGACCAAGAGCCAAATTCCTGCCTGTCTTTGTGTCCCTGAGGATGTTCAGTTAGACCCAGATGAGGTCACAAAGCTGGCTGATAACCTCAAATGGAAGCAGTAAAGGGGTGGCACAGAAAAACTTCACCATTAGCAAGATCAAGGGAGCTGAAAAAAGCATGTCCACCTCTGCTGCTCCATAATCCCTCTTCCCAAAGGTACAGCTACATGAAAGACCAAACTATCACAGAATCCCAGAATGGTTTGGGTTGGAAGGGACCTTAAAGATCATCCAGTGCCACCCCCTGCCATGGGCAGGGACACCTTCCACCAGCCCAGGTTGCTCCAAGCCCCATCCAACCTGGCCTTGGACACTTCCAGGGATCCAGGGGCAGCCACAGCTTCTCTGGGCAACCTGTGCCAGGGCCTCACCACCCTCCCAGGGGAGGATTTCTTCCCAATATCCCATCCAAATCCACCCTCCCCAGCTTAAAGTCATAACCTGCTCTTACACCAAGGTCCTCTTTACTGTGTGAGTCCTGTGGAATTCAGGCAGCAGGAAAAGCAGAGTCCAGCCTTTGCAGGGTTGAGTCAATGAGCTGAGCGTCCCGTGCCCTGATTTTTCTAGAACCACTTCAACCCACATTGCAAAAGTGAAGGAGAATGGGTGCAGGTCCTCTGCCAAAATACAACATATTTGGAACCAAGTAACTGCACTAAAATGTGCTGGTTTATTTTCACTCTGGGCTCCCCAAGCCTTTCCCTTCTCTCCCCAAATGATAATGGGCATAAAAATTAAATAGAAGTTCTCCAAGAAAAAGCAAAAGGCACTGAAGGGTCATATATCATGGTCTGGATGGCATTCAGAGGGAGCTGGGGGAGGGAATAAAGAGTGAAGCAGTGCAGATACTGCCTAAGATACACCAGAGACCCTTAAACACCCAAGACTCGTCCTCAGGGCAGGATCCACACAAGGGGTAAGTTTTGGTGAAGCAGCAAAGGGAATGTGCCCAGCACAGCAGTGGGGTTGGTACATGGTGCCCACAGTCCCACGGGGCTCAGAGCACAGGGAGTGTGCCCCCAGCACCACCCCTGCACCCCCAGCTCATGTGGGGATGAAGGCCCTGATGAAAACACCCTCTAATTTCCCTAAAGCCACAGTTCTGTACTGGTTGGTAACTGCTGAGGGCAGAAGAGCTGCAAACAGATGGTCTTTCTGAGGGGTTTCCAAGAAGTGCCCTTCTTGCTCATCCAAAGGGCCTGCAGGGATGGCCCCATGGGACCAGGGCTGCCTCCCTCTCCCCTCAGGGCTGTCTCACTGCCACCAGCAGTGGGATCAACTGGGGACTTCAGGAAAAGTAAAGAGGGACCAGCCCAGTGCTGGAGTGGGGATAGAGGCACCTCTGAGCAGCTGCTCTCCTGGATGGGATGTTCCCTCACCTGATGACCTGGGATCCTGGCATCAGCATTCCACTCACCTGGAACACTCCCCAGGGCACCACACAAGCCCAGTATTTTGGAAACACTACATATCAACACCGATTTGCTGCTAATAAACAAGATCACCTGTAACTGTGTAGGCACCTTCTACTTCATTAAACCTAAAGATTTTGCTCTCCAGGGGTTTGCTCCTCAACAGGAGCAGGAAATGAAAAGACAGAGAGTGTAATTTAATTGGGGATGAAGCTCCATCTCTGCACTGCCTGTCATAATTACGTGTCATTTAAAACAAGTGTGGAGCAGGTGTGGAATGGCACCAGCTCCGGATGTGCATGAAAAAGGGTGACACCAGCAGCATGTCCCAGATTGAATCAGATGGTGCAACTTAGAAACTCCTGTTCCCTTCAGGTTCTTCCTTCCTTTGTTTTCTCAAACTTCTCTGAGAAATTCAGTTTGGAAATGGGTGAGAAGAAATGGCATCTCTGCAGAGCCAAGGGGGCTGAACAGAAGAGAAGGTTGTTTCAGCATCAGGTGCTGAGGCACAGCAATGGTCCCTGAGAAATGTGGGCAGGGCTGGGGTTGGCAACAAGGATGGGCCAGTGGAGGTCCATCAGCACAGCCACATGTGTTCAGGTGACAGAGGTGGCAGTGCTGAACCTGCTGCTCCTTCTTCTTCCTCTCTGGGTATCCCTTTGCCTCCCTGTTCTGTCCTGGATAAGACATCCATGGGTTGGGTGCTTGCAGGTGAGTGCAGCACTGTGGAAGTGAATCACAGAGTTACAGAATATCCTTGGCTGGAAGGGACCCACAGGACCATCGAGTCCAGCTCCTGGCCCTGCACAGACACCCCAACAATCACACCCTGTCCCTCAGAGCATTGTCCAAACCCTCCTGGAGCTCTGGCAGCCTTGGGGCTGTGCCCACTGCCCTGGGGAGCCTGGTCAGTGCCAACCACCCTCTGGGGGAAGAACCTTTTCCTGAGATCCAGCCTGAAGCTCCCCTGGCACAGCTCCAGCCGTTCCTTCAGGTCCTGTCCTGGTCAAGTGACCTCAAGGTGCTGATGTTTGCCTTGGGAGCTGACTTGGGTGGGAGAGGGTTTCTGCTTTCCCTCAGGTCTCCCAGCCCCTCTCTCCAAGCTCCAGCACCAGGAGGAACAATGTGATAACTCACTTCCACCACGTTCATGTTGAGGGTTTCAGAGAGCAGAGGCAAGGAAGAGAAGGAGAGCCTATGGATTGGTTGTGCTGCTTGTTACAAGGGAAAAGAGACCTGGACTTCACCTTTTGAGCTGCTGGGGAGAGTTCATGGAATTTAAGGCAGCTCAGTTGGCTCAAGCCTTCCCAAAACAGCTTCCACCACTGAGGCTTTGTCATCTGAAGAAGCTCAAACTCGGAATCCTCACGTGTCCCTCCCTGCTGAGAACTCCTCCAGCTCTCCATCCAGGCTGGGAGCTTGGACCTGCTCATGCAGACCCCCTTCTGCACAAAACCAGTGGGTGAATGGGACCTCTGGGAGAGACCAGCAGGAAACCTGGAGAAACCAAACCATTTGACTTCGATCCCAAAGCAGAGTAGCTCAGCTGGGAGTGGGAACACCTGCTCTGGCTGCTTGGCTGGGCTGAGTGACTGCAGGTTCCTCCTGGAAAACAGATGCCTGCAGTGTGAACCAGAGCAGAGATCTCTGCCCTTCCTGCTTTTCCAGATGTTATCAGTAACGCCCTGGATTTATTTAAATCTGTTTTTCTAACAGGTACCTTTTCTATACCTCTACCATGGGAGATAAAAGAGGAGGAACCCCGTTTAACTGATGCACTTTAATTAGTTGCCTGTTGCTGTCAAAGCCCTGCTCTCATATTCTGATGCAAATTCACAGCCTTTCATTCTAAGCAATACCTCAGTTTGGCTTCAGTCTTCCAGTGATCCTTAAATGTCATGTTTTCTCCCCAGTGAATTAATATTCAGAGAATCACAGAATGGTTTGGGTCAGAAGGGACCTTAAGGATCATCTCATTCCAACCCCTTGCCATAAGCAGGATATTCAGACCCTCTAATTGTCACTGATCTGCTCATCCTGCCTTGGGCTGGGTTTCTTTAGCCACTGAGCACATCAGACACTTTTCCTGACCAAACCTCTTGGCCAGGATGGTGCTCAGGGAGCGCTCTGGGAACCAGCTCTGCTCCCACCTCTCTCCCACACCATCCCACTCCAAAACCCACACAGCTCTGGGAACAAAACATGCCTTGCCCAAGGCAAACAGGCCCCAGCATCTTCTGTCATGGAGACATGAAACCCTACACCAGGTCCCAGCCCAGGATGGCAGCAGGGACAGGTCACTCTTCCTGTTCCTCTTCAAGGGGCACGGACACAGCTCCCCATCGTTCCTAATTTTATATCGTGACGTCTCCATCTCCTGCCTGTCAATCCTCCTGCTGTCACAAGGTCACCAGGCCAGTTGGAAAGCAATTTTTCACACCCTTGCTAATCCAGAGGCACCTGGCTGCCTGCTCCCACAGGGAAATGCTGACAACGAAACTAATTAGTGGGCAGCAGGACCTGGGGGGGGAGAGGTGCTCCAGACAGACAGCACTGGCCTTTAGGGTACCAGCCAAAAATTCCAGGGATTCAGGAGCGGTTCCTGGCGCTTCCCTGCACTCCCTTCATGACCTTGGGCTTCAGCTCTGTGCTCACCTCCTCTCCCTGAGGCTGATAACACTTCCCAAGGGTGGCCACGCAGATAAATTAATTCACGTTCAGAAAATAACCCATTATGATGGGCCCATTTGGAATAAAAATGGATGTGTTTTCCCTGCACCACTACCACCTTCAGGGGAATGGAGCCAAGAATGGCTGTAATCTGGTCTGTACAGAGCCAGGCTCTTCACCAGACTTGTGCATGAGCTGGATATTCTCACAATGTCTGGGCTGAGCAACTTGAGTGGCACAGGGTGCCCAGGGAAGCTGTGGCTGCCCCATCCCTGGAAATGTTCAAGGCCAGGTTGGACGGGGCTTGGAGCAACCTGGGCTGGTGGAAGGTGTCCCTGCCCGTGGCAGGGGGTGGAATGAGATGGTGTTTAAGGTCCCTTCCAGCCCAACCCATCCTGTGGTTCTGTGACATGCCCAGGGCCAGGGGATGCTCCACAGCAGGAGGCAGGTCAGGAAGGGGTTAACTCCTCCTCAGCTGGTTCTGTTACCTGGATGGGTGAAATCCAGAGAGCAGTCCATGCACCATCTTCATTTTGAGGAATTTAGGAATTGCAGAGTCCCTTCCTCAGCCCAAACAGGCAGCCCCTGGGGCCCAGCTGCTTTCCCCCATCACTCCCCCAGCACTGACACTGCCTCCACACATCCCAGCTCCTGGGAAGCTGGGATAACCCCAGCTTGGAAAGACAATGAAAAACATCCCAACATCCCTGCCCAGCAATGTTTTCTCCCTTCTGTAAAACACAAAGGGAGGCTCAGGAGCCAGGGCAGTGTCTGCTGAAGCCCAGCACACTGGGACACCTCGGTGGAAGGAAAGAGAAGCCCTGAGCTGCCTGTCAGAACTTCAGCAGTGGAGATAATTGGTTTGTACACATTTCTCCCCACCCAATTATCAGCTCAGTTTAGTGTTTGATTTTACAGGACTCTGGTCCAGCAGACTTGCTGCTGTTCCTGCTTCCTCTACCTCATTCCTGTGGATATCACCCAGTCCCTAAATCATTTTTAATGGCCCCTCTCCCCCCATGCCCTCCCAGCTAATTCCAGCCCCATCAGCACAAGGAGGCTGCAGATAGGAAGGAGCTGACATTTCTCTTCTGAGTAATTTGCAGTGGATTTCTTGCCCGTTTGATGTAGTCATTTTGTTCTCTGCGCTGATGTGACATTAATTATTGTTAAATATTCTTATCTGTTACACACAGTTCTGTTTAGATAAAGGTCAGTGCGTGAACCCCTGACAGTGCTCGTTGCTGCCATGCTCCAAAGCCAATTTGTCATCCTCTCCCTTCAATACCTTCATCTTCGTTTCAGTCCATTTTCCCATTAATTCAGGCACAGCAGAGGGCCATTAAAAAATGCAAAATCTCTCAGCTGTTCATCTCGGCACTGGCACAGGGAATTAGGAGCTTGGGGAGCACCAGTTGCACAGGGAGAACAGGTAGTAATGCCCAGGAAAATCCAGCAGCAGCCTCTTGTAAGGAGCTGTGTGGCTGCCCCCCAAAATATGCACCTATTTCTGCTTTAATGAAAGTCAGCTAAGCCTTGTCCAGCCCACAGTGCCTTCTCCCAGCCTGGTGTGCAGTGGGATAACAGCATAATCCTGAGGCCCTGGCACAGGGTGCCCAGAGAAGCTGTGGCTGCCCCATCCCTGGAAGTGTCCAAGGCCAGGTTGGACAGGGCTTGGAGCAACCTGGACTGGTGGAAGGTGTCCCTGCCCATGGCAGGGGTGGAATGAGAGGAGTTTTAAAGTCTCTTCCAACCCAAATCATGGTGGGTTTTAAGATTCTATGCTAAGCCCACACCACCCTCTCTTGGCAGAGGACAAGAAGGGCAAGCTCAAGCTGTCCTTACCAAACTTCCCAGCAGGGCAGCACAGGGCAGCCTGATCCACGTTCCCAAAGGCCTGGGGAGCAGCTGGATGCACAGGAGCCTGCTCACAGAGAATAAAACCTGCACCTGCACCTGCTCTGTCTTGCTTTTCCTCTCTCTGACTGCACAATTCCCACCCAGCCACCCTGGCACGTGCCTCCCATGTGAGGTGGGGATGGGGATACAGGGGTGCCTGCCTGGGACTGGCTCCAGCACCCCCAGTCCCTGCCTGCCCTGGGAGCCCTCGAGGAGCCAAAATAGCATCTCCACAGCATATCAGTAGCAGGGGTGTTGAGGTTTGCCAGCAGCCTGTGACCTTGGGTGGCCCTCCCCAGGGACAAGGAGGTCATACAATCCTCCAGGGACACACGTCAGCGTGGCGACAACAGGCCTTAGGACAGTCAGTCTGTCACAGCAGGGGCACAAACAACAGATCTCAGGACATCCAGCCTGTCACAGGAGGGCACGGAGCTGCCACAATCCCGGAACAATCCCCAGCTCATCTTACACTGGACAGGGACGGGGAGCAGGGCTGGCAGCCCCCAGGGCCTGAGCAAACCTGCTCTGCTGAAGCCTGTGGGTTTTTGTGCCCCCATCCAGCAAAGTGCTTCACTCCAAGCACACAAACAGCACTAATGCCATCCAGGGAGCCCTTCAGACACTTCAGTCCACACCTAAGGGAGCACCTGAGTGAGGATTTCAGAGCAGACAGAAGGAGTAAGGGGGATGAAGAGGAGCTGAACCCGCAGGCTAAATGAGACAGAATCTCAGAATCACACAATCAGCCAGGTTGGAAAAGACCTCTGAGATCATCGAGTCCAACCTTTGACCCAACACCACCTGGCCTACTAAACCATGGCACTAAGAGCCACATCCAGTCTCTTCTTAAACACCTCCAGGGACGGTGGATCCACCCCCTCCCTGGGCAGCCCATTCCAAGGTCTGATCACTCTGTAAAGAATTTCTTCCTAATATCCAACCTAAACCTCTCCTGGCACAGCTTAAGACTGTGTCCTACTGCTGGGAGACTGACCCCCACCTGGCTCCCCCCTCCTGTCAGGGAGTTGCAGAGTCAGGAGGTCTCCCCTGAGCCTCCTCCTCTCCAGGCTGAGCCCCCCCAGCTCCCTCAGCCTCTCCTCACAGCACTTGTGCTCCAGTCCCTTCCCCAGCCTCGCTGCCCTAGACAGTGACAAGGACCAGGGTGAGGATGCTCAGGTGTGGCAGGAGGCTCCCAAAGCAGGACTAGGTTAATACAAGGGCTCAGCTGGCTGGAAAGGTGGATTCTGCCACACGAGTAGAGAAGGATGCAAAGGTGGATTCAGCGTGACTGAAGTAGTGCACCATGAATCATGTGCTCTCTCCAGCACTTGGCAAATGGAAGAACATTTGATCCTTTATTCAAAGTGACATTTAATTTTGCATTGTGCTAAATCATTCTGTAATTCTGAATAAAAGAGAATAAACTCCCAAACTCATCCCCCTCTCAGTGAAACACAAAGAAATAGTGCATTGTGCTGAATGGGATCTGTAGGGTGTTTTTCCCTTCACTTACAATCACAGAATCATTAAGGTTGGAAAGGACCTCTAAGATAATTGAGTCCAACCATTAACCCAGTACTGTCAAGGCCATGTCCCTAAGCACCACATCCACATGTTTTTTAAGCACTTTCAGGGGTGGTGACTCCACTACTGCCCTGGGTTGCCTGTTCCAGTGTTTGACCATCCTTTCTGGGAAGAAATCTTTCCTAATATCCAATCTAAACCTCCCTGGCACAACTTGAAGCCATTTCCTCTTGTCCTGTTGCTTGGAGAAGGGACCAATCCCCACCTGGCTCCCCTGTCCTGTGAGGGAGCTGTAGAGAGTGAGAATGTCCCCCCTGAGCCTCCTTTTCTCCACACTAAACAACCACTTTATCCATCCCAACCATAAATAAGCTCCAGGACAAATGGATGTTCACATCCCAGGCCCTCAGCTCAGCCACCCTGCTGCCCTCCCCTTGCTAAACTGGGAGCAGGGAAGTGCGAGAGCTGGCTTCACACGTCTGCAGAGGTATGAGAAACACAGCCCCTCTCCAGGCTTGGGGACAGGGTGTCCTGCAGCTAAAAATACAGAGACAAGCCAAAAAGTCAAGGCTAGCAAGAGGCATTGGTGGGGTGCCCGAAAACAGAGCCTGTTTATTTCTGTGGCCAGTGCCCACCCAGCAGGAGAGGCTGCACACACGGTGCCTGCCTGACAGACACGCTCCTGCAGCTGCAGGAGTCCAATTCCTCACACACACACGGGGCTTCCCTCTGCCCTTCCCCCAGAGCAGCCTCACACCTTTCCTCCCTCTATTTTTAGCTGCTGCACAAAGCAGGGTAAGGTGCAGGAGCAGAGGGAAATGGAAATCACCACCCTGGTAAAGCCTCTCCCCTTCCACTGTGACAGGGAGCTCAGGATCCAAGCACCAGCAGGGGCTGTGCTCAAACCTGCCCAGAGTTTGTGGGATCCAAGATGGAAATATCTCCCAGAAGCTCTACCAGCAGCCTGAGCTGGGTGGGAGATGCCCAGTGCCTGGTGCAGAATTGGGCTGGTCTGTGCTCCCCCCAGGGCTCCCACTGCCCTGCCCCAGCCCTGGGTGCCTGCCACAGGGGGTTTGGGCTCTTCCTTCACGGTGTCACTGCTCAGGGCACCAACCTGGTGTAAACATTCAGCATTGCGAGCACCTCTGTATTTTGGGGGCTGATCTGGGTTTGGGAAGGGGGGTCTGGCATTGCTCAGTGGATGGTGAGGAACTGCATTGAGCATCACTTCTTTTTTCCATTTTTTATTATCATTATTATTATTATTTGCCATTATTACTGTGTTTTACTTTATTTTCAATTATTAAACACCTTCCACTTGACCAGGCTACTCAGGGCCCCATCCAACCTGGCCTTGGACACTTCCAGGGATGGGGCAGCCACAGCTTCTCGGGGCAACCTGTTCCATGACTGGAGCTGTCAGAGCTCAGCTCTGCTCAGCCAGTGGAAACAGGAACAGTGACACCAAGGTGCAGCCACTCCAACACCACGGGAGCACCACGAGGAGCCTTTGGCACCAGGCATGTGCCAGGCTGAGCTTCCCACCCAGGGCTCCTCAATTCCACTTGCCTTCCTTCATTAACCACAATGGACTAACACCTGAGACCAGCACTGAGAGGAATCAATTATCGGTCTATTTAACCTCTAGCCCAGCTATTATTCCCTCTGTCTCATGTTTGATTCCACCCTGACATCTGACAGGAATTCAGGCAGGACAAACTTCCAAGGTAAGGAAAGGATAATGTCAGAGTTTCTCCTGCAAGTGGAGGTTTCAGCATCAAACTGCTGCAAAAATATGAATAGAAAACTCCAGACCTTTAAGAGCAGCTGTTCCCTCTGCAACCTGCACTCAACATGGATTAAGGTCCATGTCCTGCTGTAAGAAACATCTCCTTGTGACAGGAATGCTGGTGGAGCTCTTGGATAAGCGGGTACTTGATTTTCAAGGCCATGCTTTGAGCGACCTGCTCTAGTGGAAGGCGTCCCTGTCCATGGCAGGGGTTTGGACTAGATCACCTGGAAGGTCCCTTCCAACCCAAACCATTCTGGGATTGCAGGCACTGCATCAGGGCTGAAAGGAAGGATCATTTGAGCAGGACATGAGTCAGCAGAGCCTGGTGAGCACCTGGCTCAGCCAGCAGGGCTGGAGGCAGCTGCCTGCTCACTGCAGGGGTTATGTGCTTTCATCTCACTACAGATGGCAGAGGCACCTCGTGGGAACAGAGGATCCGAAAGGTTTTCCCCATCAGGCTTCCATCAGAGAGATGCTCTTGGCTCCAGTGCCGAAATCCAGGGAAAAAAGATCTCCAACGTGGGATAATTCATTTTTTGTGCTACTCTGTTCTCCAAGAGCACATCAGATCAGGGAGAGCTGGTATGAAAGAGGAGAGGAGCCTCTGCTGCTCTACCACCAGTCTAAGCTTTGACACAAAGCCCACTAAATCCCAGTTCAGCAGCCACCTGGATGCTTTTGGTCGTGGTGCACAGAGCATGGTCCCTCCAAGCTCTGGCTGGTTGGGAGGGTCCTTTCTCACCCCCATCATCTTGAGAACCTCCTTCCAAAGGAGCCAGTGTTCCCAGTGCAGCCACATGAGACTCCCCAGGAACTGCCAGGGATGTCCACCCCGCCCAGCACTCCCTCAGCTCCAGAGAGGGGATATTAATCCTGCCCTGAGCTGGTGGTTTGTTGTACACAAGCAATTCCCTGCCTGTAATGAAATGGGTGTATCATCCCGATTAGGCACACTCGTTCCATCCAGCCTTTAATTAGAGCTGTGTAATTAGAAATTCACTGAGTTATTTCACACAGTGGCAAACAAATACTGCTTGGATGGGGGTTTATGAGACGGTGACGGATTTCTCTGTAGCTCCCAGAGCTGACTGATAACCTGCAACAAATGGCATCTTCAGTTCTGGGGCCTTCACAAGGTGTGCAGAATGCTGAACATCAGGCCCATTTTGCATGGCTAAAAAGCAGAACTCAGGCGAGAAATGTGGAAAATACGACCAGTTCCAGGCATTGTTTTTATCTCCTGCCAACCAGCGCAGTCAGGAGGCTGATGCTGCAGCCCCTGGTGCTGCCCTGGAGGCACCAGCCCCAAGCACCCAGCTGGGCTCAGGACCAGGAGATGGAATGGCCACCACCACAGCTGGGACACAGGAATGGGACATTCATATTCCAAATGCAGAATATGCCAACTTAAGGGCAACTGTTTTCATAGGTACCCATAGCAAATGAATACTTCATAGTCAGAAGATGTGATATTGACCATTTTGAGGTGGATTCTTGGCATTTTCTGGAGAACCAAGTGCCACCTGCTACCCAGCCAGGCCAGGAGAGGGTCATCATGGGAGGTGAGCTTTTTTGCCTCTGCTTTTGCATTGTTTGGGATAACTGGTTTTCTAATTTGTAGCACCAAATCCTGCTATTCCCTGTGGAAGCAGGGACACTCTTGTAAGTGTATAAGGCCTGATGATACCATTATTTTGACTGAATTAAAATTGTGTTGGCTTGAGTGACTTGGTGTCAGACAGCCCCACTGCAGCACATATGAGGCACCTCATCCTAAGCAGCTGCTTGGATAATGAGCAACTGTGGTTTCAGCTCCTGACACCAAACATTTCTGAACTAAACCAGCTCTATGGAGATGATCTGGTGGAGCAGTGAGCTGAAGTCATTTAATGTCTCCATTTGGAGAAATCCTAAGGGATCAGAAGGCTTTTACAAAAGGCCAGACAGGCAGAGGCGGGTGCAGACCCACAGGACCCAGACTGGTGGGTCCCAGCTGGGAAGCACCAACGGGAAGGATCAAGGAACCTGGTTGCCCGTTTTTGGCTATTTTATCCTAGAAATGAAATCTGAGAGGTGACAGAGGCTGCTTTCCACAGGGAAAGCATCAGGTCAGATGGAAAATCATCTGAACTAAAGGAGAGACTGTCACACAGAGAAATCATGGAATGGTTTGGGTTGGAAGGAACTTTAAAGATCCTCTCATTCCAGGCTCACTGCCAAAGGCAGGGATGTCACCCACGAGACCAGGTTGCTCCAAGCCCTGTCCAACCTGGCCTGCCCAGCTTGCCACCAGATGCTTTCACTCCAGCCAGGTGAGGCCACTGAAATCCAAAGTTGTTTGAATTCACCCCAAGGCAGAAAAGCATTCTGTGGCACAGTGAGAGCAGAACTTGGACTCACCCCGTGGCACTGCAGCTCCAAAAGGCTCCCTGAGCTCCTCCTTCTGGGAGAGCTGCTGGCACAGCACTGGCACCAGGCACCTGTAATGGGCTGAGTGCTCTCTGCACCCAGGGGAAAACACACAAAGCATCCAGGAAAGCAGCGAGAAAATGCTCTCCTGAGAGACTTGAGCCTGAGCTTTTTTCCATTAGACCATTTTTACAGATGGGGAAATGAAGCAGAGACAAGAAATAGCCCCCAGACGTGGAGTTATCTGCTGGTAAGTGGACAGCCAGCTTTACTATCACTTTTACACAATGCCTGACTACTCTGAGCAGTGTTTGCACCTTAAGTAACTACTCCCACTTAAGCAGGAACAGTGCAGCACAGCCCTCATGGCAAGGCTCAGCTTAAGGCCAAGGTGGCCACCCAAGGGGATGATCCACACCTTCCCTGGGCTGGGAGAAGGGCCCAGAGCTTCTGAGAAGGCAAAACCTACCCTGGCTCAGCCCCAGCTGTGACAAGTTATGGCAGGATTTGAAAAAAAGCTGGAAGAGATAGAAAACAGCAGCTCTAAAAGTGCAGGTGACAACAACTCCAAAAATCATGGCTTCTCCTGAAGAGTTTTTTTCCATTAAACTGCTTCTCCAGCAGCAGCACTGGCAGGTGGGAAAAGGGGGAACCAGTTCCACCACCAACTCACTCACAAGGATAAGAGCATTTGATTAAAGGAGGTCCTTAACAAACATCTGAAGGACCCTAAGACATGTTTGCAGTCATATCTGGAGCTAATTCAAACAAGGTGTTTAACTGCACACCCAGGTGAGAGTCACACTGTGTGGTTTGTTTTCTTCACCCTCCCCAGCTTCCCCTCAGGTACACGCTCCCTGCTGCTCCAATTTCTCCCAGACCTGTGGGTGGAATAAAACTTCTGCCCACCTGCAGGGTGTTGGTGTGGAAGTGCTCCTGGTGCTCATTCCAATCCCAGCCCTGAGGGACTCTCAGGAACCCTCCAGCTCCTCAGGCCAATCCCAGACGAGGGGCACAGCAGGAATTTCAAACACTGCCTCGAGTGGAACAACTCTGAGAGCTCTTCATCAAAACCACTTGATGAACAAGCCTGGGAGAAAACTCATGTCTGGAGCAGCAGCTGGTGCAGCAGAGGAACCTGAATCCATCAGGATCTACAGCAAATCTCCCAAGGGGTAAGGAGAAATTCTGGTTTCTGAGGATGGTGGTCCTCTAACACTCCAAGAACGGGGGTAGAGTCGATGGACTTAGGCCAGAAGTTCATTTTCACTTCATTTAAAAGCAGAACTCCTTCACTTTTAGTCCAAAACTCCTCATCAAAATGTGAGGTGACTGGTTTTGAATGGAGGAAAATGAAAATTAATTTGAAAGCCAACCAAATTACTGCTGAGAACCAGCCCCAGCAGAAATCTGAGATGGACCTTGAACTTGAATCTGCCACACCCTGGAATGAGTATGGACTGTTCATACTCAAACTTCCAAAACTCTACATTTTTAGGGTGTTCAGCTTCTCTTCTGCTCTCCTCTGGTATAAAGTATGGGTTCCAGGACTTCACCACGGTGTCCTGATAATAGAACAAACATTAAAAAAAAAAATCCCTGATCACAACCCAAAATTTATACCAAAGAAATGGAATTTTCAAAGCAGACTTTTAACTGGAACACTTTTTTCTGTCCAACACTTTTCCTGGCACATCTGTGTTTTCCCAAACGTTTCCAAATTGATGAAAAAAAGCTATTCTATGAAAAAGATCTCATTCAGGACCTCTTCTTACCTTGCAATGGTGAGTGAGCATTGATTTACCTAGAGGTGCTAAGTGGGTGGTGATTAGGAGAGAACAGCTTCTCACACCCTCTGGACGTGCAGGCTCCCAACACAGCCCACAGGGCATGGAATGTCAGGGACAGGGCCACCAGAATAGGTCTGTCCCTGTCAAAAATCCTTGCCTGGTAAGGTCATCTTTTATTTATTGTTTTAGTGCACTCAGGAATTTTGTTTCCTTCATTTTTTTTCTTTTTATTTTTTTTCTTCTTTTTTTAATTGCTGTGATGGAAACAAATTGTCCCAGATAATAATTCCCAGAGCTGAGCTGGGGAGCTCAGGGGGCTTCATCCCTCTCAGGTTTGTCCACGTCTTTTTCCCAGTCACAGGATCCAGAAGGATGGAGCTGCTGAACATCATCCAAGTGGGATGAGCAAAGGGAATGTTGCCCTCTGGAGTTCCACCGTGGTGGGTGAGGAACCTCAGAGCTTTGGACATGCTCTAGGCATGTCTGGGAGCGTTACTACACCCTAAGGATGGAAAGGGGAGAAGGGCTCAGAGGGAGGTTTTGGGAAGAAATCCTTGGAAAAAATACCATTGGGACAGGGATAGAGAACCCTGATGAGGAGGAATCCCAGGGGTCAAGCAGGAGGCAGCCCCTGAGAACATGCTGGGAAACACCAGCCCAGCCAAGCCAGGACAACCAACCTACACCACCATTCCCAGCTCTCCCTCCAGTCCTAAAACACCTTCCTCAGCTTCTCCACTCAGAGACTGGATGAGGGATCTCCAAAGGTCCCCTCCCATCTGAACTGCTCCGTTCTGGAGCTCAGCAGAAGTGTATTGGGGTGGCAGGACTTTCCTCTTGGCCATGGGATGCCTGAATCTGGAACAGCTCTAGCCAGTATGAGGGGCAGCACTGTGCTGATCCCAGTCCCAAACTGGGGAGGGCCCAGCCTGAGTTAACATCTGCTGAGAGCTTCAAGATCCCAGGCTCTGAGCAAACAGCCTCCCAAATTTTATATTTGAGATAGTCACCAATATTTTGCCTTTCCTGAAAGAACAGGTCTCATTTAGTCACTCCCCAGGCTGCAGAACAACAGGTAGGGAATTGGAACAGTTTGGGGAGAAGTGGGAATGGCTTTGCTGAGGGGCAGTAACACCCCCTGCCTCCTGACCATCCTTCTGCTCAAAGTGGGGAGTGACAGACCCCTGAAGGAAACCTCAGCCCTTCTTTCACCCCCCCACGTGTGCTGGGTGTAACACAAGCCCTGCTGCGGGAATCAGTGCAGGAATCAGTGCAGGAATCAGTGCAGCCCCCCCTCCCCTGGCTCCTGCAACTCCAAACCTTCACAAAATCCCAAGCACCAGCTGCTTCCCAAGGCCCTCAGCCACGTGTCACACCGTGCGGATGGGCAGGATTCAGGGCCCTGCTGTGACTCCTCCACTGCACAGAGACCCCAAACCCAGCCCTGCAGCAGGATGGGATGGTCCCACAGGTGACCCCTGTGGGTCACACTCTGGGGTCAGCAGAGCCCTGGGGCAGCTGAGCTGTCCCTGTTGCTCAGCAGCCCCTGGCTGAGCCCTCCTGGCTCTCTTCACACGGGGCACAGGTGGCTCCTCCTTGCCCAGACAGATGGAGGCAGGTGGGTGCAGAGGGGGTGGCCTGAGCACACCCCCAAATCTTGGGGAGGGTCCCCCTCAGGCAGCACCCCAACATGAGCTGCTCCCCTGTACCAAGGATCTCCCACCACTCTGAAGGATTTAACTCAGGTCCTGAGCTGCCAAAGGAGCTCCAAACACCCCCCCCAGCCACCAGAACAGCCCCAGCACCTTCCTCCTTGCTCTGCCAACACCCCAGTTACCCCCAAACCCCCCTTTTTGGGCACCCCTGCTTTGCAGGCTCCTCCTCAGCACAGAACAAGGGATCACTGTGGTATCTCACACAGGGCTGTGGATGAGAGCTTGGATCCTGGAAATACTATCTGGGAGTGGGAAGGGAGAGGCAGCCCTGCAATGACAGCCCTGCTGTGTCCTTGCAGAGGAGGGGGTGCTATGGATTAACAGGAACAGGTCACCCCCTGATGGGTTCTCCTGCAGCCAGCAGACATGGAACAGCAGCTCCATGGTGCCCTGGAACAATTCCCTCCTCCTCCTGAGGAGGCTGACTGTCCACCCCTGCCTTGTCTCCAGGGAACCAAAGGGATGTTAAGCCCATGTCTGAGGGAATGGAAGAGTCACAGGAAGATGGGGAGGTGTAACATGGTGGCAATTACCTCACAGAAAGGTAATTACTCTTAGGTAATTACAGCAGAAGGTACCTTCCAGGGCTGCACCCATGTCCTGCTCTAGTAATGGATCCTGCCAGCCAAAATCCCCTCTGGAATTACCCCTGCAGCAATGGGAAGACTCTCAGACTACAGTCACATCCATTTTCCTGGGCAGTCCTGTCCCCAGAGAGAAAACCTGACCAGATCCAGTTGTGAGGGCTGTGCCCATCCTCCAACAGCCCCAGACAGCAGTGGGGTTTGTGTATCCCCAAAACAGGGCTCAGCACACACTGACCCACCCCACAGCCCCCAGACCAATGCCCTCACGACCAGCTCTGGGCCAGGATGCCAGTGGAGGAGATACAAGCACTTCCCTGATTTCAAAGAGCATCCTCCCTGGATTGATTTAGCCCAATTTGTCCTAAATTGATTTCCCATTCCCACTGGTTTCTTAAGGGAAGAGGAAAACAGATTGGAAGAGTATTTCTGACTCCTGCAGCCAAGCAGATCTGTGCTGGTTGGAAAATAGACAGGTCCTGTTGAGGCAGGAATAACAGTTTGGGATTCCTCCCTCTGTGTATGGAGAGGAGGCTTTCCTTCCCTGCCCCTGCTGTGCCCAGGGAAGGACCTGGAGCTGCTGGAGCAAGTCCAGAGAAGGCCACGGAGATGTTCCAAGGGCTGGAGCACCTCTGGTCTGGAGCCAGGCTGGGAGAGCTGGGGGGGTTCACCTGGAGAAGAGAAGGCTCCAGGGAGAGCTGAGAGCCCCTTCCAGGGCCTAAAGGGGCTCCAGGAGAGCTGGAGAGGGACTGGGGACAAGGGATGGAGGGATAGGACAAGGAGGAATGGCTTCCACTGGGATACTGGGGAGAAATTCTTGGCTGTGAGGGTGGGGAGGCCCTGGCCCAGGTTGCCCAGAGAAGCTGTGGCTGCCCCTGGATCCCTGGAAGTGTCCAAGGCCAGGTTGGATGGGATTGGAACAACCTGGGCTAGGGGAAGGTGTCCCTGCCCGTGGCAGGGGGTGGCACTGGATGAGTTTTAATGTTCCTTCCAACCCAAACCATTCTGGGATTCTGTGATTCCCTTCCACTGTCAGGCCTGGCTTTTCAAAAACACCTGGGGAGTGCAGGTGATCCAACACCCTTGGAATTCACTCAGGTGCAGGTGAGACACAAGTCAGTGAGAAACTTGGGCTCCACTGACAGTCCGGCTGTTAAACATATTAAATACTCAGCATATTAAACACACAGCAAATCCCTTCACATTACACCTCTCACTCCAAGGCAGCTCAAACCCTCTGCCAGCTGACACTGCTGCCCTGTGCTCACCTGCAGAGCCACAGCTGGGCTGGGGGGTCACATCCCCCACAACAGCTGGGCAGAACCTCCCCCGGATCACAGCAGAGGTGCCACCACCACACCATCCCCATCACCCCCCTGGTGTGTCCTGCTGCCTGTGTGGCCCTTCCTCTTGAACAACCCAGCGTTATGTTCCAACAGGAACAAGCTGGCAGGAGATGTCGTGCCCAGCCAAGTTCCTCAGCCCATCTGTTCACTGGGCACCAAGTCCCTTCTACACAAACCCAGCCCTGCAGTTCAAGATTCTTTTCTGGGGTGTATGGGCAGCAGGAACAGAAATTACAGACAAACAGCTATTCCCTACTCTAACAAACCCCAAACAAAATAAAATCCAACACCTCTGGTGTTTCTATGGGGTATAAGTTTCATTTATTTTAAAGACGAAGCACAGGGACCATGAAAATATTAAAACCCATAGAACTGCTTCCCTCTTTTCTGGTTTAAATGCCAGTCACTGGCCACATTCAAGTCATACAATTCCAAATGTGGTTGTTCTTTGGCATCAGTACCCACCCTTGCCATGTGGGCCTGCAAGATTGTTCTCTCTCATTCTACAAAATAACTTTTAGTCCTTATAAACTATGGTGCCAGTTCAAAACTGGACAAAAATCCAAATGCATCAGCTCTGTGCTGGGCTGCTCCAGAGATTAACCAGTGTCAGAGAGCACAGAGGATGAACTGGTGGGCACTACTGTGCCCCATCCTGGAGCCCAGGGTTCCCAGAAGCAGGAAAGAGCAGACAAAGGCTTCACACATTTCTTCTGAAATAGAACTTACATCTCCTCTATGACCCAGAGAGGTCCATAGAGACCCTGCAGTTTCCCCAACACCTCAAAGTTTTCCTTATTTCTTCTCATTCATAGGAAAGATGCTTTCCACCTCACCTCTCTCAGAGGAAAAATGTTGCTAAATTTGCCCTGGACTCTAAAGATCACCCAATATGAAACATTCATTTCACCCACACTGTGGCTGTAATGTCTCCTTAAAATCTGCAGTAGAGCAGAGGATTCCTGGGGACTTTTGTGCCAGTCAAACCTCCCTGTGATCTCTGCCTGTCTCCTCAGGGATGCAGAAAGGCCATGGCAGTGCCAGGCACATCTGCACTGTTCCCACTCCAGCCCATGAGCTCAGCAGCCTCCAGTGAGGATTTTTCCACCAGGCCAGATATCAAGCTGTGCAGATGAGCAACTCCCTCACACCAGGAGCTGCAGGTCCTCTGGGAGACCAGGAAAAGGCTTCCATGGGGCTCAGGCTGGTCCCTGATAACAGGCCCAGGATAATGGGGTGATGCTGAATCATGGATGAATTGGTACCCAAGGCAGAGATTCCTGGGACTGGCAATGCCACCTCCCTGGCTGCAGATGTAGACACCAGTGCACAGCAAGAAGAGAAAGAGAAGATTTGGGGGGCAGAGGAGCCTGGCAGGGAGAGGGGAGAGAGCTGAGAGTGCAGGGAGAGCAGGAGCAGAGCACACACACTGCAGATCTCAGGGCCAGCCCTGCACACACAGGGCACGGGCTTTTCTGAGCAGCCCCCTAAAGCACCCACTGCACAAGGAGACACAGGGAACTGTGCTGAGAGGCTTTGTCCCAGCGATCCAGCTGGTTTAGGGTGGATCTCAGGCAAAGGTTCTTCCCCCAGAGGGTGGTTGGCACTGACCAGGCTCCCCAGGGCAGTGGGCACAACCCCAAGGCTGCCAGAGCTCCAGGAGGGTTTGGACAACACTCTGAGGGACAGGGTGGGATTGTTGGGGTGTCTGTGCAGGGCCAGGAGCTGCACTCAGTGATCCTGATGAGTCCCTTCTAAATTAGCATATTCTATGGTTCTGTGACTGCAAGAGCACAGGCTCCTGGCTCTCAGTGTCCCACCCCTCAAATCCACAGGCCTTCCCTCCTTCCTCCTCTCCCAACTCAGTGGTGGTGCCAAGCAGAGCACCCCTGCAAGGTCCTTGAGCTCCTGCCCTTCATCTACCCCAAACGCTGGAAGCTCAGCTGCCTCATCCCCAGCCAGGCAGGATTCAGCTCCCAAACCTACAATCTTCCAATTCTCCCCGTCTTTGAACAGTTTTAAAAGCAGCTCAGCACTTCAGACCATGAAATGCACCCACACTGTGCCTCATGACGGGGTCAGAGCAAAGCAAACGTGCCAGCACAGCCAGGAGCATCACACCTGCCTCCCCAGGATGCTGGGGTGGGGAATCCACCTGGGAACCTCTCCAGAAAGAAATCCACCTCTCATTTTACCCCATGGTGAAGGGATCCAACTCAAATCTTGTCTCCAGCAGCACAATATCTTGTTTCCATCCAACCCAGCCAGGCACCCCACATGCACAGAGATGAAAGGAAGAGCTGCATATTCCTACGTGTTCCTACAAGACTCCCTGGTCTGTCTGGAGGGTGAAGTGCCCGAGGAAATGGTTTGGAGGCTTGAAGGAGGCACTGAAAGGAACCTCCAACCAAGAGACACCACCCAAGCACCTGGAATTCCATGAGGAGCCTGAGGACTCCACTCACAGCCACTGGTCCTTGCAGATGTGAATCCCTCTGCAGAAGCAGAACCTCTAAGCAACGATGGTTTCTTTCCACAGGTACTTTCTAGGATGAAAAATGTGGAATAGTTCTAGACAGTGCCTGGGGCGGCACTGTGCTTATCCCAGTCCCAAACTGGGGAGGGTCCAGTGTGAATTAACATCTGGGAGCTCCAAGATCCCAGGCTCTGAGCAAACAGCCTCCCAGATTTTGTATTTGAGACAGTCACCAACATTTTGCCTGTCCTTAAAGAGCAGGTTTGATGTAGTCTCTCCTCAGCCACAGGCAGCTCTGTGTATAAAGCCATCACTCACTTTGATGCCAAAGTTCTTGCCCAATATCCAGCTGCTTTTCCACAATCCAGTGCTGGACTGGGCCCTGGAGGACAGCAAAGCCCAGCCCTCCCCCAGCTTCCTCAAAATACACCAAATTAATTGGGCTTCTGAATTTATGAGGTTAGAGCCAATTAGCTCCATTTGACCCAGATGCTTTAAGCAAGATTTTTCTAATACACTGGAGCTCGTTATCACACAAATCCATCTTGGTGCCAGGTAAAAAATGAGCTGTCTCAGAGCAGGTGTGACCTGTGACCCTCTGGGATGAATTTTCATCCTTTCTGGGGGTGCCAACGTGCTCAGCACAAAGAGCCAAGGAGGAGAGCCCAGCCTTGTGTTTGCAGCTCCTCCAGCCAGGAACAACCTGTGTGCCTGCACTGATTGTAGATTAAATAAATGTACAGACACCCAGCACCTCTTCCCATCCCACCTGCTCCCTGCCCAGGACACAACCTGAGTTTAATGATGCCCTTTGCACATTGAGACCCCGAGCAGGGGCTGTTAAATCCATGCATGTTAAATCCAGCAACAGACCAAAATTCCTTTTCTGGACACATTTAATCTGCAGAAAGAAAGGCCAGGTTGGACGGGGCTCAGAGCAGTGTGGGACAGTGGAAGGTGTCCCTGCCCATGGCAGGGGGTGCAATGAGATGGGCTTTAAGTTTCCTTCCAACCCAAATCACTCTCTGATTCTGTGAAAGAAATAGTCCTGCTCTGTCCATTTGCACTGGAAGAGTGAAACCACTGCACCTGAATGGTGCAAACCAGAGCTGCAGCACCCAAATGTGCAGCAACCTCAGCAACTGGGGTCTCACAGAAATTAAAGAATCCTCAACAAAACTCTCCATTCTCCTGAAGGAAAATGTACTGTTAGAGGGGTTTTCTTCTAATGAGAAATGTGAAAGCAAAAAAGGGTTTGATCTTTTTTTTCCTTTGAACCAGCATTTCAAAGCATCAAAATAAGCATCAAAACAATCCCCATTTTTACATGTCGTTTTATTGACACTCCCAGCAACACGAATGATGCTGCAAAACCCCTCAGAGTGAAGTGGAAAACAGCAAATTCTCCCAATTTGTTTTTATTTTGCGAGTACAACTTTCAGTCTTGTCAGATGTTCTTGTCAAGGTGTCAGACACTGAAGCATTAGAATCTCTTACAGATCATTTCCCACTTCCAGGAGCCCCCCACAGCCAGCAGGGAGGGCTGCTCATCACACCTTCCCCCAGCACAGCTCAGGGCACTGCTCTGTGAAAGTGAAGGGCAGGGAGATGCTTCCAAAGGGATCCAGAAGAGATGAGAAAAAAGGCCCACCTCTACAGCAGAGGACATTCAGCCTCCAAACTCCCCACTGCAGGTCCAGACAGTTTGGTTCCCTAATGGTTGGGACACCACAAGCCCCACTGCTGGATTATAACAAGGAGGTGTCACAGGGAGAGGATCAGAGAATGATTTACGTTGGAAAAGACCTCCAGGATCATTCCCCCAGCTCTGCCAAGGCCACCACTAACCCCTGTCCCCAAGTGCCACATCTACACATCTTCAAATCCCTCCAGGGATGGGGACTCCACCACTGCCCTGGGCAGCTGTGCCAGGGCCTGGCCACCCTTTCAGGGAAGAAATGTCCAATTTAAACATCCCCTGGCACAACTTGAGGCCGTTTCCTCGTCATGTCATTTGTTCCCTGGGAGAAGAGCCCGACCCTCCCCTGGCAGGGAGTGGCAGAGCCCTGGAGCCCCAGGAGGTGCCACATCACTCCATCCCAATCCCCTGGCACCTGGGAGCAGGGATAACCCCTAATGACAGGGCTTGGGGGCTGGAGATCCCATCTTGGGGCTTCCCACATCACCCCAAGGCTGGAAGGATCTTGGATCTTGTGTCCTCCCTATAGCTGGACTGGGGGAACCAGGGGCAGGGCAGCCCCTCAGCTCCCCACCCACAGCACCCACCCCGTGGGACCTCACTGGGGTGTTGCCTCTGTGTATCCCCACAGCAGCCACACAAGAACCCTGCAAGTGTCCAAGGCCAAGCTGGATGGGGCTTGGAGCAACCTGGGCTGGTGGAAGGTGTCCCTGCCCATGGCAGGGGGTGGGATGAGATCAGCTTTAAGGTCCCTTCCAACCCAAACCCATTCTGTGATTTATAACTCAAAGGCACAACTCCTGCAGGGCTGAGATGGCTTTTTCCCCTCTCACTAAACATAAAGACAAGACAGATCACAACAAATGCAGTCATTGAATAAGCACTCAGTCCTCAGAAGTGTTATGTAATCAACCATGAACCCCTCCTGCCTACCTCTGATTGAAAAAATGGATTTTATTTTAGTCATCTTTCCCTGACATTCCTTCATTATCACCACCAGGCCTAAGGAATGCAATTAAAGCTAAAAGTCTCTTAATTTCTCTCCCTTCTGAACAGGTTCCATTTATTCTTTCTTTTAAAGCCCTTTAAGGGAACAGTGACTGAAGTCACAACTTGCACAAACAGAACTGGATAGGCAGGAACAAACCCCCAGCCCGAGGAGCCATTCCTGCAGGATTCCCAAACACACACCTCAAAGAGCAGGGAAACAGAGCTGGTTTGTGCACAAAGCTACAAAAATAAAAGTTAAATGCTGTGCTGGGCCAAGATGAAAGCAAATCCACAGGGGAATGGTTCTTTCTGCCTCTCTGAGTTTCAGCAGGCTGAGGTACTTCCCAAGAGCCACTAATCAGCCTAATTGGGAGGGGAGGGCTGGGGCACAGCAGCTGCTCAGCAAACTTTGGCATGATTTTTCAGGAAGTCCCAATTTTCCCTGCTGCCTTGGATTCAGTGTGTCTCCACGGATTCTGCTGTCCCCTGCTTTGTTTTCTTTCCTCCCTTCCTCCTCCTCATCTCTTTCCCTGCTCATTTCATCACAACCCACAGGTCTGGTTACCAAAAAAAGAGCCTTCAGAAGCCCATCGTGCTCTGCCCTGAGTAAAGCAGCAGGACAGCACACTGTGCATCCCCAGGGGGCTCCTCCATGGCCCAGGGAATGGGGGACACAGGGCAGGGTTAGATGGGATATTGGAAGGAATTCTTCCCTGGGAGGGTGGGGAGGCCCTGGCCCAGGTTGCCCAGAGAAGCTGTGGCTGCCCCTGGATCCCTGGAAGTGTCCAAGGCCAGGTTGGACGGGGCTTGGAGCAACCTGGGACAGTGGAAGGTGTCCCTGCCCAGGGCAGGGGGTGGAACTGGATCAGCTTTAAGGTCCCTTCCAACCCAAACCATCCTGGGATTCCATGATCATCAGGGCCCAATGTCCTGCTTTTACCACCTCTGGACAAGGTCATGTTGGCTTCTGGCGATTGGGATGAGCTCAAAACAGCTCAGGCTGGGAAACACCAAGCTGGGCTCACATGGCAGGACACCCTCAGGAATTGTTTCCCAAGGTCTGACCTGGGCCATGGAACAGATGGGCAAAGCTCCCTGTCAAGGATCACAGAACATCCTGAGCTGGAAGGGACCCACAAGGATCACCCAGTCCAACTCCTGGCCCTGCACAGACACCCCAACAATCCCACCCTGTCCCTCAGAGCATTGTCCAAACCCTCCTGGAGCTCTGGCAGCCTTGGGGCTGTGCCCACTGCTCTGGGGAGCCTGGTCAGTGCCAACCACCCTCTGGGGGAAGAACCTTTCCCTGAGATCCACCCTAAAGGCAGAGTGTTCCCGAGCTCAGTCCCTCCCTGGCTGGGTTCCAGCTCCACACGTGCCTGTGGACACTGCTCAGGAATTACACATTTCATCTTCTGTCATCTTCCCCCCCCCGGAGGAAGCAGGGCTCTAAATTGAATTATCACAAAGAAATCAATTCCAGATCAAACCTCTGTGAAATTATAATTGCTTTAATGATCTGCAGGCTGGAATAGACAGGGCCCAGGGAAAGCATCACACACTCTCCCTCTTCAGTTCACAAAGCTCCTCTAGGAATCAGCCTTTTGTTCACAGGGAGCATTAGTGTTTTCTAATTATGTATTAATTTAATCTACTATTAATTTTCAATTATTGTTATTACACAGGAACTTCCTTTTTCCCAAATGTGACTGCTGTGGAAGATGCTGAATTCCAAACAGCTCTGTGGTGAGCTGACAGGCAGCAGCTTAGCCTTTAAAAAGGGAAAAAAACCCACCTTCAACAACCGATTTTGATGAAGACATTCCAAGCAAACAAAAATATATTAAAAAAAAAGACACACACAAACCTTTCTGACTCATCTGAAAATGCTCCCAGCAGCCTGTTTAGCCTAAAGGCTTAAATCACTCAGGTACAGCGTGTCTGTGGAGATTTTCATTAGAATTGACATTTTGACAACTGCAAAAAAACTCTACAACAACCCCACTCACAACATGATGGGCAGTTTAAAAATAATTATCAACCACAGGGCAAAGACACTCAAGGAAATGAAGTTTCGCCAAGCTCCCTCCTCCCTAAAGATGAGGGTGAACATGATTTTAAAGAAAATAATCAACTATTCTTCCTTGATTAATTGTAGATGCCAAAATAGCTCTGGATTTTCAGCATCAGCAGGAGCAGAAGGGACACGACTTTGAGCAGAGCTGGGCTGGATGGACACACAGGTGTCTGTGAATGTGCAGGATTTAATTCTTGGATTTCACATTCCACAGACTCTGCTCCTTGGGAAGCTGCTAGTGTTGAGTGTGGCCCTCTTCCCTATGGAAAATATCCAAGGTGCCCCAGGGAAGAGGAGGCACCTGGAGAACCCAGCACATGTCAAACCCCATCAGTTTAGTTGGTCCTGCCTTTTCCAGGGGTGCTGGGGGATGAGGCTTCCAAAGGGGAATGCAGAATTCCTGCTCATAGACTTTGGGCCAACCTGCACTGGCTTGGCAGAGGATCCTCAAATTTTCCATCAACAGCCAGACTCGCATCCAAGAACTAGTGAGAGGCATTCCAAAGGCTTCAGCAGCTTTGGAGCAGAGGGACTCACACCCTTCCAGTGCATTCCAAACAAGGAATTAAATAATCCTGTGAAATAAAGGCTCGGGAAGCGCCGCCGCCTCTGCTGGTCCAACAGTGGGCAGGGTGGGACCATCCCAGCAGAGACCAAGGAGCCCCAGAGGGACAAGCAGAGCTCCTGCACGTGTAGGTGAGTCCTGCCAGGGCTGGGCTGCACAAACCCCATGGAAAAGCTGCCCTACAGCCCTGGGTGCCCACCTTGGCATATCATCTCTGAGCTCCCTCTGCTGTCACAGAGCTGGGACCGGGGAGGTGACAAAACTGGTAACCCCACAAATTTGGGGCACGTGGAGCACCCCAGAAGTCTGGAGCTATCCAAGGAAATTCCCCTGAAATACATGGGCTGACACTGCAGGGGAGCCTTTGGACAAGCCTGCACAGGGGGAAGAACAGGAGAAACATGGATTTGTTTGTAACAATAACAAAGCACTAAGGCTACTTCATGAGGTCAAGAAGGTTTCTTTTGAGCTGTGTGGTCCAGGTCTGCTGTCTGCCAATGTCCTTGCCCCACAAAAGCCCTATTTATCACAGAGCCCCATTCTCCTACTGCTGTATATCAAAGCAGTGCAGTGAAACCAGAAGAATTACTCCCAGTTCATCCCAGGATATCAGCAAGCCAAGTTCACCTCATCAGCAGTAAAAGTGTTTTGGCAGGAAAAAGCCACCCAGTGAATAACATCATGTCATTCCAAGGAAATCCCTTGTTCTGTGTAACATCCCTGGCTCCCCACAGCGGCATGACCCGACAGCAGCCGGGGTGGGCTCTGCCAGGACAGGGCAGGAGCCCCCTGGGGATGGGCACAGGGCTCCCCAGCTTCTAAAACACACCCAGGGCAAGGGGAAGAGCAGTGCAGGTGATCACAGCCTGCCCACAGTGCAGGCAGGGGATGGAGAGAGCACAGAGTCCCCTGGAACACCAGGAGGGCTTGTCCAGCCACTCCAGCACATCAGGGACAGATAAGGGACACATCTGGCCTGGAGACTGCTCTGCCAGAGCAAAGAGGTGCCACCATAAAGATCAGGAACTTGGCAAGTTTTGAAGACAAACTGGACTGCCAGAGAGACAAAGGCAACAACTCGGGACATCTTTAAAAACTAGGACCTTCCAGCACCTTCCAGTGCCTAAAGGGGCTCCAAAAGAGCTGGAGAAGGAGTCTGGATAAGGGGTGGAGGGACAGGACGAGGGGCAATGAATTTCGATGGAAAGAAGGTAGGTTTGGATTAGATACCAGGAAAAAATTCTTCCCTGGGAGGGTGGGGAGGCCCTGGCCCAGGTTGCCCAGAGAAGCTGTGGCTGCCCCATCCCTGGAAGTGTCCAAGGCCAGGTTGGACAGGGCTTGGAGCAACCTGGGCTAGTGGAAGGTGTCCCTGCCCATGGCAGGGGGTGGGACTGGAAGAGCTTTAAGGTCCCTTCCAAGCCAAACCATCCTGTGATCCTCTCATGGCACAGCCAAATCCAGCTGGGAGCAGGGATATATGAAGTGTGAAAAGACACTTCACACCAAAGCACAGACACACGTTGGTCCTACAGAGTCCATGGCTGAGGATGCACCTCCACCACACCCCAAAGCTCCTCAAACTCTAGGTAGGAATTTTTTTAATATCTCCCACAGTCATTTTCCCTTTGCTGCCTTTCCAGGATCATTGCTGTAGCAGCAAATGAGGATATAGAAATTAAAAAGCACTCACAAGAGAGGAGCCATAAGGAACTTCAAGGATTTCTTAGGCTTTTGGGGCTTAACCCAGAATATAATTAAAAAAAGAGAAATTCCCAGGCCCTCACCAGGTGCAAAGGTGCAGCTCAGCATTCCAAGATTTGGCAGTGTTTATTATTGGGTTCTTGACCCTTGGGGCTCCCAAGGTCAAGCAACGTGAAATCCTGAGGTTTTTGAGGGTTTTTCCCCCCTCCCAAGCCTGCTGCTGGCCCATCCTGCTGGAACAGCTGCAAGAATAAATCCTGAAAACAACATCCCTGGAGGAGTTCAGGCAGCAAAAGGTAAGAGAGGAAAGAAAAGTGCAACACTCAAAAAAATAACACTGAATTTGAAATCATGAGACCGCTTGGTATTTGGGGGAAATTCATCTTGGGACAGAAAAGGGTAACAAAACCCAGCAAGAATGTTATGATGTGTCTACAGAGAGAAGAAGTTTAATGGAAGATATTTTAGTCAGGGAGTACCACAAGTAGGAAGAATGGTTTTTTGATCCAACTTTTTAGCTGGTTGTGCCAATTTATCACCTCGAAGAGTATGAAATCCCACCCAAGGGAAATGTGAAATAGTGACAGGACAGTCCAGATGTGCAGAGCTCCTGCTGAAGGATCTGACTTCTGAGCCCTCCCCAGTTCACACCACTCAGCCACCGTGGAACCATCACATGAAACCATCACGTTTCTCCCCCTTCTCAAGGCATAAAATGTGACTTTTCCCACCTCCTGAGCCCCTTTCCAGTGAGGACAGGGTGCCACACACAGCCACCAGCACTGACAGCTCCAGCCTGGGCTGGGGGAGCTCCTTTCTGTCCCTGCAACACAGATAAATAGAAAGCTTGGTCAAATTGCTCAGGCTGGTGGGTTGTTTTGCCTTCCTTCAAACCAAGTACCTCCTGCTAATCTGCAGCTAAATCCCACCATCCCAGAGGCACTGCTGACATCAGCCAGGAAATAATTCCCGTTCCAAGGGACAAATCACATCCCAGTGACAACATCCAGTGTCACATTCTAATCTAAAGGAGTCTCAGGTTCTGCTGAACAGACAGGACACACCTTGTTTGGAGCATTATTTCAAGGCTGGCCACATCTGAGCTGCCCACAGAGGCCCAGCCTGGGTTTCCCAGCATCATGTTTTATACATGGCCCAGCACTGCAGCTCCTGGAGCTTTGAAGAGTTATTGTTTATGAATGTGGGATTTTAATAAACTGCAGCAAGCAGGGGATGCAGGATTTCCAGCTCTTGTGGCATTCCCAGATGGCTGAAGATCAAAATAATCCGTGTGTGCAAGGAGGCAAATCAAAGCCCAGCGCTGGTGGCAGCAGAGGGGGTGGCAGGGCAACATCACTGCCCACCCTGCACCAGGGATCAGCTTCTGGGTTTCTTATTACAGGATATTCTGTGATTCTGAGTTGGAAAGGACCCACAAGGATCGTCCAGTCCAACTCCTGGCCCTGCACAGACACCCCAACAATCCCACCCTGTCCCTCAGAGCGTTGTCCAAAAGCTCCTGGAGCTCTGGCAGCCTTGGGGCTGTGCCCACTGCCCTGGGGAGCCTGGTCAGTGCCAACCACCCTCTGGGGGAAGAACCTTTTGCTGAGATCCAACCTGAGCCTGCCCTGTCCCAGCTCCAGCCCTGCCCTGGGTGCTGTCCCTGCTCACAGAGAGCAGAGATCAGTGCCTGCCCCTCCACTGTCCCTCAGGAGGGAGCTGTGGACAGTGTGAGGTCTCCCCTCAGCCTCCTCCTCTCCAGGGTGAACAAACCCAGTGTTTTTAACACTACAAGTTAACAGAGACAACCTCACTGAAGTCCTGGAGTTACAAAGGTGCCTCCTGACCCCTGCCCATGAAGGTTTGCTCCTGGATCAGCACCAGGGATGATGGCAGGTCCAGTGGAGAAGCTCTCCAGGCAGGCAGGGTGTGGAGCCCAAACAGGGCTTCAGGGGCACTTTCATCCTAATTCCCACCCAGCCTCGCCTGATTTGAACCAGGAGCATGTGGACAGAAAATATCTGCAGAAGGTTAATAAACTCCTTCCTGGGGCACTCAGGGTGGCTGGCAGAGGCAGAGACACAGTTTGGTAGCCTTTTGACAGTCCTGGGACCTCTGTGGCCCTTGTGGCTCTTCCTGAGATGTCACACTTGTTTGTCATGGGAATTATTCCAACAGCTCACGTAGAGGACTGATTTAATGCTGGTTGTAAGGAGGGAGAGAACAAACAGGCTGCTGGGAGGAGCTTCCTAGTCCTGCTGAAGGCACAGGCCCACTGAAAATCCTCTTGGCCTCCAAACTTTCAGGAGGAAAACCTCCTCAAAGCACCCGAACCCAGCCCATCTTCTCCCATCTCACTCTGAGTTTACATCAAATCAATAAAGGCTTTGTCAAGCCTGAGAGGCTCAGCCAGGCACTGCCCTGAAGCACAGACTTCACCCAGACCTTTCTCAGAGGGACTCACTGTCATAAAAATGTTCAAGATCACTTGTTTTGACCAAAACAGTCCTTTCACTTCTGATGTAAATGCAGGGCAGGGACCAGCATTCTTCCCCCCTCCCTCCCTTATTTATTCTCCAAAAATAAGGAGTTTATACACTGGTTTTAAAATCATATCAGGAAAAAACTGTAAAATACTTGAATAACTCTCTTTGCTTCACAAACAGAAAAGCTGAGAGACACCCAACAGCTCAGGGGAGCCCAGTTCTGAGCTCACCATAACCCAGAGCATGGCACATTTGTGCCCTGCTCTGCCCTCTGTTTTAAACTGCTCCTGTCCTCTTCCAGCTCCACTCACCTTCTGCCCAAAAGGAGCTGAACAGATTTCCCAGTGGGATTCCTGACTCACCAGCACATTTTCCTTTTAAAGGTCAAAACAAATATGTTGTGACAACAGGGATTTTCATTAGTTTCCTCTTAGTTTCAGTTGATCAGCAGGGATTTAAGGGATTGGTTGCACTCTGGAGCTTCCCTAACAAGGCACTGTTCATCTTATTTAGGAAGAAGGGAAGGAGCAGCCATGGGAAACATCTCATCCCTGGATTTCCTGCTGAGCACAGCAACAGAGCAATTAGCAAGGTGGTCTCTCCAGCAGAAAGATCTGTACTGAGGTGTCCTCACACCCTCTCTTCACACATTTATACACTGAGAACCAAGACTCCTGCTGGAATTCTCACAGAATAGGACAGACAATTGCCAATTATTCCAATTTCCCCTCAAGTGCCCCAGCACTGCTCTTTTCCATGTAACTTTGTGCAGCTCTACGAAGCCCAGAGTCCATTTCCTCCCCCTGGAAACCTGCTACAGCCCATTCCCAGACCAATGCTCCTAAATCCATGGATCAGTCAGAGCCAAATCAGCTTGGGGGGCTCCACCTACTACGATTTACTGCTCAAATCACCAGGATCTGCTCATTGCTGAGAGATCCCAAAGTGCTGGATAGTCATCCTGCTGCTTCAGCCCAGAACTTCCCATCCCATTCCAAGAGTCCTGGGAGGCTGGCAGTGCTCGTGGACAATCATCCCTTTGCTGAAGGAAGAGCTCTGGGTGATGTCCATCTGCAGATGTTGACTATTTGCTAAAGGAGGAGGTGGCAGGTGGAGCCCTTCTTTCACTTCAAAGGTTCCTAATAGACTTTTAGAGCAAGCAGAGAAGTTTTAATACTAGAAATCTCTCTCACCCTGCATTGGGTTGCATAAGGACATCCATCTATCCATCTGATCTGCTCTGATCCCCCTCTGCCACTGCTTCAAATGTGGTGAATTCCAAGGTCACCTCAGCTAAGGAAAAATAAAGCAGTTCCTTCCAGCTTTAAAATAAACCCCAGATCCTCTGTTTATCTGCTTCTAATGGATGCTTAGGGACCCATTTTCAAGTTTTGCCTCCACAAAGCTCCTTGTGTGAGAAACAAAGTTCTCACATCAGCACAGAACTTCAGGACTGGAGACAAAGAAACTCCCCAACACGTAGAATCCAGGCAGACTGGGTTAGGTGCCCAACTTCATGGGCTGGAGTCAAACCAAGGAGACCAGAGGACCCTGAGGAGTGGGTAATTAGCAGGAACCATTCCTTTGATCCCCACTAGTTTCAGCCCAGTAGAGCATCTTCCACAGGACCAACCACATCTGGATCTGAGGCCACATCCACAGACCAAAGGGAGGCAGCTGCTTTAAAAGGTGTGAGATCAGGCCCCTAAATGGTTTCTGGGCAAGACAGATTGTCTGTTCCCAGCTCATTTTATCCTCCACCACTACCAGAGTCAGAAGAGGTCAAGGAATACCAGAACAGGACTGGCTGGGGGGGAGGAAAGGGGAGGGAGAACTATTTGCATATTAAGAAATAACAGCAACGGAAACACAGGCTTGAGAGATTAGGAAAAAGGCTTTTTAGTCAGAGCAAAGCAAGAGGCAGCTGCTGGAAGAAGGGCAGGGAAGCATTTAGTATTTCCAGCTGCAAGACTAATCTGATCTGACACTGCATCAACCCCGGGTACAGGGCTCAGATAAATCTTTCACCAATAAAGCTCATTGTGACAAACCTGGAGCACATGATGAAGCCCACAAACTTCACCTGCACACGCAGCCCCTCGGGGGCCTTCCCTCAGGACACTCCTGCTGGAGCCAGCCTGTGAATTTTGTGATCCTCCCTCGCTGGCTGCGCAGAGGAAACGCTGTCAAGTTGAGTCTTCGTAAAGAAGCAACTCCACATGTGACCTACATAGAGTGCACAGATGTGAGGAGCCTCACACACCGCTCCACAGAGCAGGGCTTTAATGCAAAAAAACATGGAACACCACCTGCTTTGCCTGGGAACGTGCAGGCACAGGAGGCAGCTGTGCCCAGGAGCGCTGCACCAGGATCCAGGGGGCACTTAGAGCTGCACGTCCATCTTTTTGTTTAAATACCCCTCCCAAGGTTGCCCAGAGAGGTTGTGGACACCCCAACCCCTGGAAGTGTTCAAGGCTGGACAGCAACCTGGCCCAGGGTGGAACGAGATGGTCTTTAAGGTCCCTTCCAACCCAAACTAATGTAGGATTCTATGATTTTCCAGACTAAGACACAGCTTTTGTTATGGAGACTGAAAGGCCTGTAGCCCTGGGGAGGAATGTGAGGGAGTGACATCTGTCCCACCACCAGCACCACTGCAAAACAGCCTCATTTCAAACAAGCTGCACACTCCTGCAGCACCCAGGTGACCTACCAAAAGCCCAGGTCCATTTGGGCAGGTTGGGGTTGGTCTCTTCTCCCAGGTAACAAGTGACAGGATAAAAGGAAACAGCCCCAAGTTGCCCCAGGAGGGGTTTAGGTTGGATGCTGGGGAAAATTTCTTCCCTTGAAAGGGTGGTCAGGCTCAGGAACAGGCTGCCCAGGGCAGTGATGGAGTCACCATCCCTGGAAGAGCTCAAAAAACACGTGGATGTGGCACCTGGGGACATGGGTTACTGGTGAACACGATGCTGGGTTAATGGCTGGACTGATGATCTTAAAGGTCTTTTGCAACCTCAGTGACTCTGTGATTCTGGGGGGTTATTGCCATAAGAGAACCTCACAGTTTAACCTTGAGACAAAAAGAGCAGGAAAATGAGTAGATGCAGCAACAGGAAACAAAATCCAGGCGCTCCAGGAAGGTGCTCAGAGAAGGGTCATCTCCTCCCAGGCCAACACTAAGCCTTGCAAAAACGGCTGCTATGTGCCTGCTCCGAGGTGAGGATCACATGCCAGGCATTCCCCAGAGGCCAGTCCCTCTGGGAACATCAGCTGTGACAGGGTAAAGCCCCCAGGAATGGGATGGGAAGGCAGCAGGCTGGATTCAGGCATCCCCCCCCCCCAGCTGCAGGTCAGGGCTCTGCAGGCAGGTCTGGGGGGAGGAGAGAGCTCAGGGAACCCACGTCAGAGAGTGGGAACTGGGAGCTGGGGGACCTGGCCTTGTTCCCAGCTCTGCTGCTGCCCAAGGTCAGGCCCAGTCACATGCCCTCCTACCTGTTATATATTTAGAGCTGAAACTCCAGAGCCACGACTGCTGCTCACCAGCTGCGAGCTCAGAGCTCCAACACCATCCCACTGCAAGGAAAAGTGGCAGGACGGGCTAGAAAGTCCTCCAGGTTGTTCAGAGTTGTTAAAAAATAGATTTTTTTTTTTTTTTTTTTCAGGGAGAGGACGAAAAGCAGGGTGGGAAGACTTAGCAATACCTCCTGGTCACCTTTACTCTAACTAGAAAACTTCCAACAAACAAAATGCAAGGGATAAACAAGAACTCAGGGAAATGATGACAGCCCCAAGGCTGCCAGAGCTCCAGGAGGGTTTGGACAATGCTCTGAGGGACAGGGTGGGATTGTTGGGGTGTCTGTGCAGGGCCAGGAGTTGGACTGGATGATCCTTGTGGGTCCCTTCCAGCTCAGGGTATTTTATATTTCTAATCAACTAAATTAATTGGTTTGTATCAATTTTATCACAAAGCCCGCTTGCCAGAGATTCCCCTTGTTCACGCCTGTGAGGCTCTGAAAGGGAAATAAAAAGTTGACAAACTTCAGGGTAAGAAAGAAAAACCTCCCAACTTCTTGCTTGATTTGATCTGGAAATTGATAAAGCAGCCCCCAGCTGCACAAATCCTCACCCCCTGCGTTTGGGGAGGAGCACCTTGGCAGCATCAGCCTGTTTGTTACTGACAGGGACAGCAGTCCAGCATGGGCACAGGGCATCAGCTTCCAAAGGCATCAGCTTCCAAAGGCACCTGCTTTTAGCAGCCACTCCGTGGGTCTAAAGGCTGTTTCCCATCAGGGCACAAAGCTTTTCACTGTCACATCACTGCAGGTTGTGCAGATGCTCAGTAAATCCAAATTTACTATATTTATCAGGTATTGCTGGGCTGCTTTGTCCAAGTGCATTTTGCCCCAGGACATGGCACCTCCACAGCCTGAGCAGCCTCTTGAAGTGTGGTTCAGCTTCTTTTTTGGGACCTGGGGAGAAAAGGCTTTGTGTAAACATGCAATATTTACTCCTCAACGTGCTGCAGTTTGGCAACCCAGCTGTGCAGACTTGGGGCAAGCCATAAAGTACCCACATGACTGAGTGGGTAAAAGCCTTTGACTTGCTGAGCCAGAATCCCAGGCATCAATATGTCTCAACAAAATATAGATGTTTATGCTACATATATTGCTAAAACCTACTTATTCTGAGGTCACAAACACTGATTTCCCCCCTCAAACCAGGATCTGAAAAGGCACAAACCACCAGCACACGAAACTGGTGAGAGGGAACCTGCCAATTGAACTGCAGGAGACTGGAACTGGATGAGCTTTAAGGTCCCTTCCACCCCAAAGCAGTGTGGGATTCTATGATATGATAAGTGATAACAAAAGCAATGAGTGCAGAGGCCAGCCTGGATCACAAATGCACACACACAGCTCAGGCTGCTGCACCCCCCCTTCACTGAGCACAGCTCTGCATCCCAAGCTCTCCAGGACCTCTTCTCACCAGGATTTGGGAACATGCACCAGGAACAAGGATCATTGTGCACCTAAATAACTAATCAGTGATGTGCTGCCTTCCAGGTCAGCTTGGGAAAGGGGGCAGAGGGAGCTGCCACCACCAAAGTGTCCCCAAAAAAGACATTCTGTGCATAAAGCAGCCCCAGAAACACGGTACATATGATTTATTAAACCTTCCTTCCTGCTCAGCTCTAGCTTTTCTGTGCTGAATTAGCCACCTCTGCTGTCTTCTGCTTGTTTTACACAGAATAAATGTTCTGCTCTTACGGGGTATTTTTTCCCCAGATCTCAGTGCTCAGATAGGAAAGGAAGAAAGAGATCCAGTGCCAGGCATCACCTCCCCTCTGCCATCACCACAGACCCCTCCCAGCCCTTCCCCAGGGAGCAGCAAGAGCAAAAGATACCCCTGGGGCAATAAAGGGAGAGAAAGTCATTTTTAACCAGGATCCTGCTCCTCAGATGGAGCATTGGGTGGATTCTGCCTCGACATGAAGTCTCACTTTGGCTTTTCTCTTTCCTGGAATCCTTGCTGCTGGGGGAGCAAACGTGGGAGCAGCTGATTTCTACTTGGGCTGGAAGAGCTTTAATTCTCCCAGACCATACACACAGCCCGTCCATTTAGGGGAAAAGAGGTAATTTAAAATATCTTTTCTAATGTCTGCTGGCAGAACACAGATGAAGGACTGTCAGAGATGATCAATATTTAGGCGCATCTTCAAAGCGATTTGGGGGAGCTGCTGAAGACAAACAGGCAATTGGGGCCCAGGAGCCAGAGGAAAAGCTGAAGGAGAAATTGCCTTTTTTTTCCAAGGCAAACAGAAGGCAAGTGATGGCTCAGTTCAGAGAGGCTGAGCTCGCTCCCCTCCTCACACGGGCAGGGCCAGAGCCCAAGTTTAATTTCTCCCTCACAACAACTTTAATTAAAAGCATCTAAGCCCTTCCTGCCTGTTTCCTGCCACGAGGTGTGGTTGTGCTCACAGGAGGTATTAACAAAGCCCTGTTTATTCCTGTGCCCCCCCTGGAATTGCTGTTTGAGCTGCAGTCAAAGGGCTGGGGAGCTCCACTGCAGGAGAGCACTCGGCTCCTCAGCAGGAGGAAAACACACAAAGACCCCCTTTGATGTGGAGTCACTCCCCAGGTGCTGAAGATGCTCCACAGCATCACTGTCACAGCACATCCTTCCAGGGGAGTTTACCATGGGATGTTCTTCTTGGTCATCACCTGTGGGTGCCAAGATGCCACTGGGGTAAAGGATGGGCACTGGCTACAGGAGAAGAGCTGGAGCAAGGATTTTTCAGTAGTTTTGTAGTGGGGAGGTCTGTCCTGGACTTGGGTACCAGGCTCAGGGAGAATATGAGACCCTCTGGGGTCCCCAGCACAGGAAGGACATGGAGCTCTTGGAGCAAGTCCAGAGGAGGCCACAGAGATGCTCCCAGGGCTGAAGCCCCTCTGCTCTGGAGCCAGGCTGGGAGAGCTGGGGGGGTTCACCTGGAGAAGAGAAGGCTCCAGGGAGACCTGAGAGCCCCTTGCAGGGCCTAAAGGGGCTCCAGGAGAGCTGGAGAGGGAATTGGGACAAGGGATGGAGGGACAGGACAAGGGGAATGGCTTCCCACTGCCAGAGGGCAGGGTTAGATGGGATATTGGGGAGAAATTCTTGGCTGTGAGGGTGGGGAGGCCCTGGCACAGGTTGCCCACAGAAGCTGTGGCTGCCCCTGGATCCCTGGAAGTGTCCAAGGCCAGGTTGGACAGGGCTTGGAGCAACCTGGGCTGGTGGAAGGTGTCCCTGCCTGTGGCAGGGGGTGGGATGGGATGAGGTTTATGGTCCCTCCCAAACCATTCTGTGATTCTCACAAATCCAAAGACGTTTTACTCACCTCTTGAAACATGTGTTGCACACTGAACTTTGGAGCAAAAGTTAAAAAATATAAATTATAAAAAAAACCTAACCTTAACTTACTAGAGGAGCTCAAGAAGATTTTTTGCAGAGCTTGTAGCTCATACCACTCCAGAAAGAGTTTCAGGGGCTGTAAGAGCTCCAAGCACTGCAGGTTGCTGCAGTACCAACAGTCACAAGCAATACCTGTTTTACGAGCAGATCCAGCTCCAGGGACAGAAACCAGGACCTGCTGAACCACCAAGTGCTGTCCTTGAGCAGGAACACACCCAGCCAGGCCAGGCAGCACCACCAGCCCTGTGATGTCTGCCCCAGAGCAACCTCAGAAGGGTTTCTACATTTGAAAAAACACAAGTATGTTTGAGCAGCAGCCGCCTGCAGTCTGCTACACTGGGGCCACATCTCAGGCCAGAAGAATCACCTTGAAGTCCTGGCAAGTCCAGGAGCAGCTGAAGGGCAGGTGAAAGGCACCAAGAACACTGAGGACACTCACAGAGCCGACTGTCACACCACAGCCACAGCAGCAGCTGTCACCATGAAGCCCCCTCTGGTTGAGGTCCAAATATCTTCATTGGAGCACCAAATTATCCCTATTTCTTCAAGACTGGGCTTCATCCACACGTTAGGTTCGAGCACTTTGTGCCTGTGCAGGAGAGCTGACAGAGCCAGTGCTCCCCACGTCCTGCTAAAGGAACTCTTTCTCCCAGAATTGCTCCCTAGACAGTTTTCCAAAAAACAGTTTGCTGAAGACAGAAGGAAAGCACAAGATTCAGACTAATAAAGACATCAAGAGCCCAGGTGGGGAAGATCTGCAACCACCTTCTCTGTCCCCCTCGTGTCCTTTGCCAGCCTAGTCCTGAGCTCAGAATTCACACATTAAAATGAGCGACAGCGATTCCAGGTGAGTCTCCAATGCCACCATTCCCACAACACCTTCTCCTGCAGAAACTGGCTCTGCTACTTCCATGTTTAAGTGCCAGCAGGCAGACCCCCAGCTGAAGGATGCTCTCCCTCCAGGGAAGGTGAGACACAGCAGGAGCCACTTAATCCTGCCACAGCAGGAGCAGGAGCTGCACTGCCTCAGTTATTGCTCCTGCTCATACATTTAACCTGCCCATTCTTATTCTGCTTGTAGGAGCAATCAGAAAATGAGTTCACATTTATCCCCACTGTGGCTGTGTTTGTTGGAATTGAAGCTGCTTGCAAAAGCATCAGATAAAGCTGTGGCTCTTCTCAGCATCTTTTGTTTGGCACCATCAGTCAGCACATGGAGGTGATGCTGCAGACATCACCTGGGAACCACTGAATTCACACAGACACAGCCCCCAGGTGTTCAGCTATTTACCTCAGTCTTGTTAGGGAGGAAAAAAAAACAAAACAAACAAACAAACAACCTGGCATTGTGTTTTCTATTTTAAAACCAGACTTTTTGGAACAAATAAAAAAAAAAGGACAGTTGGGCAACATCACCAGCCAAGTCTGTGGATGTTCAGTAAGGAAATCCTCTGCTGCAGGTGCAGAGATGCTGCTGGCACAGAGCTGGGCATCCTGCTGGGCACATCCTGCTGTGCAGCTCCAGCAGCAGAGGAGAAGCAAGAGCTCAGCAGGCCTTAAATCAATCAGGGACCTGCCCTGCAAAGGCAAGGCCAAGTCTTGCCTCGGAGGCTCCTCCCCGGCACAACTTGCTCTACATCAGGATTTGGCTGCAACACGTTTTCCTCAAGCCTTGCTTTAAAAAAAAATAAAATACCACGATTGTGAGGTGCCAGTGTGAGACCTGCAGGACCCACCTGCTTGGAAAGCAGCTCAGCAGGTCCCCCTCTCAGTAAGAGAGGGTCCATCCACTCTTCCACCTCCTCGTGTTGGACAATACAGGCAGCAGAACAAACAGCACTGTTTGTGTGCAACAGTGTCAGACATGAGCCAAAAACATGACTCACACTGCCCTTATAGCCCTTCCCAGGTTATCCAGGGCCATGCCAGGATAAGGAGGCAGCTGGTTCTCGGGGTGAGGTGAGCCCCAGGACACCTCCTGCCCAGGTGGCACAGCCCTGGGCACTGAGCAGCCAGCACTGCTTTAGGGTGGGCACACTTTAACACGGTCAGATTTTAAGACAAAAACCATTCTCATTTTATTCAAGACAATGAAGTCTCTACAGCACCCCCAGGATTTCACCTCTCTAACAAGGAGGACCTTGCTGGGAGCTCACACCAGCACAGACTGCAGGCAACACCCTTCTTCACATCCATGCTCCAGCATCATCTGCTCCATCCTGCACAATATCTGCCAGCTCGGGCTCTGCAGAACCAGCTCCTCTTGTTTGCCCACAGCCTGGCAAGCCCAGGATACTCCTCCTGATCGTTTTAAGCTGCAAGAAACATGAGAAGCCCCAAGAAAAGCTTTAGATTCACTATGTGCATGCAGGCTTGTCTCCTTGCAAGCCAAGGATTGCCTGAGACATGCCAAAGGAAACAGCCTTTGCTCACGGCTACAAGCCTTGGCTTTGATAGTTCCAGCATCTTAAATCTTAAAACCAGAACACAGACCAATGTTAATTCTGCAGAACACCCACCTAAGTCAATCTCTGCCCTGGTGTCATCTCAATTCTGCCTTTTATAAAGCACACACAATTAATTTTATATTGGAGATGGGGCCAGCAGACACCCGACCTTCTAATTAAACACACACTTTCAGGTTAGACCCTGCTGTGTGATGGTACTCACTTGGATTAAACAGGTACACCAGGACTGGTGGCAAAAATAAAAACAGCCCCAGTTCTCACAGCACAGGGGAAGGAAGAGCATTCTGTGCACAACAGCAAAATCAACTTAATCACAAATGACAACTTCTGAAAGCCTTTACTTTGGATTCATCCTTGGCATTTTTCTAGGCCAGCTTGAAAACAAAAGCTTTGTCCTCTTAAAATGCAATTGCCTGAGGCACCTCTAAAAAAAGTGACATAACTCAGGTTTGAAAAATGCCTCCTGGGTTTCAGATCCTCCTAAGAGCCTCTTTACTATTCAGCTTGATTCAGATTACCCAGATCAGCAGGAACTCTGCAGATTTAGCCCCAGCTACCAGCACAGGTATAAAAAGCACACATTTAGGATTATTTTTTAAAACTGTATGATTAAGGCTCTACAGTTACAAAAAAACCCCAACTTGTTATTGATCTGAATGGTTCCTCCCTCCCTTTTCTCCAGTAGGTTTATAAACACTCTCTGATGACAGTTTATTCTGAATTTCACTCCGTTCAGCTTGTTCAGATATTTTTTTCTAGCTTGTTTTTCTTGCTGGGTGTTTTCAACCTTTCCATCACAAACCTCAAGCTGTGAGAAGAATGAGTGACTTGTTTTGGAATCAAAACTTGAGCCTAAAATTTGATTCCTATTTCTTCTCCCCTCCACAAACCTACTTTATTTCAGTAATTCTGCAAGCAGTGACTTTGTGCTTCTGCAAATCCAGGAGCACAGCCCTGTGCCAGGCAAGGCAGTGACTTAATGGGAGGGGGCAAGGAAGGAAAAGCTGCAATTCTCCCAGACAGACACAGCTCCTTCCAGTGCCTGTAATTAACACCTTGGGTAACTCCACAGCACCTTCAGCATATCACAGGTTTTTATAGCCATAAGCCATTTTCTTTGGGCAGATGCAAGTTTACTTCTAGGTCTGAAAACTCCTTATTCAACCACCAATAAAGAACTCAAATCAAAAGAAGTTCTGCTGCTTTTATTGAATAATTTGGGACAAGGAGAGCTGAAAGCTCTCTCAGTGATGGGAACATGTTAAGAGTCTTCTTTTTCTGAATGATCAAGTCACATCACTTACTCCACATAAACTGTTCTCTGTCAAGAGCTTTAATCCTCCCTTTTCAATCCCTAAATAAAACATCCTCCCCAAACTCGCTGTCTGTTATCTGCCTTTTCTAAAGGAAGTGGTTCTTAAGAGACCCACCTTCGTCTGCTTGGCCATTCCCCTGAAATCTGTCAAGATAATATTGGAGATGGAAGTAAAACCCCAGCCATGCTCCAGGGAACAGTGAAGGAGTGTGGCTGCACACCCAGCCCTCCTGGAGGAAGGTTTCACACACGGCCAAGTGCTCCCTGAGAACAAGAGTCACAAAAAGACTTCCAGGAATGTGAGCAATAAACCTGGTGACAACTGTCACCAAGGGTCACACTGCTGTGGCTTAACTTGGGGTTTTCCTCATGGCACAGGCTCTTTACCTCCCCAAAACCAGCAGTTCTTCCCTTTACAGCCCATCAGTGCAGGCTCCTCATCTCGAGCTCTGCTTCGCTTGGAAACCAAGCTCCTTCCCTGTCCTTTAGAAGAAAATCATGTAAAGGGCCCAAATCCCAACAAACTGCAGAATAAAGGACAGGACAAAACGAAAGGAAAAGCACCATCTCCCCCCTAACTGCTTAAAGGGGACCAAGAGTGGAGGCTCCTGTGGAAGAGCACAGCCCTTCTCCTCACAGCAGGGACAACCAGGAGGGTCCTGTGACACAGTCCACCCCTTCCATACCGTGACAGCTCCTCTGATGACACAGCCAAAGAAAACAGGATCCGCCTGGGTGCTGAGATCCACAGCAAATGCCAGGCTGAAGGCTCGTGCTGCCCCTGCCAGCTCGGGGAGAGCCAGCAGTGCTGCCACCCCGGCTCCCTCAGTGCCCAGCCAGCGCTGGCACCAGCCATCGCTCACCCTGGTATTTACTGGCAGGGGAAAGACAACTATTTCCTTAATATGAAATAAGAGGGTCTTGTTTTTTCTGGCCTTAAAAGTAAGCCCAAGTCAGTTGTGCTGCTGTTGACTTCAGCCTCCTCAAAATCCCAAGCTCCCGGAGACCCGAGCGGTGACTGGAGCGTGGGAAGGCCCCGGAGCCACAGCTCAGCGTGGGCTGGTTCCCAGCTCAGCCCCACAGCCCAGCCCAGCCTTGCCCCACACCAAAAGCATCCAAAAATTATCCTCAGAAGTGGTGGAGTCACCATTCCTAGAGGGATTTAAAAGATGTGCAGATATGGCACTTGGGAATACTGGTTAGTGGTGAGCTTGGCAGTGCTGGGGGAACGACTGGACTCGGTGATCCTGGAGGACTTTTCCAACCCTAGTGATTCCAGGGCTCTGTGCTGAAGCACTGCAGCAACCAGGGTCGTTCCTGCAGGTGGGCTCTTGCTCTTCAGGAGCAAGTCAGGAAAACAAAGGTGCACATCCATGCTGTTCTCCATCCCGGCAGTTTCTGTCCCAGCCTTCTGGGCTGTCTAACAAGAGGAATCAGTCGTTGGACACCCTCCCAAAGGCACAGCCAAAGCTGACTCTTTCACATCCACCAAAGCCCTTCTGGCAGAGCCAGGACTAAGACCTGGAGTTTCACACATCACCTCAAATCCCAGAATCATTTAGGGTTGGAAAAGACCTCCCAGACCATCAAGTCCAACCTATGACAGAGTGCCCCCATGCTCACTAAGCCGCGCCGCCAAGTGTCACATCCACTCGTTTTTAACAATTCCAGGGACGGTGACTCCCAGGAGAGCCTGTTCCCAAACACGGATACCGACGGAAACCGGCAGCCTGAACATAATCCCGACAGGGAAGGCTCCGCAGGCTCCAGCACCGCTCGCAGGCTCCGCACGGACCCGCGGGGAGCGGGGTTAAGCCCGGGCACCACCCGCGCAGGTCGAGGCGGCTCATCCCGCCGCTCGGGCTCGACATCCCTCTGCAGCCGCTCCCGGCCCCTCTCGCCAGAGACCCGGAGCATCTCCGGGCGGCAGGAGACACAAAGTAAGTCTCGACCGCGGACATCCCTCCCCGGCACCGCCGCCACCAGCGTGCGGGACCCGCGGGGCTCAGCCCCGGAGCCGCCCCCGGCAGGACGGGACCCACCGGCAGCCGCTCCCGCGCCTTCCCCATCCCGCGGGCGCCGGCATCCCCACGCTCCTTCCCGCTTCCCGTTAAACGTGGGTCAGGATGGGGGGGAAAACCGAGCCGAACGCTAGAAAACCAGCGGAGGAAGAGAAAACTGAAAATCAAAATTAATTACTAACGCGGCGGTAATTCGCTGGCGGAGGCAGGGGGGACCCGCGCTGCCAGCGGGACCGCACGGCAAAGAGCGCGGGGGAGCACCGGGGGAAGGGGCAGAGCACTCACCGGGCGGGTCGGTGCCGGGATGCGGGGCGGGCGGTGCGGGGCTGCGGTGCGGGGCCGCCTGGCGGAGCGGACAGAGGGCCCGTCCCGTCCCGCGTCGCCCGCGGGAGCCGCCGGCTCAGTGCCGCGCACCGCCCCGCGCCGCGGCTCCTTCCCGCCGACCGTACCACGGCCCCGCGCCGGGGGGGACGCGGGGCGAGGGGGGAGAACACCCGGGCAGGCCCCGCCCGCCCGCCGTGCCCCCGCGGCGCGGCCCGCACCGAGCGGTCTTTGCGGGGCCGGGCGGGGCCGGGCGGCGCCGCCGGGGCTCGGCCGGGGGCAGCGCCGCGAGTCCGCCGGTGCCGATCCCTCCCGCTCGGCGGGCGGAGCGGTGGAAGAGTCCAGAGCGGGGCGGGGCCGGGCGGGGCCGGGGCGCGGGGATGCTCCGGGCGGCGGGTCCCGCTGCGGTCCCGGTGCGGGGCTGACGGCGGGGCCGGGCACGGCGGGGTCCGGTCCCGCGGCGCACCCCGGAGCTGCAGAGCAGCCGCTCGCGTTTTCCCTACCCCCGGTCCGCCGGCGCCGCAGCCGAAGTTCGCACCCGCAGCGTCCCCGCGGAGCCGAGCGGAGGTCTCGGTCCAGCCCCGGTGCTCTCGGTAACACAGCGATCCTCAGCTCGGCTGCTCCATTCTGCGCCCGCTCCTCCGCACTCACCGGGAAGAGAACGATTCTCTTGGGAATCTGATGTTTCCTGACCAAACTGAACGTGCGGCATTTCGTCATTCCATAAAGGCGTGGGAAGCCCGCGCTAAGAGCGCTGGCACCGGGGGGACGGGCACACGCCGAGGGGTTCAGGGAGTAGCGCAGGCACAGCATCAGTTGGAGGTGGCACACGGGTTCCAGAAGCTCCCGCGGGGCGTCCCGGCTCGCGGGAATGGTGTTCGGGTCACCGAGACATTTACTGCAAATAATTTTGTGCAACCGCTGTCTGCAGTGTGTCAGTGAAGAGCAGGAGCCCACCACCAGGAGTGACCCATCACAGTGTGCACAGGGTCATAAAATCATAGGATCACAGGATCAGTAAGGTTGGAAGAGCCCCATAATATCATTGAGTCCAACTGTTCCCCCACCACTAAGCCATGTCTCCAAGTGCCACATCCACACCTTTTAAATCTCTCCAGGGATGGTGACTCCAGCACTGCCCTGGGCAGCTGTGCCAACACTGGACAACCCTTTCCATGAAGAATTTTTTTTCCCCATTACAACATTTCTGGGATGAAAACCACAGCAGGGATGATCAACTGATAATCAAGGCAGAGACAAATCCCCCTTGAAGTTTTCCCCACTGATCCCAACTGAACTATGATGGTGTTTAAGTGCTCAGGTACACAAAACTCCCCAGCCTGGTGGTTGTTCCTGGTGAGACTGGTGGGAGTGATGAGGTGCTCAGAAGACACCTCTGAAGGTTGGGTTGGTCACTAGTAGGAGACTCCTTAGTGAGGTGAACTCTCTTGCCAACATCAAGACAGACCTAACTGTCTGTGGGCTCAAGGCAAGACCAGCATGAAGAATTAAGTGCGTTTTTCAGCTTAGTTTTTCTTGGGCAACTCATGGATTCCCACTGACAGGGCAGGATTAGAGGGGATATTGGGGAGAAATTCTTGGCTGTGAGGGTGGGGAGGCCCTGGCACAGGTTGCCCAGAGAAGCTGTGGCTGCCCCTGGATCCCTGGAAGTGTCCAAGGCCAGGTTGGACGGGGCTTGGAGCAACCTGGGCTAGTGGAAGGTGTCCCTGCCCATGGCAGGGGCTGGAATGAGATGATCTTTAAGGTCCCTTCCAACCCAAATCATTCCATGATTCTGTGATATCCCTTCCAAGCTTCAGTTTTCACCTTCAGAGAGGGCTTCCCATGGAAGGGTTGAGAGCCACAGCAGCTTCCCAGTGGAATGCATTGTTTTTCCATGAAATCCAAATACCCCAGTCTGACATGGGATGTTGTGCTGCCTCTCTCCTCAGAGAACAATGTCCACCTCAGGTTTGGCTTCCCATGGAAGATTCCCCCTCAGAGTGAGGGGAGACAGGGCATCACAGCAGTGCTGAGTTCAGGGTAGCAAAGTGCATATCCTGGGCAAGGCAGTCTCTGGTTCCCTTCCAGAAAGAGGATCAAGGGCCTCCAAATTCTAATTCCTATGGAGCTGTGCTACAGCATTTCAAAGTCATTTAGTGATTTTTTTTCCAGTGTTGGGACATTCAGAGCTTTCACCAAAATTCTCCACCCACCAAAGCCCCAGGAATGTCTATAAATTTGTGCAACAGCAGGTGCTTCTCATATTAGTCCAGAATTCAGTTTCCATCAAACCCTGGTTTTCTTTAAAGTCCTATTTATTATTGCTTAAAAATCACTTGAAAGTCTATGGTTGGGAAGCAATACAAAAGCATCTTTCATTATTCATTAAGGACAAGCGATGGAGGGCTTTGGGAAGGGAATAAAAAGTACACAGACTTTTCTGCATTTAAAACAATTATTTCTTATTAATAACCCTGCAGAAAGGTGCCCCGTGGAGATGTGCAGTTTGGGTGTTTTGAAGTTAAGCCTCTTGATCACAAAAGGAATTTTTCTTCCCCCGTGACACCCCTCAGCAGAGATGCTGGGAAATGTTGTGCCATTTTTATTTTTAAAAAATATTTAGATGTTTATTTTGGGGGGTGTCCCCTTTGTGAGATGGAACATAACACCCTGATAGTGGTGCAGATCAAGACCTGTCATGAGAATAAAAAGCTGCAGCTGCGGAGCAAACCTGCAGCATATTTGGGAAGGGGGTTGGGGAGCCTCGAGGTCCCTGGAGAGCTCAGGTTGGAAGGGACCCTGAGGGTCTCATTTTGAGGTGCATTTTGTCCTCAGGTCGTTGCTATGGATATCAGGGCAGGTCTCAGGAAAAACTCCTGAGGGGTTTTCCCATTGGAAGGGGAGGTCTCGCCCCTTGTCACTGGCATCCAGGTAGAGCCCAACCCACCCCTAATCTCCCTGGAGCCCGGGTATCCAGCCAGTCTTTCACAGCTTTACAGAGCCCCCCCTCTGGACTGTGATGTCCTGACTTGAATGCCAGGATGCTGTGGGAGCCAAAGCCCTTGCCAGCACCAAGGAACGTGGGGTGGGGTGGGATTCCAGGTAAGGAACCACCAATGATCCTTCTTGTCCACCTCCATCACCAGGACAATGTTCCTTGTCCACCTCATCCCAGGAAAGGGTGGGTGGGAGCTCCAGCCTGCAGAGCCTCCCCTTGCCAACACCACTGCCAGGGAAGGAGGCACTGGGAGCCCACCAGAGCATCTGTGTGGTGGAGAGCTGGTCCTAGGGTCCCACTGCTGCAGAGCCTGTCCCTGCCTCAGCTTCCCTCAGCTTGTCCTCTCCCACCCCCTCCTGCCCTGGCTGGCCTCCCTCCTTGGAGCAATGGGACAGGCCAGGCTGGAAAGGAAGTCGGGGGAACTCGGGGCCGTGTGAGGATTGTGGGTGCCAACCTGTCTGCAAAAGGGGTGTGTGGGGATCCGCCAGGCTTGGAGGGTCTGCAGGGCAAGCCCCCAAGGAGTGGCTGAGGGCACTTGGCTGGTTCAGCTGGAGAAGAGGAGGCTGAGGTCAGACCTCATCAGGGGCTGCAGCTTCCTAAGAGAGGCAGAGGAGGGGCAGCTCCAATCTCTGCTCTCTGGGAGCAGTGACAGCACCCAGGGAATGGCTGGGGCTGTGTCAGGGCAGGCTCAGGTTGGATCTCAGGGAAAGGTTCTTCCCCCCCAGGGTGGTTGGCACTGACCAGGCTCCCCAGGGCAGTGGGCACGGCCCCAAGGCTGCCAGAGCTCCAGGAGGGTTTGGACAATGCTCTGAGGGACAGGGTGGGATTGCTGGGGTGTCTGTGCAGGGCCAGGAGTTGGATGGATGATCCTGTGGGTCCCTTCCAGCTCAGCATACCCTATTCTGTGATTGTGTGAGAGCAGGGCCAAAGGCAGAGCCCCCTGCGTGGGGAGCTCCCAGGGGCCATGTGCTCCCAGGGCTCCTCCAAGGGGTCCCTGCCTGCTGAAACATCCCAAAGACAGCACATCCTCCTGTGAGACCCTTTCCTGGCTCCTAATTTGATAGTGGGACCCTGTGAAGGAGATGACAGGTCCTTTTTATTGGCCTGTTTGTCCAGGACACTGCATGTGTGGCTGTGAATCTTTCAGACATTTAACCCTCTCACCCTTCTCTCCGCATCACCCTGATTCCAATCTCAAACATTTGATTTTTGTGCTGGGAGATAGAGAAATGCCAGTGGGTTTCTTTCTTCCTTTTGTTTTTCTCTCTGTTTTTAATGAATTTTTCATTTTTTTTCCACTGGTACAGAAAGAATAACAAGGAAGCAACAGTGTCAACACAGAATTTTCTCCAAAGTCACAGCATGGCCAATCTGCAGCAGCAATAATAGATTTTATGAATCCCTCTGAGGAGAATCATCAATGAAAGGGGGGGGGAGCATCTCAAAGGCTCTGAACTTATTTGTGCTTTCCACACCACGAAGCCCTGTTGTAAGGAGCTGGTTAAAGAACAAGGGGGGAAAAAAAGAGCATTCTGTAAGAGGAGATTTCTGATAGCAGAGGAACAAGAAACACACGGGTGCTTTGAGAGGTTGCCTAAAAAGGCCGATTTCTCCTGCCTGTGTGGGAGATGGGCAGGATGCTGGGGAGGGGAGCACAGCTGGGCTGAACAGGGGGTGGAATTGGAGTGGATTTGCTGTCCTGCCAGACTCCTGCTCCAGTAATGGGTCTGCTTCCCAGTGGGAGAGCAAGGTTCTCTTTTGATATTTGTTGTTCTTTCCAGGAGGTGTTAACACCAATTTCTGAGCTCAGTGGGATGACAGAGGCGGGTGAGCAGCACTGACCTTGGATCTCACCTCTCTCAGATTTCTTTTCCTGCCCTCTCTCAAAGTCAGTCTAAAAGCAACAAAGGGATGTTGGAGGGGGGGAGGCAGGGCTCGTCCACGTTAAAGGAGAAAAGCTCAGAGGACATGATCCCAGAAAGCAGATGCTTGTAAGGTGGCCGTGCTGGATCCACACCACTGTTGTCTCAGGAAGGGTTTCCTGCTGCTTCCCTGAGTGCAGAAACACCTGTTAGGGAATCATGGAATCATGGAATAGAATCTCCTGAGCTGAAAGGAACCCCCAGGGATCATCCAGTCCAACTCCTGGCCCTGCACAGACACTCCAACAATCCCACCCTGTCCCTCAGAGTGTTGTCCAAATGCTCCTGGAGCTCTGGCAGCTTTGGGGCCGTGCCCACTGCCTTGTGTGTATCCAGGTGCCATTTCTTCCAGAAAATACACACTACATGCAGCTGCAGATGGGCTGAAAAAAAACTTTTTGCTTATTTTCTGCTGCTGTTAAAGTGAGGAAGTCAAAGATTCACTCAAACACTCCCTCCCACCTCACCAGGATAGACAGCAACTCACAGTCTGTGAGGGAGCACAAACGGGATTCTCTGCAATAAGAAAGAAAACCAATTAACATGGTGGTGAGGGGGAAGCAAATAAAGAATATTACTTCCAGGGATCATTCAAAATGAACCTCTTTGTCTGAACTGTGGTGGTTAAGCAGCCCTGGCACAGGTTGCCCAGAGAAGCTGTGGCTGCCCCTGGATCCCTGGAAGTGTCCAAGGCCAGGCTGGACGGGGCTTGGAGCAACCTGGGCTGGTGGAAGGTGTCCCTGCCCATGCAAGGTTGATGAGATGATCTTTAAGGTCCCTTCCAACCCAAACCATTTTGGGATTCTGTGATTTTCTTCCTGTAAAGTTGCTTTTGGGTCCAGAGATGCTGCCCAGCTCCAGCAGTGCCACTGTTTATCAGCTCCCAGGTGAAGGTGGCTGCTTTAAATGGCTGTCCTGAGGGAAGGGAGCAGAGCTGCTGATCCCACCAGGCAACACCTGCCCAGGAAGCTCCTCCTTGCTCAGATAGTGCCTGGGCACAAGCACCAATAAATCTGCTGCTCTCTGGGTATCAACAGCATTTCCCAGATCGACATTTCCTCTGTTTGGTTCGAGTGCTTGACAAATGAAGGAAACACGAGAACAATAAAGACTAAATCTTATCTTAATAGTCTTTCATTATTAACTGTCTCCAGGTTTATTCATCACTCAGGGACGGACAGAGTGAGCCAGACAGCACTGGTGTGAACCCAGGGGAAGCTTCTGACTTTCCCAAGCTCTCTGATTTCCAGCAGTGACATCTGGCCCTGTGGTTTGTTTCTCTTTCAATTCTGACTATGAGGAAACACTCCCCACATGCTGCTCCCAGTGTCTGATGGCTCTGGGCCTTCAGGTCCTTCTCCTGTCCATGGATCCCCCGGGATGGCATCCCCGTGGTGTGGCAGAGGCAGGGACCAGCCTCTCCCCTCTGAGCTGCCCCAGGCTGCTCCAGGGAGCAGTGGGAGCACTCCTGCTGGCCAGGGAGCAGCTGGAAAAGAAGAACATTGAAAAGCTGGACAATCCTATTCCCCATCAGCTTCTTACTGCCATTGCCATGCTCCAGGAAGGAATGTGGATGTGCCTGATGGATGCTCACAGCACTCCACTGCCTTCCTGTACCATCAGACCTGCCCAGTGAAATCTGATGTTTCAAAGGATTTGTTTCCCAGAAAAGACAACAATGTCCTGCTCACTGGCAGCTCCCAAATGGATCCAACACCATGGGAGGTGCTGAGGAGCAGGGGAAGGACCAAACACTCACCTGAATGGAAATGAGGGATGTGGGGGGCAGTGGGTGGGGGGAGGGAGGGAGGGATGTCCCAGCACAGGCAGGTGCCAAAGCTGCCCAGCAATCCTGCTCTGCTGCCACAGCCTCTGCTGAGGGCCTGCAAACAGCAGCAAAAAGAGAGAAATTCCAAGTGGCTTGGGAAGTATAAGATCAATCTCTTTGCAAACCCAGCTCCCAAACCACACAGTGTTTCTGCCACTGGAATTGTGGGATCGTTTGTCCACACCTTAATTGGTGTGTCCTTTAGCACTTCTCCCTAAAAAGCCCCAAAGGACAGTTTCTGCTGAAGTTCTCATCCTAGAATTCCCCTTCCTAGTTGGACCACATCCCCAGCCCTGCTGTCAGTGGGTGCCCAGCTGAAATCCCACTGAAATGCTTTAATTAAAACGGACATTAAGAGCTCACTCGTTCAAGCCAAAGAACATTAGGAGGAATTTAAATGAAGAGATTTTTAAATCTGTGACATTTGTTCTAATGAGAATACACTTTCTAATCCTGAGTGTCTCCTAATTCAAAACAGATTGGAAAGACTGCGAGTGAAAACAATTTTTTTCCTCCCCAAAACACGTCCTGTAATTAGTAGACCCAACAGGCAAATAACATCTGTCTTTTCCCTGCAGATTCCACGTCAGCTTGGAAGCAGGAGGTGAAAAGCAGCACGTGGGTGTACCCACACAAGTCTACATTTTGCTTTAGGACAAGTAAGGAGCTCATGGAAATCAGCCTCACGTCAACACCAGCATCAGGGGGGGAACCAATACAGAAGGTGCAGGATGGTTCTGACCCATCTAATGAAAGGGATATTGCTGCTGCCAAGGGCTGGGTGCTGAGGAGGGACAGGGAAGCACTGTGTGTGCAACAGAGGGAAAACACCCATGCAGTGACTTGCTGGAGTTTTCATCTGCAAACACCGAGATAACGAAACGTAAAATAACAGCAGAAAGAAAAGTGTGAAGCCTCAAATGAGAGTAACTTGGAGACCAAGCAAACCATTTCAGGGGGGTTTTAGGCAGATGTTAGAGAGGTGAAATACAATCCCTCCTTTTGATCTTCTGTTTTAGGGTTGGAAGAGAAGACAAGAAAACTGCAGGCTCCTTCATTTTCTATGTTCCACAAATTAAAGTCTTGCACAGTGACCTGCCTCTTTTGTTTGGGAATACTAACCCCAGCAGGAAACAGTAAGGCAGGAAACCTGCTGGGTACTACTACAACATTCTGGAAGTCCCAGTCATCCATGGTCCTTGAGGACTTTGTCCTTTTCCCAAGGTAGGACAGGCTTGACTGGACCAGCAGAAATCCTTACAATGTCAGCAGCCCACCAGTTATCCCTCTCTTCCTGCTGGGATAGCTCATCCTGAGCTCTCCTCTGTAACCACAGCAGTGGGGACCAGTCCTGGCTGGGTGGGAGCAGCACCTGCCCTGCTCCTCCTCCTCACTGCTCTGCTCCATGTCCTGTGAGCAGAGGCAGAGCAGGATTGTCCTCCCTGGGCCAGCAGGGGATTCATCAATAAGGACACAGTGTTCTGGTCCAGCCTGAGTCCACCTTCCCACCTCCTGCAGACTGGGCAGAAGTTGTTTCCAGAGCTAAAATTCACCTCTAATGGGACAGACAAAAGAATCTGGATGGAAAATCCCAAATTGTGAAGTCTGGATGGGGATGTTTGTGGCACATGTCCATCTTCAGCTCGATGCACACCATTACCTACCTTAACAAAGAGTGTGGCTGCTCACAGTCCCGTTGAAGCACCCAGAGCTCCCTGGTTGCTGTTGTGGAGTGGATGCTGGTGCCAGTGGATCCAGATGGACTGTGTTTGCTTTGCTCCTTGCTGCTCACTGTAAACACAGGAGCAGAAACGACAGCACTGTTCCCACAAACACCTACATTTAATTTGTATCAGTAACTCTGTGAGTGTCTTTGAATTCATCCCACTGAGTGCTCACTTCAGAAACATGAAACACTCTGCCTATGAGTCCAATTAAAACAACTTGGGCTTTAAAACCTGGGTATTTGTAGCCACTTTCTTGAAAGAATAATCCTGTGTTGGCATAAATGGATATAAATCAATGAAGATCAAGGGCCTGGCACCCAGTCATGCTCACTGACAACCCAGCTTAGATCTGACTCAGTAAATCATCTCAGACACTGTGGAAACACTCAGAATTGTTCTGAAATGTGTGCAAGCACACAGACAGAAAAGGCAGCCCTTATTTCAGGGGAATTAATTTGCTGGAAATGTGGAGCTCCTCAGGTTCTGGGTGAAGAATCTGCAAACAGGAAGCATTGAAAGGAATTCGCCGGTTTTGAAAATGGATCTCTTAATCCTGACTGTCCCATCTGCATCCTCAGGCAGCTCTGCTGCTGCTCTAATCTTTCCTCCTCCTCCTCCTCCTCTGACTCTTTGTCACTGGGGGTGACCCACCATGAATAAAAGATTAGGATGTGCCAGATTCAAATGAAACCTTTGCTGGAGGGGTCATTGCTCCAGCTCCAGAGCTGCAGGACAGGAAAGCTGCAGAGCCCAAGGGGTTCAGCTCCAGGGGCACCTGGAGTCACCTCCTGCTCCAGGGTGAGAAGATAAGGCTTCATCTGTGAGACCCAACAGGGCCAAGGCAACGCAGGGAAGGCTGTCAGTTTGAGGTCTGTTTTCAAAGAGATATCAGGAAATCCACGGGAAGAGAGATGAAGGCTAGAGATGATGGATAAAAGCTCAAATGGTGGCCAAAGGAAAAAAAAATGAAGGATCTAAACTTTGAATGACATGGTCCATTCTGCTCCAACCCTGCACCTGAAGGCCTGGAAGGGGTCAGGTTGTGCCAAAGTGGTGCTGGGCAGATCCTCTCCCTGGATGTCTGGAACATGCAATGGGATTTTGCTCAGTTGTTGCCATTTTGAGGACCTGTGCAGGGTTAAACTTGTTCAGCTTCAAGGGGGCAGTGAAGGGGAAGGTGCTGATCTCCTCTCTGTAGTGGTAGGACGTGTGGCAATGGAATGAAGCTGCATCAGGGGAACTTCAAATTGGACATTAGGAAGTGGTCCTTGCCCCAGAGGGTGGTCAGGCACTGGAACAGGCTCCCCAGGTCACAGCTGCCACAGTTCAGGAGCACTCAGACAAGAATCTTAATCATACAGTTTAGTTCTAGGTACACCTGTAAGGAGAGTGATGTTATGGTCTTCATGGGTCTGTCCCCTCCAGCTTGAGATAATCTGGGATTCTCTGAAATTCCCCTCCCTGAAAGCACCTGAGTGAGAAATTTGCCTCCAGGGGAAGGTGTTGAGGGGAGAGCTCTTGAGGCACCATTCTGGCCACTCCTCCTGATGGTTAATCTCACTTTTTAAACATGTGCCAGCAATTGTTCAGCCTCTCTCTGCTGCACTGCAGGGGCCTCCAAGAGCACTGCTGTCTGCTCAGAGAGCACTCACTGCTCATCACAGCCAGGTGCCTCTTGGGCCTGGACACATCCCAGACTGACAGGCCATCACAGCCCCCACCTCATGGCACTTCTCCCACCCTAAAGTCATTTCTGAGGCTCTTCTCCATCCACACTCCCCCCTTTGACAGCTTTTACACCCCCAGGTTTGGTGCTGGGTTAAGAGTTGTACCCGAACTGAACCCACCCTGACTGCTCCCCTGTTGGAACACCCGGGGATCACACTGGGAGTAGGTAAGAACTGATTTGGAACAAACTGATTTCTTATCAGCTGGAGGTCCAATTCACCACTCCTGCTGCTGTCTGATGCTTCTCTCAGGAAGCAGCTGTACAGAAACCACCGGGACAGCTCAGGGGCTGTGGTGGCACTCAAAGCAAACAGGGATGGCAGAACTAGGTCTGCTGGAGGAAGACAGAAATCAAATTCACCTTCCAGCACTCACTGCAAGTGAGGCTGATCTGCATTTCTTATACCAAGCAAAGGCTCCAGCTCAGATGCTAATTTTATCTTGCTGGCTTTGTAGCGTCCTTGATCTTCAAGAGAATTCAAAATAACATGGAGCAAATGTATAACTAAGTCATTTTAAAGAAGTAACTGCAAAGTGCATAACTCTGCTCAAGGGGAAACAGCTTCTGTGCTAAACACAGAGTATGAAATCAGATCATGCTGGGAGAATGAACAAATGGGCTCTTTACTCCTCGTCCTCACCACGGGGCTGTTGGGGCAGACCAGGGAGCTCTGTCTCCATCTGCACTGCAAACCCACCCCGAGGGGATGTGCAGGAAGGCCAAACCCTCCCACCCTGCACTCCCAGTGCCTTGTGACAGTGTGATTTGATCCCTTTGCTCAGCAGAGACAGGGAGATGGCCTTCATGGACATCAGGACACTCTGTGCCAAACAGCAGACACAGCTATTGGAAGATGCTCCTCTTCACCTCAGTGCAAACACCCAGTGCTGGGCAGGGAGGGCTGCTCCTTTCTCCCAGAGCAGGCAGACACCCCTGGGATAATCCCAGCAATCCCAGGAGGAGAGGAGTGGGGAAGCAGACAGTGTGTGCCTGCCTGGCTGGGGGCACTTGCACTGGGAGGGGCAGCACCAGCCCAGGAGAGATGGGTTTGAGTGCCTGAAGCCCTGCCAAGCTGTCAGCAGCCCCACGATCAAAGCCGGGGCTCCTCTCCCCCCGCAGAGCTCCAGCTGAGGCAGGAGTTTAGCAGGAGCTTCAGGGTTGCTGCTCTGGTCCCAGGAGCAGGATCAAACTGTGCTGAACTGGCTATCTGGGTACCTCTGCTGCAATGGCCTCCAAGGCTTTTTTGGAAACAGCAGGGGCTGGTAGAGCTGACCCTGCCAGGGAGCAGGCAGAGGTCAGCTCAGGGCACGGGCCTTCCTTGTCTCTCCCTGCAGGAAGAAGTGAGGGCTCAGACAGCAGCCTTCCCCCTCAGACACCACTTCCCTGCCACCAAGGAATACTGAACTATTCCCTGTGGAAAGCAAGGGCTTGCTTTCAGGCTGCTCTCCATGTTATGATTATCCTCACCCCAAATGTCAGGTTGCAGGTGAGTTGGTGAAGAGCCTGGTTTGCCAACCAGCAGTTTCAAACCCCTTCCCAGGAGCAGCCACAGCTCTCCCAGGGTCATACTCAAATTATTTTCTCGGTCTGTACCAGGCTGGCAGGGAGGAAGAAGGAGAGCTCTCAATGGAACAAGGAAATTTTCTTGTCTTGCACTGGTTCCAAACTCAAGAGAAGTCCCTCCTTTCCAGGTGAGAGGTGTAGGAGTGCTGGGAGCAAGGGGCAGAAAGGAGGTGACTCAAACAGCTCTGCCCCACTGAATACCACCCATTTAAATTCCTCCTCACTCTGGTCAGACAGACCTGGGCAGGAAAATGCCTTCTTTGCATCTGTGAAGCCACAGGGGTCCAGGCCAAGAGAGCTGGGGTCCATCACAGCCTCAGAGAAAGCACGGCAGGATGGGGGGCAGGCTCCAGAGAGCTCTTCTGGAGGGAGGTCACAGGAGAAGACACAGCCATTCTTTCTCACCACTCTCCCTATTCACCTCCATGCTTATTTTCAAGGCACAGGGTGGGATTCTTGGGGTGCCCTGTGCAGGGCCAGGAGTTGGACTCCATCACCCTTGTGGGTCCTTTCCAACTCAGGAGGTTCTGTGACTCCTGGAGGTTATTTGACCATTGTTCTCCCTGCTCAGCCAGCATTGAGATCTCACAGCCCCAGCACGTGTCCCTGCCCGGGCACACCCCGAGAGCTGGGGCCTTGTGAAGATGGATACAAGGAAGGATTTAACCTCATGGCACCACAACCTAATCCCCCACCCCTGCAGAGCTGAGGGGCAGCTGGAAACGTCTGTGTCACGAGTGGAACCAGGACACTGCCAGGGAGTTCACACTCTGCTCCCTGCCTCTGGTTTTTTTCTCTGGATGGAAATAAGTGAGGTGAAAAAAAAAAAAAAAAAAAACAAACCAAAAAGGCTGGAGAAGCTGCTGAATTGAAAATAAGAAAGGAGCTGAGGTGTTTGTTTCCTGTGCTTGGATTTAATACTCCTTGGGATAAAGTACTGGGAACAAGATACTCCATTCCTGAGCTCCCCGTGCCTTCCCCACTGCTCTGCTCTGGAATGTGCTCTCCTGGAAGCCCCTGGGGTGGGACCCTGCAGGCAAATGGTGAAGGTGAGCGATGGGAGCTGCTGAACTCCTCTCTTCCTTGAGCACACTTGGACTCAAATCCCTTTCTCCACCCTCTCAGTGTTTAAGTATTTCCCTTATTTTCAGAGCAGGTGCTCGTTCTCATTCTTAATGAACCTCTGCTCCCTTGTAAACAAGCCCTTTATTAGCTCCACGAGCCTGCCTTGGTTTCTATTTATACCTTTCCCATGTCAATATTTGAAAGCACACTCCCCTACGCTGCGTTCTTGCTCTGTGCCCCTTTCCATCCCTGCTGCCTCTTGCCCACCTCTTCTTTCTCTCCCAGGTTTATCCGTGCTGATAAAAATCAACCCCAGATTTTACGTTTCCTTTTAAAAAACTGGGAACTTCCTTTTCTGATGTCCATTGAAAGGAGATCTCCATATCCCTGGAGAGGTGTGACCCCTTGTGTGGACTAAAAAGCGAACACTTGAATCCTCCAGGCAGATTTGTGAATGCCTGCTGTCCACCTGGCCTTGGAGGAAGCTCCACACCTGCTTATTTGCTGGATTTATGGGGATGGAGCACCTCTCACATGGGGAAAGCCCGAGAGAATTGGGATTATTTGGCCTGGAGAAGAGAAGGGGCTGGTGTGACCTAATTGTGGCCTTTTGGTGCCTTAAGGGGCTCCGAGAGAGCTGGAAAGAGGATTTGGATGAGGGCACGGAATGACAGGACAAGGGGGAATGGCTTCCCACTGCCAGAGGGCAGGGTAGGATGGGATATTGGGAAGGAATCCTTCCCTGGGAGGGTGGGGAGGCCCTGGCACAGGTTGCCCAGAGAAGCTGTGGCTGCCCCTGGATCCCTGGAAGTGTCCAAGGCCAGGCTGGACGGAACTTGGAGCAACCTGGGCTGGTGGAAGGTGTCCCTGCCCATGGCAGGGGGTGCCACTGGATGGGCTTTAAGGTCCCTTCCAACCTTCTGCCCCTTGTATTTTAAATTATCATCTTACTAGTATTAGGAATTAATGTTCTAGTGTTTAAACATGTGAAAACAGGGTGTTGCTTCCCCTCTCCCAGCTGTATCCAGGGACAAGACTTCAGCTCCTTTACCACAAGTGCTGGGAATGGCTTTGTAATGTAAATAAGCACTTATGGTATTTTTAACAAGCACCTGCTTTATCCTGCTGCCTAATGAGAGCTGGACAGAAATGCGGTGAAAGCAGAGGAAGGTAACACTGCCATTTAAGCTAATTAACAGCAAATTAAACTGACACACACATATATTCTGGGCTCCTGCATCTAACAGGAGGGAATGCTGTGGAGATTTCATTATTCACATTCCCCATCACCTGCTTTTTTTCCCCAGCACATTCCTACCCAATTACCTGGGGAAGGAAAAGGGAGAAAGATACTAAAGCCAATAAGATAATTCTCATTTACATAAAAATTTTTCTGCATTGTGTTTAATAGTCTGCAAGTAACTGTAGAAGAATATATAGTCCATTCTTTAAAAAGCTCCAATGCACTAATTGAAATTAAATTACATGGAACCCAGTGTCTGCCTTCTGCTCATTGGGAGATAATATGCAAGCCACAGTTTTATGTGTTATTATTAATATTGATGGATGAAGCGCTGTAGTCACCACAGAGCCCCTTCCCAGATGTGATTCCCTTTCCTTCAGCTGTAGGTGAGCCTAAAATGATGTTTTTTTCCCCATTAAAATGCCTCATTTGCTGCAGCCAGGCCTGGGATCCTTCAGCATTCAGGAGAGCCAGCACTGCAGGTAGTGGGGTCTATTTGCAGCATTAACACTGGGTAATGCAACTGCCTCCCTTTTTCGTGTTACTTTGCATATCTTACAGCTCAATTAATCTGTCAGGGTGATGCTTCCATCACAAACAAGATTTAGGGGAATTTAATGCTAAGTTGGCAGGCCTGGAAGGCACAGGCTGATGTTCCCTGGTAGAGGCAAAACGTCAGGACCTGCTTCCCTGACTTCCCAGCCCATCCCAGGAGCTGCTGGGGTGGGAGCTGGGCTCTTGCTGGGATTCAGGCTGTGTGGAGCTCTCTCCTCACCTCCTCTCCGGGCTGTTAACAAGGGAGCCAATTAGTGCCAGTTGTGATGGGAGCACTTTTTCCACCAGGAGCTGGATTGAAACCTTTAATTCATTTTGCACAGGCAGAGGCACACAAAATGTTCAAGCGTGGATAAAATCCACACATTCAGAGGGTTTAGAGCATCCCCATGGATTTTGTTCTTTGTTTCAGACTTGAAGCTTTCATTAGAAATAAGTGAAGGGGGGGAAAAAAAAAGGGGAGGGGGGGAAAGGAAAGGTTTCTTGGCCTTTTGATGGTGAAACTAATTTTTTTCATCTAAACTAATACCAAGCTTTCCTGAGCTATTTGTGCTGAAATGAGCTTTCTCCCCTTGGTCATCTGGGACCATGGAATAACGAGTTGCCAGAGCTGGCCATCAGTCCTTGCTGCTGCTGGCACCAGTGACAGCCTGGCAGGTCCTGCTGGTGCCTCCTGACATTTCCCAGCACGAGGCAGATGGACCAAGGAGCTCCTTGCTGTTGTCTTCCATCTCTTTAAGAGGTCTTTAGGATTGTCTTTCATTTCTTTAAGATCCAGAGGGAACAAGGTGGGGATGAAGAGCCCCTCCATGGCTGTCTCTGTCCCAGGGGGCCCAGCTGCACCCCGAGCTCTATCACAGTAGGTTCTGCCAAGGGGTGCCTAGTCCTCAATTCCATCATATTCCAGTGTGGGAAGGACATTTTGCTGCTTCTCTGCATTGATGCTGCCTTTTGCTTGGACCTCTGCAGGGTTAAAGATAAGACAGACTGTGTCTTCTCCCCCAGGGCTCCTCCAGGACCTGGTTTCTGAGATGTCTCATGGCTGGAGATGGATCTCTCTCACCTGGAGATGAACTTTTGCTCTTGGCTGATGCAGGAGGAAGTCCCCTGAGACTGCACAGAGCTGTCCCAGAGGGTGGTTTATCCCACCCACACCTGAGCAGTCCTGCCAGTGGTCCAGCAGCAGCAGCATCTCCAGGTGCCAAGCACAGGGCTCAGGGACTGGCAGGAGGTGCCTTGCCCAGCTCCCATCCCAGGGCTTGGGAGCATCACCTCTCACTTGAAGAAGGCTGGACCTAGTTTAGATCACTGAGTCCTGCTCTAAAGACTAAAGATCTCCTGGAGGGATGAAATTTCCTTTCAAGGCACTGATCAAACCCTGCTCACACACTGACAGGAGGGTATCATTCTCCACCAAGGTAAATGGGAATGCAGACTCCCCCCTGTGCTTCGGGTGAGTCATCAGGAAAATGTTCCTGAAACCTCCTGTCAAAGAGACTTTACATTAAAGGCAGCACCAGAAAGCAGAAAATGTTTTTCTCAGGACATACATTAAGTCCTTCAGCTAATTAATCCATGCATTTACAAAAGAAATGCTTGACAACACACATAGTTCAGCTGAGTTCAATAAATGAAAGAAAATATCAGATTGGGAAACCCACACAACTCCTCTGGTCTGGAACAGATCTCCTTAGCAGCAAATCCCAGAAAGAAACTTCTCTGTTTTTCCCCTCAAGTGAAATCCTCTGTCTCAAACGCTGCTTTTCTCTCAGCCCACTGAGCTCGAGAGGGTGAAAACCCTGGGTAAGGACTCCAGGTTCTGCAGCACTGCTTTTAATAGGAATGCACTTGGGAAAGACCATCACCCAGTGCAGTTCCTGGTGGAGAGGGAGAGTATTGGAGTGCAGAGAAGTGCAGAACTTCTTCCTCAAACACACAGCAGGGCTTGGGTACCTTACTGGTACCTTGTGAGCCTTGTTTGTAGTTCTCCAGGTCTTCTGCTTTCCCCCTTTTTTAAAATGAGGGCTGTATTCCCCTTTATCCAGCTGTTGGGAGCTTCTCCTGACTGCCCCGGTTTTCCAGCTATGATGGATGTTGGATTAGCAACCGTGCCTGCCAGTCCTGCCAGTGGCTCCTTGGAGGAGCTGATCCTTGGGTTCAAACTGAAAGAGGGGAAGTTTAGCTTAGATAGAAGGAGGAAATCCTTCCCTGTGAGGGTGGTGAGGCCCTGGCACAGGTTGCCCAGAGAAGCTGTGGCTGCCCCATCCCTGGAAGTGTCCAAGGCCAGGTTGGACGGGACTTGGAGCAACCTGGGCTAGTGGAAATGTGTCCCTGCCCATGGCAGAGGGTGGGATGGGATGATCTTTAAGGTCCCTTCCAACCCAACCCATTCCATCTCAGACCCTCACCAGGGGTTCTTGGGCACATGCTGACCCAGCACAGGGGGGATGCAGCACTGCTGGGGGGGTTCCCTGAGGGCCAGCTCATGCCTTGGGTGTTCCCACCAGCTTCTCATGGCTTTGGGGGCAATAGCACAAGGTTCTGAGCAGGGCTGAGCCCCTTCTGCTTAGGAGGAACTCCTGGAGGAGCTCCTGGGTTGGAGACACTCTGCAGTCACTGGAGATGATGCCTCTCCAAAGGGAAGGCAGGTGGTGTAGGAGTGGCTCCTTCAACTGCCCCAGTCTCCAAGGAAAAGCAGACCCACGGGAAAGGACAGGGAGAGGGTTGGAAAGTGTGGTGTGAAATGACACCGAGGGTTGCTGCACGTTCCAGCCAGTGCCACAGCCAGGAGAACATCCCAGCATGGCCAGGGGCTGTGCCAGCTCAGCCAGTGCTCCTGGAAACACTGGTGGGCTCCACACCGAGTAAAGCCTCCCACTGTACAGGCATCCCTAGGACTGGGGAGAAAGGGGTGAGCTGTCGTGTTCTGAGGCAGACTGAGCTCAGGATAACACCACACTGGGAGCAAATTGACACTGAGCTTGGAGGAGAAAGAACAAAGAGAGGCTCTAACAGGCTGGAGATTTAAGAAATGTCAGCAGTCACAAGTGTAATTCCAGAGCTCAGACTCCATGGGGTGAACAGAGCTGCCCCTCACCTTCTGTACCAAGCATGATTGTGCCCTGTCTAATTCTTTTCCAGAGTGGAATGTGGAGTCAAATGGTATTAATTGCTTGTTCCCTGGTTTTATGGGGCTCCTGTAGGTTTAATAATTCAGTTTATAGCTGTGTAATGCAACTGTCAGTGAACAAGGCTGTTCACAGAGTTCTGGCTTGGCTGTCTGGGGTTTAAAAGCTGCCCAGCCATGAGGACAGTGGGAAGGATTCCTCCCTGGGGGGTTCCTTCTCCCCCATCAGCACCCTGAACTCCCTGGCAGTGTTTCACCTCCCAGCACTCACATCTGAACCACGGGAACACAGCCCCAGGCTGGATCCTGGTGGGATCCACAGGGAAATGCAGTGCCTGGCCACCAAACAGCCTGTGAGAGGGTCCCTGCTGTGCCACACACACCAGTGCTGGCCCTGCCACATCCTATCCCATGTCAGCAGGGTTTTATTGCAGGGAACCCATCAGATGGCCAGTGGGAGTGAAAAAATCCCAGGTATCACCATGTTATGTCCATGCTTACAGGTCCCAGCTCTCAGGACAGCATTCCTACATGGAACACAGCTCCTGGATCCCTGCCTGCAGCCCCTCCCACCTCACAGGCCCATGGAGCTGCTCTGGACCAGCCTGTGCCTTCCTGGGAAGACCCAGACTGGGTCCCCATGGAGCACCCAGTAAGGAAGGACAAGGAAAGCCTTACACTAATAACTGCTCAAATTCAGCACTGACACCATTCTGGGTTTTCAAGCTACTGAATCTTTCCTTTTTAGCTTCCCAGAAACACAGAGTCACATACAACATTTGCTTGAGAAAACACTGACTTCCCATTCTCAGCAGCAGAGTAAACATGGCAAAGATGAATTGGAGAAGATACCAATCAGCTGCTGGATGGATTTAAGAAGGAATTAATCCAGCCTTGTAATTTCTGTGCTCAGAAACGCCCCAGCAAAGCCCCTGGAGAAGCACAGAGGTGCTGGCCAGCACAGACCCCCTGTGTGGTGGGGGCAGTGTGACCACCTGGGGCCAGGGGGAGCAGCTCTGGGGCATCCTGAGGTCACAGACAGTTCCAGAGATCAGGAGTCAGTGCTGGCAGGGCTCTGGCTGGGCGGGTCTGTGCTTTAGGATGCTGCCATTAACACACAGAGCTCCTTTCACCTTTCTTGTCCAGTTTGGGCAGAGCACTGGGAGCCAGGAGCATCTGAATGGTCTGAGGGCTGCTAAGACCTGTCATGTCACCTCTACATAAAGACCTCAACAGATGGGGACAGAGAGGATCTCAAATTGTTCCATGTAGCTCGATTATTTCATAATACCATCTTTAATACATCTGAGAAGCTTGGGAGGACTCCTTTCATGCCTAATTGCAAGGCTTTCTGAGAAAGCAATCACCACTCAGAGGTATTTTCCAAGGATTTTTCTGCCTTTTGCCTTTGTAACATCAGTCAAGCAAACCACTGTTGAGCAGCCTCTGTAGTCTGGCTCCCTTTTTAACCTCTCCTGTAAAACCTTCGGGTATTATTATCCTCTCCCTATTTGTTCATGTCTTATGAGCACAGATGCTTATTTGGGGCTTGCATTAGTGCACTCCCCAAACAAAGAGGAGACATGAAAGGAGCAAAGAGAGCAGTTAAGTTGAAAGTCTCTTGGAAGGGCCTTGGAAGTTCTTTGTTGCCAAACGAGAAGGAGCCTTTCCTGCGCCTTCAGCTGGAGGGGAGGAGCAGGCAGGGCTCCAGCCACAGGTGAGGAGCCTCTGCAAACAGCTCCAGCTCGTGTCAGGGGGGGAAAAAAGGCTCCCTCGGGGGGTGTGTTTGAACACTTTATCCCCGGGCTGCAGCACTACAAAGATTCAGGCCGAGCAGAGGCATTTTCAGCACGTCAGTCCCTCCTCCTGGTCACAGTGAGGTCAGTGGGACACCCACACACAGCCCCTGCCGGCAGCTCCCTGCCTGCCCTGCCCGCCCCACACCACCCCAGCCACGGCCAGAACAGGCTCCCCTGCCCTGGAGGCACAGGCAGAGGCACGGGCAGAGCAGAACGAGGAGAAGGACCAGGAGGAACCTCGGGCGTGTTGTGGGAGCGTCCCCTTGGTCAGCCGGGACGTGGTGTCCTCCATCCCTCATTCCAGAGTGGATCCACAGACCTCCTGGGAGTAAACACACAGCAACTGTGACCTTTTGAAGCGATCTTCCACTGAGAAATAGTTCTCTCTGATCACACGACCGTGAATTGTTCCAGAATAAGCACATTGCCCGGTGGGCAGTGGGAGTCGGACACAACGGCTCCAGTGCTTTGCTCCAGCTGTTCCTGTGGTACTGATCCCAGAGACACCCTTGGTGTGGGGCCCAGGCCCTCTTTAAAAAGGACTGAAGGGGACAGGGCTACTGTATCTTACATTTCTAGTGTTCCAAGGGACATTAATTCCCCTCCCAACTAACCCACTTTATCTGCATTGTCTCTGGAAAGTCAGCTGGTGGCTCCTTGAAGTGTTTGATGATCCCTCCTCAAAGTATTTCAAGGGGCACCACTCCAGCTGAGCCAGAAATACCCAAAGAGCTTCTCCCAACCCCTGAGCTGTTTGTTCACAGCTCTCGGCTCTGCAGAGTGACCTGGGGATGATGTTCACTCGTGGCCCCATCAGGTGTGTCACTGGTCACTGCAAACAAACCACACTCTCCACCACACATGGACCATCAGTCCTTGTTGGGTTACCAGATGAAAGAGGTGAATGGAGTCAGTGCATCCCAGGAAGTGCCAAAATCATGGAGGGTGACACTGCTTTTGCCTCAGTCCCTGGATGGGGACCTGAAGAAGTGAAAGGCACTTGGTGGTTCTGCCCCCATGGGAGGGTCTCCCTGATAAACTCTGTCTGAAACTCCCACCCTGCCCCCAACACTCCCTGTCTCTGGGGATTTCCTTGGGATGAGGTGGGGAGGAAGCACCAGGAATCGTGGCCACCCCCTGATAACCCTTGTACCTTTAAAATCCAACATTAGAGCAATAAATCAGGCATCACTTTTCCAGCTACATCTTGTTCTGTCATTCTGGAAAGATAAGCAGCAATTCAAAAAACCCCCCAGGAATTCTAAGGATGACAAACACACCGGCAATGGTCCTTGCACAAACCCCTGGGAAGTTTGCTCTCTTCTCACACAGCATCAGCCTCCCATGCTGCTGCAGGACAGAGATTGTCAGCACATTTAAATTTCCCTTTGATCCAGCAAACAGACACCAGATCTGCTGCACAAGGTGTCTGTGTGCTTGTCTGCCACACAAACCCCACAGCTGGCACCTGCAGGAACTCTGAAACCCCCCACAGAAACACGGTGGGAGACCCTTTAGGCTCTTACAGACACGGGCTCAGAAAGGCAAGCCCTCTGAGAAGTGTCCTGAAGGGAACAAACACAGGTCCAAGCCCTCTGAGAAGTGTCCTGAAAGGAACAAACACAGGTCCAAGCCCTCTGAGAAGTGTCCTGAAGGGAACAAACACAGGTCCAAGCCCTCTGAGAAGTGTCCTGAAGGGAACAAACACAGGTCCATGGAGTTTCAGTGTGATGAGGGTCTGTTAATACTCTTTCCATTCTCCATCCCCACTTAATTAGGTTTCCTGGCCATGAGATCACCGACCAGGCCCAGGAGGACCATCCCTGGGGGCAGTCATTGCCCTCACACTCCACACTGCTCATTCCCTGGGCTTTCCAAGTGCTGCTGCTCTAAAACCCAGAGGGAGTTTCTGTCTAAGATTTCTCATTTCTTGTTTACCTGTTCATTCGAGCTTGGGGAGGAGACAGATTCTTCTCATCTGTGCTGTGAATAGGAAGCAAACCAAGGTTTCCCCAGGTCTCCAGTCCACAAGGAATGGTGCCAGTGCCAGGTTCAAAGACCTTAAGGCTTCACAGTGGTTCAGGAGAAGCTTCCCATATTCACAAGGAAAACTCTCCTGGCATGCTCCTGTTGGTTTTGCCAGGATCACCTTGACACTCACACATTGTCCAGGAGCTGAAACAACACCAGGGAGCAGAATTACACGTAAGGGAATGAACAGGGTGTTGTTATGCAATAAATCAAAGCATTCAGTCATGAGGCCAGAAATACTTGCATCAGAGGGAGCTTGGAATAGAAGTGAAGCATCAAAGATTTTGGCCACTGGAGTACTACAAAGATCCACCAGCCCTGCTGTTTTCACAGCTGATTTTCACAGCCAGGTCTCAGTATCTTTGTGGTGACTCTGAAGGCAAAGCACGTTACATGGACTCTGTTCCTACAAGTCCATCAAGGGCTTTGCCTGGCCCAGCTCCAGGAGACAAGACCCACCAGATCTGGTTTTGGAGAACACGCAGTTGAGCAATATCTGTGCAAAGCTCTCCACTTATATTAGTGTCATCCTCCACCTCGATAATAACTAAAAATAAAGTGCTGCAATAATCAACTAGATTGACTAAGACAGATGCTGCTTTTAACATGTGTACTGTAATTAACTTACACAGGGCTAGAAAGCTCCATCTCAGCCTCTTCCCACAGTGGAGGAAGTTTGGCTTTCTAATAATAGGAGCTGGTAACACATGTTGAATTATAAAGTAATGAAAGTTGGTTTTGGCAGGAACAATCCTGTTTTGTCGTGCTTCTATTTAATCTCCAAGCCTGACAGGCACTCTGCTCCCGGCTGCTGCTCCTGCAGCTCCTTCTGAGTGTCTTTCCTCTGGCATAAGGTAGGGCACAAACCCTTCAACAAGGGGACAGGGGGTGGCTGTCCCTGCCTGGCCTCCTGATGATGCATGTGTTGACCCTCTCTCACGTGCCATATGGTTTGCACACACCAGTCAGCAGCACACACACACACACACAGCACGTTGTGTGTGCACACCCACACACAGCCTGGGCCAGCTCCAAGCTCTGAGCTTCCCTTGGAGTGGCCTCACCCTGAACTCTCACATTTGGGATGGCACAGCACTGTGTGAGCAGCAGATAAAAGATGCTTCAGTGCCCTGTCCCCCTCTCCAGCCTGCACACGGGCAATGCTGGGCAATGTGCTCCCACTGCCTTCTGCTGCTGTGGACAGACATCCAGTATGCTGGGACACAGCCTGGGCTGTAAATGTTAGTTAGCACCTTCTGGGTCAGTAACTTCTCTCAAAAATTCTCTTCTAGTCCCAGTTTTCAGCTCCTGATTCCAACCAGTCTCAGTGCCCTTCTTGGAACCTCTGTCTTGGGATCATCGCTGGTATCAGCAGCTTCCTCCTGCATGCCTGACCTTCTCCCTTCCTCCGCAGCTCCTCAGCTGCTCTCTCCTTCCTTCCTTGGCCAGATCACCCTTTTGGCAGGGATCTAACAGGAATGCAGTTCAGGCAGCCTGGCTTGCTGGCTCTGATCTCCCCAGCCCAGCCAACATCCACAGGAACTCGGTGACAGGAGGGGCTTCTGTGTGTTCTAGAACCCCAGAACCCACCCTGGATGTTCATTTTGGTTGATAGACCATGTCCCCATCCTTCTTGCTAGGTTAAGAAGCCCATCATGCCCTCACATCTCCAGCTTGCCATGTCAAGGTGCCCCCTCCACACACCCCAGTGAGTGCAGAGCATGTGAGGTAACCCAGAAACTGTCCCACTTCATCTCACCACTCCAGGCCAGCCTGACCAGCAATAACTGACCCTCATTCTTCTTTTACTTTTGCTGCCTTTCCCTGGGCTCTGAGGTTTGCAAAGCAATTTATCCTTGCCTGACTCCTCCCTCCACCCATGGAAAAGCCACCCCCACACTGATGGCTGTGCACTGTGTGTGTGCAGAGAGCTGCTCTTTCTTGGAGGGGCATCCCCAGGACAGGAAAGGTGATGGGCCAGGACTGCACTTGGTCAGATGCAGTCAAAGAGGCATTTTTCATTTCTTTTTCCCTAGTTTTTATCTCATTAGGATGCCAGAGGAAAGGTTTGCAGCCATGTCCACATCATGTAGCGTTGATCTGGCTTCCATCTGCCCCCTCTGACTCCTGGGGAGGTGAGGAGAGCTCAGGATCCACCAGGCATGGTGGACAAAGGTAGGGATGAGATTCTCTGCCTGCTCCAATGAAGATTTAAGAAGTTCAGCCCTGAATTTTGTGTAAGACTTGACCTATCTCTCGCCACTCACTATTTATTTACTCTGTTTGGCTCCCCACCAGAGGAATGCCTGGAGTTGTGCTGCAACTCCAATGCAGAGAAGCAGCCTCATGGGGAGTGGGGTGCTCAAGCAACTGGAGAAAAAGGCAAGGAAAGCAGGAAACAGTGTCCCCACAGCACTATGAGCAGCAGAGAGGTTCCATTTCAGGTCACGTTTCAAACCAAATGTTGCATTTCAAAGCCTGATGCTTTGACTCCTGCTTAGCACACCCATAATTAACTCCAAATTCTGGTGCTTGGGTTAGGGGAGGTAATGAAAGGTTGACAAAAGTCATGTTTCATGGCCAAGAAGTCACTTGTTACAGAAAGTACAACGTGCTGGACACCTCTGGCATCCCTTGAGGCACTCCAGCAGCTGCCTCAGGCAGCAAGGTACCAACATGTATTGTACACACGTGATTTTCCAAGGTTTATATTTCACTTGAATCAAAAGTTTGCTTCTAAACATGCAAAGACTTCTCAGATAGACACATGTAATGCAAATGCAACTCTCCCAGCTCTTTTTCAATGCAGAGAAGAACTCCTCAGTTTCCTCAGCTTTGTGCCTTTGGACTGAGGATTAACCATAATCAACTTCCAGCTCTTCCACAGGGATGTTAGATCCATCAAATAAAAGGTGAGATGGAAACATGTAGCAGAGGCTCTGGCTTCTGAATGTTTGCAAGTGGTTCCAGGTAGGAAATGCTGCCCTGAACATCTCAGTGATTTCCAGGAGAGAATGCAAATACAGTCCATACACAGGGACTGCCCAGGAAAATGGCCAATGTAACATTTACCCATCTAGTTCTTGATTGAACTCAGTGATCTTAGAGGTCTTTTCTGATCTTAATCATTCTGTGACTGACCCTTTAGCACGAGCCACTGCTTTTCCCCTCGTGCTTCTCACTGCTGGTTAGCAAGGGCAGCAGGAGTGCAGCAGCTGACCGGGACAGTGCTGCAGTTGGAGAATTTTGAGCTCAGTGAGAGATCCCCCTTCCCCTCCAGTGACACTACTCTGCCTGGACCAGGCTTTTTCTGGGATGAGCCAATCTGGGAAGGAACCTCATTGCCAGAGAGAGAACACAGTCCTGAACAAGCAGGGGCAGGTCAGAGCTCCCAGGCCGTGGGAGGGAAGGTGCAGCAGCCTGGGAAGAGAGGTGCAAAAGTTAGTGATGGGGTAAGAGAGTAACAAGTGGGGCATGTTTTGGGGAACAGAACCATTAGAGATGATAAAATACCCTGTTGGGGACAGAACCTGGACAAGGAGAGGTTGTTCTCCATGGAGTCCCACATTCCAGAAGCTGGGCCCTCTCTAAGTGCTCTGGTGGAAGATGCAGCCCCGGGCACTTGCCAGCACTGAGAAATGTCAATCTTCTTGACACCAAGCCCTGCTGCTGCCATGGGATCTCCAGCCCAGAGTGCAGAGCAGAGCACAGCCACACCAGCACTCCCTGCTCCCTTCTCACCAGGTACAGCCCCAAACCCTGAACACTGGTTTGCAACAGAATTACCCTTTATTGCAAGATTACAGCAGCTCTGAACGCAACCAAATCCGTCTGGCTGCCTTTTCTGTGGTGCTCAGTTCTCCAAAAGCAGTCAAAGCCACTCTCAGCCAGTCTCACTTACGAAAAGTCGAGCAAACCTGCGAGTTTGACACAAAACGCGAGCCTTAAAGCATCAAAGGTTCTCTTGGAGGGTTGGTGAACTTTAGCAATGCCTTTGATGAAAATGGTCTGAGTTTCAAGTGTGTAATGAAACCCCAAATCATTCAAGTTTCACATGGTTGCAAATATTTCTCACAGTTCTGATCAAAGGTGTATTCAGCAGGGGAGAAGCTTTGATTTTGCAGTACAGGGGACGTGCTGAAATTTTCAAAGCCAGGCCTTGGGATTTAGCTGAGCAGTCCTTCTTGGAAGCAGTGCAGCTAAACTTAGCAACGCTTAGGGGAAGGAATGCCAAGATGCCATGTTTGGATTATTCCTGTTACCCCTAGCCCCCTTCCCAGGGGGAAGCTTTAATCCCCCCAGTGATGTCCAGGAGACTGCACGGCCCTGCAGCACGTTTGGGTTCCAGAGCCACCCTCCCTACACATTTATTTCCAATACTCTTCCCTGACTTCTCTCTCCTGGCTGCTGACATTGCTGCTCTGTAGTGCAGCACTTCAGAGGGAAAGCCTGAGTGCTTTGAGGAGGAGGCATTAATGCTGCAGGACTGGCTGCTGACCCACATTCCAGCAGACAGGCACTGGGAAGGCTTCCCTGGATCCCACCACCACCCTGGGTCTCCCTGGCCAGCACCACCCTGGGTAGAACAGGAAAGCAGCCTCATCTTTCTGTGTGCTCAGTGAGGAGACCCAAATCCCCCCGGAGCCAGAGGCAAATGTAAATGTCTGGGTTTAATACCACTGCCTTGCTGTGAAGTCTTCATTTGTGACAACCATTTCCATAGCAACAGACTGATCTCGCTTGCAGGACTGTGGTCCCCTTGGAAGAGCAGGTGGAAGGAGGGAACAGAGAAAGCACAAAATGCTGTGGAGAAGCAGATACAAGTATTTGACACAGAATCACAGAGTATGCTGAGTTGGAAGGGACTCACAAGGATCATCCAGTCCAACCCTCAGCCCTGCACAGGCCCATCCCCAAGAGTCCCACCCTGTGCCCCAGAGGATCATCCAAACCCTCCTGGAGCTCTGGCAGCCTTGGGGCTGTGCCCACTGCCCTGGGGAACCTGGGCAGTGCCCAACCACCCTCTGGGGGAAGAACCTTTCCCTGAGATCCAACCTGACCCTGCCCTGTCCCAGCTCCAGCCATTCCCTGGGTGCTGTCCCTGGTCCCCCCAGAGCAGAGCTCAGTCCCTGCCCCTCCTCTGCCCCTGCCCAGGCAGTTGGAACTGCACTGAGGTCTCCCCTCAGTCTCCTCTGCTCCAGCTGAACACACCAAGTGCCCTCAGCGTCCTCACACAGCTTCAAATCAAGGCCCTTCCCCATCTTCGTTTCCTCCTTTGGACACTCTCTGATGGCTGAACATCTTCCTTCCATTGTGTCCCCCCAAACTGCCCCAATATTCAAGGTGAGGCCTCCCCAGGGCAGTGCAGGGCAGGACAGTCCCCTCCCTGATGCCCCAGGACAGGGATGTCCCTCCTGGCTGCCAGGGCACACTGTCACCAGTGCCAGGCTCCAGCAGGGCAGAGCTCCCAAAGGAAGGGAATTTTCCAGGAATCTACCTCGATGTGCCCCGGCCATGGCACAGGGATCCCAAGGCTGCTCTCCTGTGCTGTGACACCTTCCCTGTCTAAAGGGACACCTCGGAGGCAGAGGAGCACCTTTGGGTGCTGCAGCCCCCAGTTCAGGGTGTGCAGGGCAGGGGATGGGGCACCCACAGTCAGCGGGTGGGAGCTCCGATCCCAGCCATTTGCTCTATCCCCAGATCACCTCGTGGCCTATTTCTGTCCTCCCGAGGCAGCACCAGTAACACTGACCCAGCAGACCGGGCTGGAATTAGGCACAGACTAAATCACGTTTAGGCGCCGCCTTTCACCGGCAGTAACTTGGCGCTGCAGAAAGGCAAAGCTTTGTCATGCTGAGAGATACGGCTCTGCTCCCCCGGAGATACACTGCACACGCTGCTTTGCCCGGGAACAACCCATTTTACAGGCAGCCTGGCGTGATACCGCTGCTCATTCCCACATCCAGCTTCCAATCGGTGCCAATAATGGGCTCGAGCATTACAGAGCCACCGAGAGCTGCCCCGGGGCAGGAACGGGGTCTGCTCACAAAGGGCCAGAGCTGCCAAGGACTTCTTTAGGCAGCAGCAAGTTTTTCTGACTAATGTGTTTCTTTGACTAATGTGCTTTTTTTGCTTCTTGCTAATTTTGTTGTTTTCCCTGAGATATTACAGTAAGTGGCCTGGTAGCCCCTTGTGATTCCATCCACTCAATCACATCGCAGCAATTTAACAGCAGAGGTGGCACCTTTGGCTGGCACATCTCACTTTAATGTGTCCACGGGCATTTGTGCAGACAGCCCTGCAAAGGCAAGGCAGATTTTTGTCCTCTAACCTGCCTAACTCCCTATTTAGTTGTTTTTTTAGTTGTCCAAATAAGAGGCTACTCTAATAACAGGTTCAAAGACTGGAAGCTCAAAGGGGAGAGAAGATCCAGAAAACTTTAGTAGCTTTAGTATTAACTGACTTAGCCCTTCACCAAAACCCATCATTCCTGAAATTAAGCCTCATACAGACCTCGGTGCTTCCTGAGGGACTGACAGATCTGTTGAGGAGGGTTTTTTTGCACAGATTCCCTGGAGCCCTGGATGATTTCATTGCTGAAGGCACCACCATTGTGAGAACTGGAACTATTTCCTTTACTAAACTCAGTAAAGGATGCCCCAGGAAGACACAGCGAGTTCTTATGTTTTAGCAGGACTTTGTGGGTTCAGATGTTCATCAATAATTCAGCTTTGTTCTTACTACAGAACCATCAGCCTACTTTAACCATCCCCTTGCTGCTCATATCCCCCACCCCATCACTCCCACATCAGAAAGTTGAGGAAAAAATAAACAAAAAAACCCCCAACCCAAGCCCCCAAAAACCTGTAAGCTTTATTACAGCCCCTTCACAAAGCTTAAAGGTACAGAAGCACTTCCTAGCCAGCTCAAACCACACTAAATTCCCCATCTCCAACCAATATCCTGAGCAAAAACCATGTCTCTCATCACATCAGCACACTCACAAGAATTTTAGGAGCCAACCTTTTATCCCTCAGGAGGGCAAACCCTCCACTGCCTGCCTGATTTGCTGAATTGGGTATTTTCTCCCCCTTCATGCAAACGAGCAGTTAATTATTTACAAGCCTGTCTGTAATGCTCTAGTTTACACGCTGGAATTTACATGATTTATTAAACAAAATGGCATTTAAAAAGAAATCCTGTCACAGATATGTCATCCTTAAAGGAGACTGAACATTTTTTTTTTTCTGAAGAAGTAAATAAATTGCGGAATTGCTACAAATGCCTTCTTTTGTTTGCAGCCATTTACAGCTGAAACCATCTCCCTCCTCCCTTCATTCACAGCTTTGGTGAAGTCTCATTAGCTGACTAACCTTTGTGAGGATGGTGGTGTGGAAGCAGGAACTGCTTCATGAGGAAGATTATACATTCATCACGGATTCCCAAAGGACTGTCTTAAAAATCTGGGAAGGTCAGCTTTAACTCTGTGTTGATTAGTGGCCCAGAGAACACAACAGAGAAATTTAAAGTGTATTTAACCCTTACAAGGGTTTTTTTTTAAAGTTTTTTAACCCAAGCCTGTTTTTTTTTTTTTCTGCTGTGAAAATCTGATTTTGTCTGACAAAACATTTGATAGTGATTGTGGTGGATTGTTTGGCTAAAAAGCTTTACAAATGTAGAAAAAGCGACTTTATTTTCCCATTTTGGTTTTATTTTTCCTCGTAACAATATCCCATTTAGAGGGAAAGTGCTGCTGCATATTCCTGAACGTTATTCATTCCAGAAACAGACTGTGCTGCTGCAGAGCCTGGCTAATTCCTGCCTGGCCATTCCTCCAGGCTTGGAGCTGGACCTTCCTGAAGCTCAGTCAGAGCCTCCAGACACAATTAGCTGAGCTGGATCTCCCTTAAGTGGAGAGAAACCCTCATGCATTTAAGGCTGAGTCAAAATGATTGAAGCTGAACTTCAAACAATAAACATATCCATCATTTCCCCTTCATTGGATCCCACGTGTATCAATCATGATCTTCACAACCACAGAAGCTCCGTTCCCACACTTCCCACTGCTCCAAGTATCAGTGTCCTTGCACTTGGCACAGGCGACCTGCACTCTCTAACTCATCTTTTGTCAGCTAAAATGCCTTCTAATTTCCCTTTTTTGACAAGCAGGTGTGATCCATAACTGCTAAAACAGTAGGTCCATTTGTTATTGCAGGAAATGATGCAACTGAACAGAAGTTGCCCTGCAAAAATCTGTAAATAACAGGAATGTGGCCGTGAGTAAAATATTCAGATAGAAATCAAGTTCACTTTTGGGCAGTGGCAGTACTTAAATCACTGAGCCAGGTTACTGAGAGATGGATATGGAGGCTTTTGAACTGAGGTCCAGTGTCCTTTTGAAGCACTCAGTTCTGCTGCCAGTCAGTGGCTTTGGTGTGGAAATCCTGGGGTGAACTTTGGGTTATCAGAAAATCAGGCTCAATAATCGTCCTGCTCTGCTCTGGCCTTACAATCCCTGGGCAGCTGAAGCAGAGACTCTGAGGAGGAGTTTTTTAACACTGACACTGCTGTCTCCCTTCCTTTGCAGAGCTGAGCTCTGGAAACACTCGGCACAGCAGCTCCAGTGTCCGTGGGAAACACTGAGCAAGAGTATTGGACAATATTGCCTCTCATCATGCAGGGGGGGTGATCAGTGAAGTGGGTTATTTGGACCCACTTCTGACAGCAGAGGTGTGCTCCCAGCCCTCATGGGGCTGGATTTCCACTGGATTTTGGGCAAGCTGGAATTAGTGTAACTGATGGAGGGACTCCAGGCTTTTGTGGGTCTGAATGAAGTGAGACTCCAGCTTCGGGGGCTGCAGAAACTGAGCCACGTTTTCCTCTAGTCTTGCAATCCAGGAGAAAGACGTGTGCACAATCCCAGATGAAGACATCCATCTGAAGTGAGACTGGAGCACTCCCCAGATTGATGAGATAAAGCTGGGACTAAACCTACTCTTAGGTGTCTGTTGAGCCCAGTCAGTGATGAGCCCAAGAGCTCCCACAGCATCAGAGGATGAAGAGACAGAGAGTGCAACAGATGTGATGTGGGAAAGACAAACTTCCCTGACACGAGTCCCTTCTGGATCATGACATGGAGTACTCCACCTGCCCCTGCTCCCTGTTTAATGAATGTTCTCTGAACAAAAGGATGAGCAAATCACTATTAGATAAGGCAAAACAATTATCTCCAGACACAGTCATTTTCTTCCTCTGCTGTGAGACTGGAGTTACACTTTTTGGTAAAGAGGATAACAGCAGGAGCAGTATGGATTTCCACTGTGTGCCTCAGCTATGACCAAAATGCACCATCCCCTCAAGAAAACAGGAGCCTCTTGGGCATCTTGGGCACAGTCAGTTCTTAGCTGGGCACCAGGGATGTCAGGCAGACCAGGATTTGTAATGTGGGGAAAGCTGAGAGCACCACAACATGCTCAGTGACTGTAGGGACAGGACAAGGAGTAATGGGGACAAGTTGAAAGAGGAAATTTAGGTGAGATGTTAGGAAGAAATTCTTTGCTGTGAGGGTGGTGAGACACTGGCACAGGTTGCCCAAGGAGATGGTGGATGCCCCAACCCTGGCAGTGTTCAGAGCCAGGTTGGAAAGGGCCTTGAGCAACATAGGCTGCTGGAAGGTGTCCCTGCCAGTGGCAGGGGGGGTTAGGACTAGATGATCTTTAGGGTCCCTTCCAACCCTTAACATTCTATGATTCTAGGAATGGCTGAGCACCCAAAAAATGATCTGCAGTCAGCAAACACTCTGCAGAGTCACAGAGAGCTTTTCCACCAACCCCAGTGAGCACTGGGTTAGATTTTTTGGGTTTTGGCTCACGTGGTTACTGCAATATCCTTCAGGAGGAGCTCTGTGGACTCAAACCCTTGGCTGACCTGGACAAGGATTGAGCAGAGATGGGAAAGCTGAGAAGTTCCTGCTCAGTCTCAGTGCTCTGAGCCCAGCCCTGCTGAGGGTTTGCTCATTTTGTGCCCCTGTGGTTTGCCTTACAAAGGTGGCACCACCCCTCGTTGGCAGTGATTTATCCTCCTCCTCGATGGGCAGCCAAAGGAGCCTCCTCAGACAGGTTTTCTGTGGGCTTTGCTCGTCAGACCCTGCCTGCAGCACCCTGGAAGGAAAATTCTCTGAGAGGTGAGGATGAAAGTTCCTCACACAAGGAACCTGGAGAGGCCACCAGAGTCCCCAGGACACGCAGGGCCAGGCGTGTGGCCTTATGAGCAGCTTGTCTAGAGCGTGTATTCCTCTGGGATACCCTCACAAACCAGGGCTGCCCAGCTTTGGACATCCCACTGGAGCAGCTCTCGCTTCAGAGAGAGCACTGAGGTGGCAGAGGGAGAGATAAAAGCAGTTGGTTTGGACTCCAGCTTCTGTCTTGGAGCTGAATTCTCCTTGTCTGTGCAACCTTGGCTTGATTTTACACAGGGCACCTCTCACCTGCTTCAAACATGAGATTAGGCAAAGCATTCAAAACTGGTGACAACCACCAAAAATCCCCTCAGCCACTGAATAACAAACCCAGGCCTTCACAGGGGGGAATCAATCCCTGTTAGTATTCTGTGCAATGCAAGAGAAGCAATTCTCCCCAGCTCTGCCTTAAATGCCACTGTATGTCACACTTTGCAGAAGCTGAGAGTTCCATTTTCAGCACATTGATCTCCAATTCAGTCAATGCCTTTGAGCAAGTCCACCTGTCCGATGCACAGAGCAGAGCTGAGCTCCCCAGCCTGCAGCAGGTGTGCATGGAAAGGTCTGGAAGTGCTCCTGGAGTTGTAGGAGCTCCTGTTGTGCTGCACACACAAGTGGCATCACTGAGCTCCGGGACAAAAGGGGGGTTTCACTTTGGTCCTTAAGGAGATCATTCCTGGAGGAGCAAACAGAGGTCCTGTCCAGCAGGAGCAGGGGAATCTGCTCCCTGTTGCACTGCCAGCCTGCCCACTTCACCCTCAGAGCCAGCCTGGGCAGCCCAAGGGCAGTGGAGAGGAATTCTGTGAGGAGCCGGTGGAATTACTTGGAGGGGGCTGAGGGTAAAAGGCTGGATGAGGTGCTCTGCTGGAAGGCCTACTCCTGGCAGGGCCATCTTTAAAGCTCCTCTGTGGACTGGAATCCTGTCTCATCCTTCAGGGAACAGCTGTCAGCCCTCAGAAGATCAGAACTGACAGAGGAAGGAGGACAATTCCTGCCCCCGGAGGTGCCCAAGGCTCTCAGGCCTTTCCAGCTGGGTTGCACTGGTAAGACAAGGGAATGCCAAGGAGGAGCTCTGGAGAACTCACCAGCCTCCTCCCCCCAGAGCCAGGGGCACAGTGAGGAGTGGGATGTACAAGTGGACAAGGGGTCCCAGTGCTCTGGAGCACCCACTGGTGTCCTGCCAGGCATGGGGGGGATTCCTGCTCTCAAGGTTGATCAGACTGGGGGGATTTTGCCACTTGGAAGGTCCTGAGACGGCTCCAGTGTGAGGGGGAACAGGTCTTGGGCATCTCCTGGGAGGTGTGACCAGCCTGTGGGACAAGGAGGCAGGTCCTGTTCACGTGCTCAGGGAACAGCCAGTCTCCATCTTTGGGGTCAGGAAGGAGTTTTCCCCTGGGACAGATTAACATTGGCCCCCAGGTGTTTTTGCCTTCCTCTGCAGCATCACCACTGCTCAGGGCTCCCCTGGTCCCTTTGGGCATGTGCTCATGGAGAAGCTGGGAAGCATCCCTGGGGTTCTTTTCCTCTGCAGAATCGAGCACAGCCCCCTGCCAGGGTTCCTTTGGGACACGCTGGCTTGGTGCCTGCTGCTCATACTTGGTGCCTGCTCTTGTGCCCCACATCTGGGAGCAGGGAGGCTTTCTTTGCCCCCCCTTTCTTTGCTCTTTCTGCAAAACCAAGCTCTGCTGTGCAGGAAGTGCATGGCCAGGAAAGGCTGTAAGATCCAGGGACAACAGAACATGGGGTACCTTGGATTGTGCACCCCTGGGACAAAGAGTCACCTTTGTCCTTTCTGAGGAGAACATTTAGACAGGCTGGCTGCTGCAGCATCTTCCCTGGGAGGGTGGGGAGGCCCTGGCACAGGTTGCCCAGAGAAGCTGTGGCTGCCCCTGGATCCCTGGAAGTGTCCAAGGCCAGGCTGGATGGGGCTTGGAGCAACCTGGGCTGGTGGAAGGTGTCCCTGCCCATGGCAGGGGGTGGAATGAGATGATTTCCCTTCCAACCTAAACCATTCCACTTTTCCTGCCTGGCTATCCCCCCACTTTGTCAGGATGTCTTTGCCCAGGGATGATGAACTAACAGTTTATCACCTGTCCACAGCAGACACACACAGACCCTCTTCTCACAGGGACCTTCTCAGACTGTGCAGAGGTGACGGATGGAGAACATTCCCATATGGGATATTGTTAATTACTTGGGTCAGCTGAGATTATTAACAATGTTTGCTCAGAGACAGGCTGGGCAAATACTGAGGTCCATTTTGGGCTCAGGAGACCTTTCCCAGTGAGGCTCCTTTGTGGGAAAACAGAAACACAGAGAGCAAAAGAATTTGCCCATCTCGCTCCTCAGGCAGAGCAGGAAAACAGGTGATTCTTGAAAAGGGGCTTATGGGAACAAGTGAAATGTCTGATGAGAAAGATGCTTTCCCTCCTCCACTGGACACACTGGGAAGGAAACACAGCAGGTAGAAAACAGAGTGCAGGAGTTGCACGAAGTTCTCCAGCTTCATTTGGGACGGCTGAGGTTTAGTAAACATGCTTTTATGCCCTTCATTCATATGCTACTGATCTGTGATGGGCTGTATTTATCAAGCTTCTTTGACAGTCCCTTCTGATCTTTGACCATCAATCTCTCTCCTTTTAGCTGCTGTGGGTTGTCCCCATTTTTTAGGAGCAGCCTGCCAGAGGAATGAGCCCTGCAGGGATTTGTCACTTCCCTGCACACGCCCCTCTGAGGTTCTGCTCTATCTTTAATCTCTGTGAGGCTCCTGGGTACAAATCCCCCTCCTGGAGGGTGAACCCCCCTCCTGGAGTGCTCCCCTTGGATCTGTTCAGTTCCTGCACATATGGGGCATAAGTGGTGAAGTGGTTTTCATGGCTCAGGGAGACTCCAGGGCAGTGTGTTTTCTGTGGTGGTGGCCTGGGAATCCCAGAGCAGGGAATGGCTCTTTTCCTGGTTTCAGAACAAATATGCTCAGACTTTCAGGCCCAGCCCAGCACTGTGCCAAGGAAAACAAAGAAAGGAACAACCTGTGGGTTTCCAGCACCCAGGAGAAGCTACACAGAGCAGGACCCCCACAAGAGCTTGTTGGATTAGATGTAGCCCAAAATGCCTGTGCTGTTGATGTGGCCTGAACCAAAACTGTTGGGAAGGTGACATCCAGCCTGCCAAGTCCTTCCAGGTCAATGGGGATGTGGCCTTGTTCCAGCTCCTGGAACAAGCAGGAATTCCTGCTTCCTTAGCACAGTTTTGCTCCATAGGCATCTTCTCATCCCTGCATCCCACCCTCTGAGCCCTCTGCACACTGACACTGCTGCATGGCAGTAAGGGATGGGTTGAGAAGCACGGGGATTTTTTTACTAAATATGGGTGGAAAGTATCTCTGACACATTTGTTTTGTTCTTACCTACCTGCCTTCAGCAAAACCCCAGCTCAACAAACCCAGTTTCTCTCTATGTTCTGGACAATGCTCTGAGGGACAGGGTGGGATTGTTGGGGTGTCCTGGGCAGGGCCAGGAGCTGGATTGGGTGATCCTGGTGGGTCCCTTCCAGCTCAGGATATCCCATGATTCTATGATTTTTGAGAAACTTCAGGGCAAACAGTAAATAAACAAGTGCAACTTCCCCAGTGGGGATTAGACCTAAGAACTTCAACCTTTCCAGCCTGTTCCTGGGACCATGACAGGGATGGATCTGTCCCTCTCAGTGGCTGCTTTCTTGTCCTTCTCCCCATGCTCTGGGATGTTGTAGGGAAGTTTTGAGGCAGGTTTGAGCTCTCTGCCTTGGCACTGGTGCAGGTGACAAGCCTGAGCAGCCCTGAGCAGCTCACAAGCCAAGCCCAAGGTTGAAAGCCCAGAGAAAATTCAGAGTGACAAATGAAAATATTACAAAAATAGGAGCTGGAAGTGATTTCCTCCTTTTCTGACCTATTGTTAATGCAGTTGTAGGGGAAATGGCAAACTCCACTGCTCTGATCTTGGCTTGTAACAAGCTCTCCAGCACCTCTACAAGGAATTTTATTTTAGCTTGATGAGTTTTAGAATTTGATTTTCAGTGGTTAAGAATTTGTGACCCTCCAGCTCACCTGAGCTCATGGAACTCAAAAAGCCTTGGCTGCTTCTCCTCACCACACAGAAGGATACTTCCCCAAATTTCACTTGTAAGTTTTAGATCTGAATACCTGGGGTATAAAGCAAATGAAGCACTGGTGAATGGGAAACAACTCTGCATATTCCCAGAGCTGGGCTTTGGAGCTTTCCCACCCAGTTTCCAATCACTTGTGGAAAGTGGGGTTTTGTTTGTATCGAAGCTTGGCTAAAGCAGAAATACCCTGAACACTCAGAGTTCTGCTGCATCTCCGTTGCAGGAAGATCACCCTGCTGGACCCTGTTGGATTTGCTTTTCAAACCAGGCAGGAGCAGGTTGATTCCATCATCCCATGCACAGACAAAGTGACTGGACAGGCTTTGCAGAGCACAGGGAGCTCTTGTCTTAGGAAGAACTGGATCGAAGGAGAGGGGTGATAGCTCTGATTTTACTGGGTCTAGATCAAGTTTTCCCTGGCCACACTGTGCTCCCCAGGGTGTGTCCTAGCACGGGCAGCTCTGGGTTTGCCATCCTGTCCCCTCCCAGGAGGTGTCACGTGCAGTTTAAGGCAGTGGAGACACAGGGGTGAGGGATCCCATTCACTGGGCCAGAACCACCATGAACTGCCCATTTCCCTTTGGAAAGAGTTTGTCTGCCAGGGGAGGGTGGCACACAGCCTGGAGCAGGCTCCACAGACCCAGCTGAGCCCAGAGCCCCACTGGATGAGGATGAGGAGCTGCCTGGCAGAGACCCTGTGGCCACCATGTGCTGGATCTATTTACAGATCCATGTTTCCTTCTCCTCTCCTGCTGAGCCTTGCCTGCTTCATGGATCCCAGCTGCTCTGGAATGAAAGGTGGCAGTGGTGCTGACAAAGCCCTCTGGCAGCTCTGGGGAAGAATCACAGAATGTGTTGTGTTGGAAGGGACTCACAAGGATCATCGAGTCCAGCTCCTGGCCCTGCACAGGCCCATCCCCAGGAGTCACACCCTGTCCCTCAGAACATCATCCAAACCCTCCTGGAGCTCTGGCAGCCTTGGGGCTGTGCCCACTGCCCTGGGGAGCCTGGGCAGTGCCCAACCACCCTCTGGGGGAAGAACCTTCTTCTAATATCCAACCTGACCCTGCCCTGGCACAAGTTCAGGCCGTTCCCTGGGTGCTGTCCCCGGTCACAGAGAGAGCTCAGGGCCTGCCCCTCCTTGTCTCCTCACAGGAAGTTGTAACTACAGTGAGGAGAAGGAGGCAACCATGGCAGTCCTTGCCCAGCCCCAGCACAGGGTCTGCTGCCCAGGCTGCAGCAGGAGAGGGCAGGGCAGGGTAGGGCTTGTCCTCAGGGTGTGCTGAGCTCAGGCAGGCTGGGACCAAGAGCCTGCTTCTCAGTGCTGCAATCAGAGAGAACCAGCTGCTTCTTTAAACTGCAGGATCCCTCTCCATGCCATCCCCACTAACATGAAAATGGCTTTATAACAGGTATCTGAAGCTTTTAAATATTTGCTGGCCAGGTTTGAAGTTTGCTTTTCTTCCTCTAACATAATTGTCTCAACCTTGAGCACATACCAGGTGCTTCTGGAATAGGACAGGCAATCCCTGCTCTCACCCTCCTCTGGGGCAGGCAAGGCAAGGAGCAGAGCCCAGAGCAAAAGTCCCCAAGCCCAATGTTAAAACTCCTCCATTTGCCTGACAAATAAACAGGACCCCAAACCAATGACAAAGCCACTGTGTTGGCACCGAGGTGGGATGTGCTGCAGGGTGGGTTTGGCTTGGGGCATGCTAATCCAGGACTGCAAAACCTGCAGGAAAACTCAGGGCTGAAAAATCTGCAATAAAACCCAGGACTGACAAACCTGCAGTACAATCCAGGATGGAAAAAAACCTTCAGAAAAACCCAGGACTGGCAAACCTGCAGCCCAATTACTGCAGCTGCACCACGGAGTGATGGGGAGCTTGGGAGAGGGACTGATGAGCAGCTAATGAGCAGCCTGGCAGCTCCCCATCAAAGGCCTGCTGGAAGCTCGTTGGAGACCCCCAAGGTGGTACAGGAGGAGAATGTGCCAACTGGGAAAAGTCCAAATATGGCATTAAAATCCAGCAGGAGCTGAGTGAAAGCTTGTGCTCAGCACGTGGGTAAAGCAGCCTCCTTGTGACAGGTATGTGAGCACTGCCACGTTCTCCAAAGGGCTGTATTTGTGTTACAGGGAGCACAAGGAGTAGATTAAATGTATATTTAGGAGAGTCATTTTAGACTTGGGGATGCTGGGTGGCTGGAGGCACCTTTTGTTCCAGGCAGTGGAGGAAGCTGCCAATAAAATCAGCCTCTTGGGGCTTGATTATTGAGGAAGAGTAGAGAGAAAGAGAGAATAGGTAAGAGCTGCATGTAAAAAGCAGGTACAGAGGTGGGAGGTGATTTGGGAGGAGCTGCTGAGAAGCACAGTGGGGAGATGGTCAGGGGCTGAAGAGGACTTTGGAGAGAGAAGTTCCCAATGCACATGGAGCTGGAGCCATTAATCAGGCAGTTATCTCTGCTGTCTAGTAAACAGCTGATAATCACCATCTCCATCCCTCTGTCCTGGAGGTCCATGAGAGCCCCAGCAGCTTCCTCCTGCTCCTCGTTATAGCTCAGCTGAAGGACTTGCTGTGGGGCTGAACATCCAAATCCTGCTGGTTAAATGTGGGAGAAATCAGTGCTGCTGAACTGTAGGATATTTTTTTTTCCTTCTCAGCTTTTAATTTTTATGAGAGTCCACGAGCTGAGGGGCATTTGTAAGTTGGCAAAGCAAAGATCTCAGGAGCTGGGCACTGTCTGCACCTCCCAGATTTGCCCCTCTGGTTATGAATGATGCAATTCATTTTAATGAGCTGTGCAGGCAAGAGCTGACCTGCACCTGCCTGTGCTGCCTCCTGCCAGCAGAGCTCCTGCAGGGCTTTGGTTATCAGCTATTTTCTATCAGCTATTTTCAGGAGGTTGCCTGGCTGATTAACTGAGAGCCCACATCCCTGTCCTTGACTGACAACTCTTTCAGCATGTGTTTGGGAATTGTGTCCCAAAGGAGGTCTAGATTGGAGCCCCAGGGGACATGAGCAACTTCACGTTCTCCAGGGGGAGTAGAATAGTTGATATCTAGTTATTCAGGAGCTGACTGAGGAGTATCTGTCACCACAGCCTGTGCCACAACAGCCTGCCCAGCACAGGAGTTTGGTCCCTGCCCAGAACTGCTGATGGTCTCTCTTAATCAGCTCTAATTTCTTCCTTCCAACCCTTCCAGTGTAATGATCCTGCTGCACAGGTTCTTTTCCTCCCCAGTGACCTCAGGGAAGCCTTTGAGGGTGTGTGATCTCAGAGGGACACAGAGCAGTGTCAGGGACTTTGCAGGGTGTCACCAGAGGCTGCTGAAGTGACAACATGAATCCCACGCCAGTCACAGGCTGCTGTACTTTGATGATGGGGGGAGTTGCAGTGCCTTGGAAGTAAAACTCCCAGTGACTGACATATTTTGCTTCAGCTGCCAGAGTAATAAGTTATTTCAGTGCCAAACCCGAGGTATAATTATTGCTAATGGTGTCGTGTTGACTTGCTGCTTGTACTGCTTGGCAAAAAGGTGGTTTCAGTAAATACAGGAAACTAAAACCAATTAATAATAAAAAGATGACTTCTGCAAGTGTGTGCCTGAATGGAAAGAGTGAGGAGATGTGTGTGAACACTTATTCCAATCAAAACAACACATTTTCCAGCATTTTCTGATCCTTTCTGGCCATTCCTCATCAGCATTCATAGAAGGGAATCTTGTTTGTGAGAAGTTCTGGGAGAAAAGGAGCATTTGAATATTAATAGGAATTACAAGAAGTGACATGCAAGTGTACGTGTAAAAGCTGGAGGAGAAGCACTCAGGTACCCAGCATGTGATCTTGGTGGATTTGGCACAGTTTTGCAACATCTCCAGTTACAAAAGTGGGTGCAAATGTAGTCTCAGTTGACTGAAAAAGCTCTGTGAGCAATAAATAGCTGATATTCAAATCGAATGAACTCTGAGGAAATCCTTGGCTTAGATGGCTTTTGCCTACAACATTTAGTTCATGAATAAATAAATTAATAAATTAATATATTTATTATGTTATTAGGGTAGGCAGTGGGAAAAAAAACACCTACTGACTCCAACAGTGTCAGGTTTCACCTTAAAGTCTTCAAGCAGAACTTGTGAACTCAGTTTGTGAACAAAATAGAGCCAAATTTCTTAGTCCTGTGACTGAACAACTGTGCAGGATTTTATGCTGGGGCCAGGGACTGCTCATCTGCTGCTTGAGTAGAAAATGGAGCAAATAGGGCAAAGCAATGACTCTGAATGGAGATATATGTATTAATAGAAGTATAAAAATCAACTGGTTAGAATTCTGGATTGTTTTCCTGGTTTGCATACAGATCTCAGATGGTCTGATGCCAAGGTGTTACAATCTCTGTTTCACCCCCCCTCCCTCTCCCACAGTCGGTGGGGTGATTATCCCAACACTGACTGAGCTGCTCTTGGTGTTTGTATTATTAATCTGTGTGTTCTTAATCCTTTTGCCTCCAGTTTCAGTCAGCCTTGCATATGGTTGCTCCTGAGTTTCTAACGAAATCTGAATTAAAGATGAATTTTTAGTGAGATCTCTGGGCTGCTCTCTAGTTCTTTTATCTTTTTGCTTATCACAGAATCACAGAATAGTTTGGGTTGGAAGGGACCTTAAAGCTCATCTCATCCCACCCCCTGCCATGGGCAGGGACACCTTCCACCAGCCCAGGTTGCTCCAAGCCCCATCCAACCTGGCCTTGGACACTTGCAGGGATCCAGGGGCAGCCACAGCTTCTCTGGGCAACTTTGTTTGCTTTTTAACTGATGCTTGTCCTTGATCTGTTTTCCTTATTTTGAATAATGAAGTATTTTAAAGAAGTGCTGGTCCCCATTCACCAACCTGTGAAAGGACAAAAAGTTACTTTAATGGTGTGTAAGTTCATGGGAACACTTGCTTGACTCCAAAAGCTGTGGTTTGTAGGTCCTTTTCTCTACAGCACCTTGGGAAAGAGAAGCAGGGTGAGGGACAGCCAAATTACATTTTAAATGGTTAGACTGGTTTAAATCTTTAAGTGGTTAGACTGCTGCCACCTTTTGGTACGAAATTAGGGAGAGCTTTTGCCACACTGACTTGGGGAAAAAAACCCCTTTTCAGTGAAGAGGGATCACCTGGACACAACCTGCTCAGCAAGAACGTTACCCATGGAGCTGCTTCTCTGGCTCCTTTGTGCTCTGCTTCCTTCCCCCGGTTCCCTGTTTGCCTGCTGTTCTCCCAAGCAGGTTTCCCAGCACTGTTTGTCATGCCTGGATCCATGATGGATGCAGCCCCGAAGTGCTCAGAGCATCCCCAGCCTTGGGAAAGGCCACTCGGCTGCTCCCCTGAGGAGGAGCAGGGCTTTAAATCAAAGCCATGGAGCAGCTGAGCAGGCTGGAGAAAATTGCTTGACATAGAAAAATGAGTTGTGTCGAAGTGCAGCTTGTCTGGTGGCACTCTGGAGCAGGGATGGGGACTGAGCTGCTTTATCAGCCTGTCTGGGAGCCTGGTTATACACAATTAAGCCTGAGACGCTGCTCCTTCCTCAGTGCAGGAACAGAGGGAGATAAAGTGACAGTGTATCCTATTGGTGTGTGGTTTTCCTTCCTGCCACTCTCTGTTTAAATGCTTCTGATGAAAATTTCATGCAGTTTAACCCCTAGGAGAAGGCAGACACTCTACAGACAACAGGAAATCCTTCTCAGTGGGGTTTTTTTGCACTGTTGAAATGACACGGGATCAAAATGGAGATCTCACTTTCTCTCAGAAGTAAATTTCTGGGAAAAATGCCATCTAGAAACACTCTAAAAATAACTTCTCAGACTTTAGGATGGGAGGTCAACACTGAAGTATAAGTAGGGATTATAGAATCACGGAATGGTTGGGGTTGGAAGGGTCCTTAAAGATCATCCAGTGCCACCCCCTGCCATGGGCAGGGACACCTTCCACTAGCCCAGGTTGCTCCAAGCACTGTCCAACCTGGCCTTGGACACTTCCAGGGATCCAGGGGCAGCCACAGCTTCTCTGGGCAACCTGTGCCAGGGCCTCCCCACCCTCCCAGGGAAGGATTTCTTCCCACTATCCCATCTAACCCTGCCCTCTGGCAGTGGGAAGCTCTTCCCCCTTGTCCTGTCCCTCCATGTAAATAATCTCTCTCCATCTATCTTGCACTCTCCCTGTGTTTAATCCCTCATTGCTGGATCCTGTAGGAACAGAGGCAGCTCCTTGTCCAGGACATGGTTGATGTCCCCACAGAGCCCCTGTGCAGCACCAGGCAAGGATTCGTGCCAGGGCTGATCCTCCATGGAAAAATTGCCCTGGGAGCTGCGCTGGGTCAGTGGCTCTCCCTGGCCACAGAGGAGAGCAGGACCTGCAGGTAACTTGTGGTGCCAAAAGGATTTTAATAACCATTCTCAGGCTTGGTAATGACAGTAATATTTTATAAAGAGACCCTTTTCCTTACTCCGTAGGCTTCAGCTTATAACTGGGAGTTAAGTAGCTCTATAATTCTACTTTACAATACATTCAAGATCTGTTTTTACAACCTTGAGTAGCACTTTCTCACAGGAGTAGATTCCTTGACTTTAAAGACATCAGCCACATAAACAAAGATGCAGAATCTAGTCTTGTCCAGGCAAAATGTAATTATTGGATGGATGCTGTAATTATTATTATTTCTGTCCATGTTATGAAGTCGGTGTGATTGCCTCTGTCCTAGGTTAGAAGTAACCTGGGCTAGTGGAAGGTGTCCCTGCCCATGGCAGGGGGTGGAATGAGTTGATATTTGAGCTCCCTTCCAACCCAAACCATTCTAGAATTCTGTGATTTCATAGCGAATAACTGTCATTCTGTGATTTTATAGTGAATAAACTGAGAAGAAGCTACAAAGGAAACTTAGGGATATGCAAAATACAAGATGTCAAGATCTGACATTCTTCATTGCTTGTAAGAAGACATCTAATAACTCACAAGTGAATGTAAATGTCATATCACTCCTAAAACATTATGCATTCTCTATCAACCAGAATAATGACTGATTATAAATGTTCCAGCGCACGAAAGACCAACAAAACAAAAGAGAAGCATGAAATTAAATTAAGGAGATAAAGCAGAAAATAATAACAATGCTGCTCCACCTGGCTTTATTAACACTTCCCACGTGGAAGGGTCTCAGAGCTCTGTGGGCTCCACGCAGGTCTGACCTCACAGCCAGAAATGCTCTCCCATCACTCACAGGTGGCTGCTGGCACAGGGCAGGGTTGCTCTAATTCTTTGTGGGCTTGCCATGAGGCAGACCTCAAATTCTGGGGAAAATGAAATGCTTTCTGAAGGTTTCTTTGCAGTTGCAAGCGCTGGAAAATGAGTGTTGGCAGCAGCAGCATTTTTAAATCACAGGGCTCCAGGAGATGAGTGCTGCAGTACCTCCTGTGGAGTGTCCTAATGGGGGGTGTTCCCTTTCCTTAACATCTCACAGCTTCTCTGCAAGAGTAGAGGGAAAAGGGAACATCCTAACTTCTTAGGTTTGCTTATTTCTGCCTTTGTATATTCTGTGGTTGATCTTCTTTAAACACTTCTGTCTCTGCCGTGCCCGAAATGCCCATGGTATCATTTTTACCCTTCCTTTTTCTGCCCACTTCTAGTTTTCTCTGGGGATTTGGGTAGAAGATACAGTTGCTGTTGTTATTTGTCTTATTTGGGATTACCTACTCAAATGCTAAATTGGTGGAGTTTGGTTTGAATATTGAAAATTATTCATCTGCAAAATGTCTTAATACACATCTGGAACCTATGAAAACAAGGTGGCTCTAAAAATCATTCTTCAGAAGCTCAGATTACAGTACCTAGTGGGGCTATTCCCTTTCCCACACTCTTGGTGAGCTGCGCTCCTTTATAAAAGTAACAAAGCCAAGTGGTACTTCGGAAAAACGTTTTAGGAATCACAGAAAGGCAAATTCAGAGGCTACACAGAGGCATCATAACCCGTCTCCTCCTGCCACGTGGTGGGACTCTGGTACCAAACTGCAGGTTGCCTTTAAAAACCTTTTTTCCCTTGCCATACATTTGAAGACAAATATTTCTGTCAGGGCAGAAGAAACTGGGCTAAGCTGGCTTCAGGGACAGAGGAAGGTGAGCATTATACACATGTTTCAGCAGAAACCACCCAGTGCTTTACACTGCCCATCTGCTCCTGGAGCCTGGCTCCTCGGGGTCCTTTAGTTACCAGAAGCACTCCTGGGCAGACATCTCATGAAAAATGAACAGAGCAGTTCCCTCACGTCAGCACTTCCTGCAGAGGGGCTCTCACATGGGTTGTGTAATGCAGTTGCCAGACAAACAGTGAGTCAGAGCTGGGAAAGGGCAGAGCTGTCCCCAGGTAGGTTTGCAGCAGCTCCCAGGCCCGGTGGCATTTGGATGCACATGGTGTGTTTGCTGGGGAGGGGATGGGGGGATTGTGCAAGCCTGGCTTGGCCTGAGACTCCTCCCTGATGTTGGGAAACTCCACAGAGCATAAATCAACCAAGGTCTGGACTGGCTTCTCCAATAACATTTGCTTCCAACCCTGCATGTTGTTTGCGTGCCAAGGTTCTTCCTCCCCAGTGCTCTTCTCCCATTTCTGGGCCTGTCACCATCAGAAGACATTTCCTTCTATCCTGCTCTTGCCTGGTGAGGTCACCTCTTCCTTCTTGGCTCTTTCCTCCTTCTAGATCCGTGAAACCCACTGTCCTAAACTCCTCCTCCTTCGAGAGGAGGCTGCATCTTCACTGCACTCCCCTGACACCAGCTGACCACAACTTCTGGCCTCTCCAAGGGTCCAGGGATGCTCCCCAGGGCCTGGCTGTGCCAAGCTCCTTGGCTTCTTGTCCCAGAGCGGGAAGAAGAGAGACACAGGTGGGAGGGGGAGAGGAAAAGCATTGCAAAATTCCTGCTGGCAAGCCAGAATCCAGAGGAGAAGCGCTGAAAGGAAAGGCCTGGAGATCAGAGCAGCCAGCAAAAGCCTTGCAAGTGTCCTGTGACCACAAGAATCTGTATTTTGGGATCCTGACCCGAGTTTTGTGAAGGAAACAATGACTAATTGTGACATGATGCTGTCTGAACACAAAAGCAGGGTGGGAAATCTATTTCCAAGCCTCAGCTGTTGTGTTCTGTGCTCCTGCAAAGCCCCTCCCTCCTCACCCAGGGTCTCTGCAGCAGCACCGGGAGCACGGCGTTGTTTGAAATCCATGGAAATCTGTGCCCAGAACTGGGGTTTTTAGTGATGATCTCCTGGCAAAGGGACAATTTCTGGGAGCTCATGTCCTCGCTCGGGAAACCCACGTGGAGACTGACTTCATCCCCCCCCGAAATCCATCTGTAGCATGTCAGAATCACCCCCAAAATGTGTGTTCCTGCATTCTGGGAAGTCACGCAGGATTTCAACATCGGTTATGTAGAACATTATTATTGTCGTTTATTAATTTCTCCTCTTTTTCTCTGCCATGAGACGAGGAGCCCAGTGATTCAATTCAGAGCATCCTGCCTCCAGTCCATTCTTCTCCTCCTTCTATTTTGGTCCCCTCTCAGCTGTTTGCTCAGCCTGATCCCAGGCCATGGGCACAGTTTGTGTCATCCTTTCACGCAGGGCCTGGTGAGTCACAGTCCTGCTCCCAGGACGTGTTTGCAGCAGGAACATTTGCAGGGGGAGATTTGCCACCTTTGCCCCCAAAGTGACCAGCCCCACCTAATGCTGATGCACACAGATGTCTGTGCACGCAGTGCTGAACTCATGGCAAGGGGCATTTTATTTTTACCCAAGAGGTGGTGCTGATATAAACTCCCAGCACGGATTATGACTTTAATAAACCAACCTCATTTCTCCAGAAGAAGCCCCGCAACAGCATCTTGACCTTGTTCCTTCTCTTTGCCTCGCTCAGGGAGCATTTTCAGAATTCCCTGTTTGTACCTGCTGGTAACACTTTCTAACTAATGAACAAACCTTCTGTGGAAACTCCTGAGCAGACAACAGAAATCACAATATCAACTAAATCATTGCAAAGGAAATAGTTACTGCACCAAATAAAGTGAATGCACTTTGTTGTTGCCTCATAAAAAAATGCTTATTTGCTCCCAGCAAAGTACAGTATATGCAGATATAAATATTAGATACCTATTTAAAGAGCCTTACGGGAAAAGGGACCAACCTGCAAATTAACTCTGGGCTGTAAATTCGGGGGCAGAGGTTGCCAGAGCACTCACTGTACACTAATATTTATTGAAGATGATACTTTGCTGTTATAGACAGTGAACTGAGTGACCTGACCTCAATTCCTCATCCTGATGCTGGTCAGGCCCTTTAGAAAGAAACAGAAAATTGTATTGATTATGCAAAATGTTCATAAACCATGTTTTTATGAGGGAGACCTGGGAGCACTAAACCAGCAGGCTGATGGGATGAGGTTGTAAAGTGAAGCACGAGGAAGGATGAGGGGTGGTTTGGAGCTGGGATGGCAGCACTGTGACTCCTGGGAGCTGGAGTTCAGGGCTCCCATGGTCTTTTCTCCTGCAGGTCGATGTTCTCCACCAGCTGGTGTCCATCAGGGACTGGCACAGGGCAGGGATGGTGTGCTGGCATGTTGATAGGGCAGATGGGATGCCCTGGATTGTGGGATCAGCTGTCTTCCACACCTCTGTCCCAGGAGGTATCGTGGTATCATTCAGAAGTGCAAAAGAAGCTTCTGGTTTTTCCCCCTGGAGAAGAACCTGTCCATGGAAGTGCGTGTGGGCCCTGCAGTGCCAGTGCCCAGGAACAAGCAGAAGTGCCAGCCCAAGTGCCCGTACTCTGAGGGAAAAGGGAAAAGGTCTGTCCTTTCCTTTGCTGTGCCTGTTGGAGGGAATCCCTCGGGAGCTGGGGAGCAGGGAAGGACAACACTGATGGTGTGTGTCACTGGGGGGGATGGACAGACCTGTCTCCTGCAGTGACACAGCTGCAGTGGCTGCTTTGGTGGCTGTGGCAAGCCTGTCCCTGACTGGTTTATAGTGGTTTATCTGGAGTCTGTTGTGCTGCTTCACTTCAGTCAGGACCTAATTTTCGTGGGGAACTGGAGCAGATTTCCTCCAGCATTCCTCGTGGTAAACACCGGCTTAGGACATCTTGTTGCTGTCGATAACTTCCAGTTACCAGGAGGGAAACTGAGGCACACAAGGGTGGCATGAATTGCTCGGGGCATTCAGTGACATCAACACAGCTCCCACATGGTGAACATGCCCTGAACCAGGGCTCCATTCCCTGTGCCCAGGGCTCAGCAAAGAGCTGGGCTGTGCTGGCAACCTGTGAGTGTCACAGCATAGCAATGGACAGTCCTTCAAGTGATAAAACAACAATGTACACCTGGATGCTGATTTTTGGAGGGCAATTCAGTGGCCAGACTGTCAGTTCTGCACATTGCAGTTCATCTGATGCTTGTTTGGGGTTTTTTCCCTTATATGTCTCATGGCCTTTAATGAGGAGAACACTTTGCTTCCTCTACTCTGCTCTGGTGAGACCCCACCTGCAGCTCTGGGGTGCCCAGCACAGGAAGGACGTGGACCTGTTGGAGCAAGTCCAGAGGAGCCCATGAAGATGCTCCAAGGGCTGGAGCCCCTCTGCTCTGGAGCCAGGCCGGGAGAGCTGGGGGGGTTCACCTGGAGAAGAGAAGGCTCTGGGGAGACCTGAGAGCCCCTTCCAGGGCCTAAAGGGGCTCCAGGAGAGCTGGAGAGGGACTGGGGACAAGGGATGGAGGGACTGGACAAGGGGAAATGGTTTCAAACTGACAGAGAGTAGGTTTAGGTTGAATATTAATCTGCTTGTTAGATATTAATCTACCTGTGAGGGTGGGGAGGCCCTGGCACAGGTTGCCCAGAGAAGCTGTGGCTGCCCCTGGATCCCTGGAAGTGTCCAAGGCCAGGTTGGATGGGGCTTGGAGCAACCTGGGCTGGTGGAAGGTGTCCCTGCCCATGGCAGGGGGTGGGACAAGATGAGCTTTAAGGCCCCTTTCCAATCCAAACCTTCTTTGATTCTGTAATTCCATGAAAGGCGAATTTCCCCTGATGTTGAACTGATGCTCTTGAGGCCACAGCCCAGAGGGGTGGAAACACTGGAGCTTTTCAGGCCTGGTTTTACTGTGAGTCTCCACACATTCTGCCCCTACTCACTGTCCCTTAAAATCTCATCCTCTGACACTTCCAGCACTGTCCATCCTGGAGCTGTTGGCAAACTGAGAGGCTGCTCATTGCTGCTGGGAGCCTTTGGACCAGGTGGGAAGAGTCCCAGGCCTTGCCTGAAAGGAAGCAGGGCTCAGGTTTGTTGGCTTTTCCCTTCTTCTTGATCCTGGAAAATTGTAGCTCTTGTCTGAAAACTCGGAGTTGAGGAGAGCAGCACAGTAAGAGCTGTGCTAAAAGTCTGGACAGGAGTGTTGAGCTTTCTGTGCTTGGACTCAAGCCTGGAAATTGCCTCCTGGCTACATGGATCATTACCAAAGGGAGGTCCATTATGGAGATCTTCATGATTCTGTGGCATAAAAAGATAAGGAAGTTCTGGTAAGATTTTCTCTGCCCTCCAGTGCAGAGGTTTCCTTGCAAAACTGCTCTCAGGTGGGGCAACATCAGATGAAACGAGAGTTATCATCGAAATAAAAGAGAAAATTTCACTTTAAGAAATCATTTTAAAAAGTACCTGGCTGGCTTTGGGAGTAATTCTGGGAAGCAGAATTCCATGCCACAAATCATACTGGATACAGTCCTTTTCAGTAGCACTTCCTGAGAATCTCCTGTCAGATTTTGGTGATCACAGCAGCCCCACTGCCCTCACCTGAGGCTGTGGTTGAGTTACACCCCTGGCAGCTGTTGAAAAAACTTGAGGTCTTCCAAAATATAAAGCTTTTGTCCTTGGAAAAGCAGGTCTGGAATGGCACATCTGAGAATCCAGGTCCAGGGTGAGGGAAGGTGATGGAAGGTTGATGCAGTACGTTATGGAGGGGGATCTCCATCACTTTTTCCCCCCAGAGGTCTCCTCCCTGTCCCTGTGTGCTGGCCTTGGCAGCAGGATCCCAGCCTGCATCCAGCAGGAACCTGCTGGAGGGGACTCTTGGGCTGCTTCTGTCTCCCCTGTTTGCAGGTCTGAGAATGCAGCTTGAACCAGGACAAAATACCTTTAATTGTGCTTTTGTGAAGCCCTTTGAGATGGGTAAATTAGCTTTGATCTCCAGCTGCTAAAAGGGCTTTTGCCTGGGTCAGGTGGAAAAAGTCCCCTTAAATAAATAGGGTAAAGAGAAAACCAAGGGTGATGGGGGATAGTAATACTTGTGATATCAAAGAGATGCAAACACAATAAATCCTCAATGCAAGGCCAGGGTAAGGAGAGCTTTCTAAACATGGAGGTGATGGCTCTGGAGTGAGACAAAACCTCAGTGCAAAACCTGAAATGGTAACTGCAAAGACAATTCCTGTTGATGACTGTTTGAGTAGGAGCTGTATTTCTGCTTTTGATATGAGACAGTGCAAAATAATGGCAAAACTTCTTTATCATGGGCAGGTGGATTGTCCTTCCCTGGCTCTTTCCTGGGAGCTGATGTTTGCATCCTCACTGCTCCCACCTGCCTGAGGGCAGATGAGCTGCTGCTTTACCTCCTCCTTGGTTGCTTAAGTTCTTTTTCCTCTTTCTTGTCTCAGTGCCTGCAAATTGGCCCAGCAAAGTGTGTGTGTTGATGTCACTGGTGTTTTAATTAATCCTCCTGGTTGCTGGAAGATAAATGGATCTGAGGCAAATGCCTTGGCTCCCACAAACAGGCAGCTCAGAGTAGGGAGGATGGAGGGGATGGGGCTGTGATGGGGATATCTGGATAGAGGGATGGTGCAGATCAAGACAGCATATGGAAAAAGCAAGTTCTTTTCCTGAGAAAATGCTGGAGATTGTACAGTTTGGATGGGCAATCCTGCAAGAGCTGAAGATTTTTAAGGACTTCTAGAAGTACTTCAAGAAGGAGCCTCTGAAGGGCTGTTTCATTTTTCAGTGTGCCTGGATGTAGGCAAAGCCCTACATGGTACCATCATCTTTCCAAGCAGAATGAAATCAGATGGGATTCTTGTATCAAATGGAAATGTATACATGGGAAATAGTCATCAGACAGTGCTCATGAGGGAATTTTTAAAGAAATCAGATTGAATTTGGCTTTAATAAAGATTTCTTTCACCTTGGTTTTACCTGACCAAGACTAAAAGTTTCTTTCTTCCCACCTTAGGATCAAATAATCACCTTTTTATTTTTTTTCCCCCAGGAAAATGCTTCTGATTAGCAAAGAAGGTGGGAAATGGTCTCATGTGTAGACTGTAGATTAGCTACACAGATAAAAATATTTTCAGGCTAAGAACATTGTGCTTTAGTTGAGAAATGCCTGCTTAGTGATCTCACTTAGTGAGTGCTCCATAGCAATTCCTGTGAAACAGCAGTAAAGGCTTGTTTGTGAAAGCCTTGGCTCCTATTCAGCTCTGCAAATGAGCATGAGATCAGTGGAGCACGGGATGTTATTTCGCCCAGCTTGGTGTGCTCACCCCTGCCACAGGTTCAGATCCATTTAATTAAGGTGCTTATGTTGTGCTGAGGGAAGGGGAGGTTGTTTGCAGGACAGAAAAAATTGATTAACAATAAAAAAATCAGGTTATCAAGCTGCTGAGAAAGATGGGCTAAATCACAAGCTTCTTCTTGAAGCCTCTGCAGATCAGGATTGGGGATGTTCATGAACTTGGATCTAAACCTTTGTATTAAGGAAGCTAATGAGGCTTTGCTGTAACAGCTGGAAAGGGCAACACTTGGGGTCATGTTATAAGTGAACTGATTCCAGCTGGGGCACGTGGCTCTTTTTGGAAAAACTGGACCCCCCTGAGGAGCCCTGAGCTCTCACACAGGTGTCTGGTCTCAGTTCTGCTCAGCAAGGCCCAAGGACACCGGCGAACACGTGCCTTTGGAGCAGCACACCAGTGAGCCTGTGTGCTGTGCTCCTGGACAGGCAGCTCAGCATTTCAGCTCTGCTTGTAGTAAACCTCCAACCAATTAAGCCAACATCAGGTTTTTAATTGCCTCGGTTAAGCTGGTGCAGCCCTCGGTGTGCACGCTCGTAAATCAATTTAAATGCAAGTTGTAGGAAAATTTACATTAAAGCGGCACTTCGGCAGAGTTCCTTTTAAACAAAAACAGGAATCAAGGGGGAACAATTCTCAGTGACCCTTTGCAGCCTCCCTGGGACGTGGCACATCCCTCCAGCACGGGCTGCTGTGCTGTGGAGCTGCTGCAGGGGCTGGATGTGGAACCAGGAGCACGGAGCTGCCCTGCAGGGAAGGCAGCTGGAAGGGAAGCCCAAGCACTGGGGTGCTGCTGAGCCCCAGAGGAGCAGGGATGAGCCCTGGGTGCCTGGGGAGAGCTCAGGGACAGGAGCTGTGTGCAGGGCTGGGGAGGGGTCCTGCCCAAAGCTGCCTCAGCAGTGGAACAGGAGCTGCCACGGGGCTGTTGGGCTGTGCCCCAAAGCCCCCCGGGGTGCCCCACCTTGTTCTAAGGTGCTGATCCCTGGCCATGGCAGCTTTGCCACAGCCAGCTGCACATCACCTTTCTTCCCAAATGCTGGTGCTCTCACCTCAAGTCTCTTGTCAGCCCAGCTTTGATTCAGTGATTTTATACTCTGTATGGAAAGGGGGAAAACAAGCCTTTCTTCTCTGCCACACTTCATTCACTTAAACCTTCCTGCTCGGAGTTTCCCTCCCAGTCCCCTCAGCCCACCTACTCTGCTGACTGTGGGACTTCTTCTGCTTCTTGGGGAGAGAAGCCAATGCTCCAAAATTCAGAGTAAAGCTGTGACTAGTCCTGGGAGGGAGGAAAAAGGACTTGTTTGCTCCTTCTCCCACCTGCAGAAACTCCATGTGCCAAAAGCTGTATTGGATGCTGTGAGTGGAACAGCCTCCCCAAACTCCACAGTTCTCACATTTATTTCAGTTATTGTTTTAATTTAGTTTTCAGGATTTTTTTTTTTTTCAGCTGGGAAGAATAAACACAGCCACAACAACTTATTAAATCTCAAAGCTGTGGTTGCAGTGCCACACTGCTCTCACTCTTCCCCTCTGCCCATGTCCCAGGGCCTGGCAGAGTCTGGCACAGCCCTGCTGGCAGGGGCAGGGGCAGGGAGAAGGCAAGAGCAAGAGGAGCCTGTGAAAGGCATCCTTGTGCTCACCTCTTGTTCATAGAGCAAAGAGGGAGAGGGAGAGGAAATTTTATCCTGTATACCTACAGAAATTTCTCAGGGCAAACTTCTGTGTAGGAACTGCTCAGCAGTGAGGAATTTTAATTAATATCTTACAGCACTGCAGTTTGTTATTTTATAGGTATTTTATTTGCCAACAGCTTTTTTTTTGTCTATTAATCCCAGTTACATGAATAATAACTGCAGAAAAGGACATCAAGAACACAGCAATCTTCCATTTGCTGAGGCTTCCAGGGCTGGAATTCCTACAGCTGGGAAGCAGCTGCAGTGTCTCCTTAATTCCTGTGATGCTCAACTATGGGGTCAGGTAATGATCATTTAATAATGCACTTCTAATACCTGGCTCTGATGATACCAAAATTGCATCCATCTGTTCTGGAGAGCACATCCCAGGCTGTGGGGCTGCCACACGAAGGAGTTCCCCCAAAGGAGCAGAGCTGTTGTAAGAGCTGTTGTAGGTGAGGTACAACCACGGGGATGGCTGGAGCAGCACAGTCTGGGCACCACTGCTGGGAACTTGCCTGGGTGAGTTGTTGCCTGTTAGGAGCTGAGGAAAAAAAACTCCGGAGCAGTAAATTGGGGATGGGATAAGAAAAGGGTTTAATTTGTGCCTAGGCATAAAGATCAGGTGTTACAATTTATAATAGTGCCTGTCCAATCCCAAGTGTTTCCACCCCGTAGCTTTTGCTCTGGTCCACCCCCAGCCCACCCCCTGGAAATTGGGTCTGGGGTGTTTTTCAGGGCCACCTCTTCATCACCTCCATCTTCTTCAGAGCACAGAGGGTACACGGTCACCTGGTTCTTGAGTGTACTTTTGCAGTTCAGGCCAGGATTAGATGTCTTCAAACAGAAGAGGCCTGCCTTGACCGAAGACTAAACATTTTCTACTGGAATTCAGGGGTAGGATTGATATGGGGAACATAGAATGGGGTGATGGGGTAGAGGAATGTATAAACTGTTGTGCTAAATGGTAAGGGATATAATATAGCTACTTCTAAAATCTACTTCTACTATAATTACATATAAAGCTTATAAAAATTAGCAAAATCAAAAAAAACTAAAAGGGTCTTTAAGGCATCAGAGTGATCCCAGAGCAAACTCCCTTGGAACACCCGTGCTGGAGGGGCCAGGCTGGATAACCAGAGGGAATTCAGTTCTGCTTTGATTGAGAGCCTCTGCCTTGAGGGTGATCTGGCTGTTGGAACACACTGAGCATCCTGGAGGTGGGAGAGGAGATACTGCAGATTTGCCAGATTTTCTCAATTGGATTTTGGGTGGGAGCTGGTGAGTGAGGATGAGTGGAGGAGGGTGCCAGCCCCATCAGCTGTGTTAGCCAGCAGGAGCAGGAAGGGAGAGCTACAACAGAAACCTCAGCTAGAAAATGAGGAGGATTAACTCATTACTGCCTCCTGACTCAGTCTGAGACTTCTCTGAGGTGTCACTTCATTCTCCATCCAGCTTTTCCCCTCTGTTTTCAGACAGGTATTCAAAGGTTGGGGCTGTACCTGCACTTAGGGAAGGGGGAAAGCTCCACTCATGTGAGCACAGCAAACATTTGCCAAAACGAGGGTGGAGCTTGACTTGTGCTGGTCCAGAAGGAAAGGAAGAAGAGGCATCTTAAAGAAAACGAAGCCTCTGGATTGTAGGAGGTCCCTGTTGCACACAGAAACCCATGTGAGGAGCCTGCAGGTGAAGGGGATACTGTGCAGAGCTGTAACTCAAGGACTTTATCACAAAGCCATCAAACAACTATCTTTTATATTGATATAATATTTGTACATTTTTTTTCTTCCCTTCTCCCCCCTTCCCCTTAATTGGATGTCAGCCACGTGGCAAGGTTATTGTGTTAGACAAGCTGGGAAATGACAATGACAGCATTATAATTAAGTGCCAGGACATGCAGCCAACACAATTACCATGCTGTTATTACACTGGATGATGTGCTAAGGAAGCTCATAAAAACGCTGTAAAGAATATAAATCACGGGACATGTATCCAGTTGGGGAAGAAAATGTCTCCCCTTTTGCTAATGCCCAACCAGTGCTAGATAACCCCAATGAAAGAGATGTTTCCTTGCACTGACAGTGTTCCTACTTTCAAGTGGCTCTGGTAACAAGCAGTTCTTTTTTTTTTTTTTGCAGCTTCAGGGCAATGCTTCTTTTTTTTTCCCCTCAGCTTCAGGGCAGTGCTTCTTTTTTCTTTTTTTCAGCTTCAGGTGGGATGCTGCAAATCTCAGCAGTTTTTAAGCTGATACTTCCCTCTCTCTTTTCAGCCATTGCCTCCCTTTGCACCATTGCCATGTCTGGCCAAATCTTTCTAGTGTTCAGGTTCCTCTTGGTTCTGTGCAGGCACTGTCACTGCTGGCAGTGCTGTCCTGTCCTGCTGATTTTCTTGGTTGTCTTCTTGATAAAGTAGTTAAACCAAAGGCTGAATTCTTCTCACTGAAGGCAGAAGACCCAGGGAATTCCTGTGAAAAATGCCACTTACACAAAACACTGATTAATAGCATTTACCTCCATGGCCTATTTTTAATCTTTTCTCCTTTCAGCTGAATTTGAAATTTGTGCTTGTCAACATCTACCTCAAGCCAAGACATTTTCTGTTCAGAAGAGAAGCTGATGTGTTAGTCAGGTCCTTGCCCTTTCAGACCTTTGGGCTGGAGTTGAACTTCTCTAAAAAAGCAAACTCCCCAAAGCAGGAGCTCTGATGCTTCTGTAGCCAGAGGCTGTTCTGCTGAAGCTTTGCCACATTGCTGTTTTGATAATATTTTTGCTTCGAATCATCTTCTCCTCAGAAAGCTGCCACTCTGATATCTTCAGAAAAATTACAAACCCCTTTTCTTTTTTTTTCATCTTTTAATTGGCATGGCTTGCTGCTGTACTGCACAAAGCTAAAATTTCAAATGGTCAAATTTTATCAGTTTGAAAAACCCAGCGCTTTGAAATGAAGCGTAAAAGAAGTTAAATTGTCTCCACTGCCTGTTTTGATGTTTGATCTAAACATTCTGGTAATTTGAACGATTTGGGGATATTTAGGGGTTTGAATCCTAGACTAATGTGCTTAATTCACAGCCCTTGAACTGCTTGTGGTACCTCAGATCTGCTCCCAGCACCTCCAATACCTTGATTCCTTTCAAGGCTGGTCAAGGAGAGCTTCAGTCTGAGTGAATAAATGTCCAAACCACTGATGGTTCCCTGACTATGCAAATACCCTCTTGAGCAGCACCACGGGATCAGGTCCTGAGACCTTCCTGCTGGACTTTCATCTCATTAAACTGGAATAAAAGCGAAGAAAGGGGTTTTCTGCCAAGACTGTGTTGGTGCAAATTTTGAAATATGGAGCTGGTGAATTTGATTTACTGTCCCAGTGGCTGGTAATTAGTGTGGCTATTTGTAAATATTGTGCTGCTTAATGTCCCCTCCTGGGACTCCCAGCAGTTTAATCTCACCCAGACATTGGCAGCTCCCCTTGCTCTGAAGTTCCCTGAGGTGTGTTTTGGGAACTGGGACTGAGCAGGCCCAGGGAGACAGAGCAGGAATATCCTCAAGGAACATTGCTCAAGGAATGCCCCAGGCACACAGTGGGGTCTGTGATAAGGGGTTTCTGGAAGGTGTTGATAGGTCCCTTTGTGACAAAGCCTTTGCCAAAGGCCAGTGGTGGGCCGTGTTGTCTCTGGCTGGGTTTGTCATTCTGCAAATTCCTGTCACATGCAGCCTCACATAAGGGTGGGGACTCCAGAGCTGACAGGGCTTTATTATTGCTTATTATTATTTTAAACTTACTCTTCTACAGCAGGCAGGATGAGAGGCTGCTGCCTGACATTTCAGTGGATTCCTTTATTTCCTATTTTAAAGCACAATGAAGAGGCTGATGCACTGACTGGCAGCTGCAGGCAGCATCTTACTCATCAGAAAATGGGAATATTTTAGGGGAGTTGCTCGTTCAGCACCAGTCTCCTGCTGGGACACCCAAGTCTGTGAGGAACAAAATGGATCTGTGTGTGCTGGGAAGGATCTGCAGGTGTCTCCTGGAGGTGCAGGGCTTTGGGCAGGAAGGGACAGTCACTCCTGTAGGGGTGGAACGAGGTGATCTTTAAGGTCCCTTCCAACCCTGACCATTCTGGGATTCTGTGATACAGCCATGGGTTGGTTGATTTTTTAAAAAAATTTCCATCCTGCCCTCCACACATGGAAGGGAATGGATGGGACAGAGGAGCCAGGGATTGTCTGAGCACAGAGCTGCAGCCACAGATGCCTCAGGCACACGAACCCTTCCTGCAGCCCCCAGTGCTGCTCCCAGGAGGACTGGAGACCAAAATATCCCTGGGTCTACAGGACACATTCCAAGGGAGTTATGTGAAATACAACCTTTGGAGGGGTGTCATTGTCCCTGTTCATCTCTCTACAGAACTTCTTCTCTTTTGATGTCCCATCCCTCAGAAATGGGATCAAGTATGAATTTTCTCTTTATCTTCTTGACTTTCTAGTTGTCTTGACTTGCATTTTGATTTTCATTTTTTCTCCTTGACTTTTCTTCTTTGACTGCCTAGTTGTCTTAGTTGCATTTTGATTTCATATTTGCAAAATCTACATTGCTTTTTTTTTTATGCTAACTTTTTATGATTTGTGGACACTGAGTGTAGGCAGATGCTATGTGGGGTCCTTTCCCTTGGATAGGAGCTCATATATATATATATGTATATATATATTCATATATATTTCCTCAATTAGCCCATGTAGCAAAGCAGAACTGATGTGCTCAGATGATGCCTCTTGATCTGGGAGCATCAAGGTGCTGAGCTCGCCCTCCTGCCTGCTGTCTGTGCCACACAGCAAGGAACAAAGTGAGCACTGATGAAAGCAAGGAAAATCCTGGAGTTTTATTCAAACAGGCTGCTTGAAAGCTTGCCTTAAATATTTCCTGTTGGGGTAAGGGTGGGAAATGTCTGGAGGGAAGCAGCAGGGACTTGGCATATGTGGCAGCTGACCTTATTTTCAACATATCAGTGACCCCAGAAACTTTAAGCATGAGAGACAAGGGATTTTGGGAAGAGTTGTGGTGTCCAAGGAGCAGACTCTGCCTTGGAAAGGTTCAGGAGGTTTTCTGCCTTCACATTTCCTGCCCTCGGCTGAGTCTGAAAAAGTCTGTGTTCCCCTAATTGTCCTGTCAACAAATGCAGAATTGACAGTGAGACAGGAGGTGGCAGTGGGATTCAGTGCCTGTGTTTGCCAACCAAAGGGGACTCAGGGTGGCAAACCTCAGAGCTGAGTCCTTTTGGAGAGGAAGAAGCAGCAGAGAGTGATGGAAAACTGAACCTCGATGTAGCTCGAGTTTTACATCCACACCCCTGCTCTGGTTTCAGTGTGGAATCAGAAAACCATGGCTGAGATTTGGGCCTTTTTCTTCTCTCTTCTTTTTTTACCCACAAAGATTCAGAAAAACAGCACCGAGTGTATCTCACTGACTACACTAATGAGCTGCAAAATTGAATCCAGGGGAGGGAAAGATCAGCAAAAGGGGCTGCCCCTGTACCTTCCCTGGCATTCCTGCTGCTCAGGGACAGTGGGGGAGCTCCCAGGGTCTGCTACAGCTGCAGAGGCAGGAGCCCTGGAATGCAGGAATGGCTTCCTGAGATGTGGGTACTCTTTGACTGTCCTTCATGGGAAGCTCAGAGGAGATGGGAAGGACTTGGAGAAGCAGAGAAGACGTGTTTGAGGGAGGAAATAGTAAGGGATGGACGGGGAGCTTGTCCCTCTGTGGGCTGGAAGGCAGGGAGATGGTGCAAGGTGGAGCACAGAGACCAACTCAGTGCTCCAAAGGGAGGGACAGCTGGAATGGCAGGAAGGTCTGAAGAATTCCTGGTGGTTCAGGAGGCAAATCCATTACTCCTCATCAAAGGGTGCTGCTGCAGGACATCTGCTGTGCAGTTCCCTCCTCCATGGCCCAGCACAGGCTAGGTTTTCCCAAGCAGGAGGCAGTTCTGCCCAGGTGATGTGACCTGGATGTTTGCAAGTCTGCCATTGTCCTCCAGTTGAAGATTTGTACTGGGAAATAAGGAGTCTGAGCTCAGTCAGCTGTGGATTTTGGGTCAGACACTGGAACTGATGTCCTGCTCACACACACACAGTCCCTCCTGCTTGCTTCATCTCTCCTCAATATGTGCAATATGAGCCTGGGTGCAACATGTGGTCAGTGGCCACACAGAACTCATGCAGAGGTGGAGGGGAGTAGATTAAAATGTGACAGCTCTGTGATATCAGGGGGACCTGGAAGGCTGGTTCCCTTTGCCTCCCTCACGTTTCTCCTTTCCCTGCAGAGATATTTTGTTTAGAAAATCAGTGAGCAGCAAATACAGCCCAATTTGCCCAGGACCAGGACGTGGATATGTCCCAGAGCCTGCTCTCAAAGAAATGACCCACTAAAAATAGCTGTGCTGAAGAGCAAGTGAACACCAGCATTGCACAACCTGTCTCCTGGGGTGGTGACTGTGGGTTGCTGACCTTGGAGACCAAAGTGTTTGTGTGTTCTACCTCTGTGGGAGAGCAGGAACAGGCAGGATGGTCTTGGCTTCCAAAATTAGGGCTTTAGCATTTATTTGGATATAAGGACAACCCTCTCTGTTCTCACAACTCAGCAGAACAAGAAGGAATCTTGGTGATCCCATGGGAGCTCTGGAAGGAGCTCTGACTTGTCTGTGTTGGATCCAGGAGATGTGTCAGACTGGGGGAAGGAGCAGCATTTGCAGGTGTTCCTGTTTCCTTAGTGTAGGTAATTCTAGGGTTTGTTGGCATCTGACAAGATGAAGCTGGGCTTTGCTAGAAAATGGGGAGACTTGACTTGAAAACTTGGGCAGTGGGATTTGTTTGGCTTTTTCCTGTTTAGTTCTGCATCTGAAATGGCTCCCGTTGTGTCACCAGAAATAAAGGCTTCTCTAGACTGGAGTTCTTGTGCTTTTAGGGATGGAAACTTCTGCAGCTGTCGCCGAGTGTTCAAAAGAAGCAAATCCGAGACAGATCTTCCTTGATTCCTTTTTCATGGCTCTGCTCAGCACTTTCTCCTTCATCTCCCGAGAGCAGATGTGCAGAGAGGCAAGGTCAGGAAGTGCTGTCCTTGAATCCTTCCCCAGCCACCAGCTCCCTGTGCTGCTCTCCGTGGGTGATGTGCTGGGGGTGTGATGGGACAGATGTCACATCATCACTAGTCCTTGCACTGATCTCCTCTGGAGCAGCTGAGCGTGATCTGAATGTCATTTATGCAACAGAAGAATAACACTCTGATTTCTTGGTATTTTAAGGAGCTTGTAGCATGTCCTGGACTTGTCTGGTGTGCTGTAGGTGCTGAGATAATTGTGACTCCCCCCTCGATGAGTTCCCACCCTGCACTGGCTCCTCTGTGCTCTGTTCCTCGCTCAGGATGTCTCCTGGCATCTCCATCCCCTCATTTGCAGTCCTGGGCAGTCGGTGAGGGTGTCTGTGGAGATGCCTGGATGTCAATAAACTTGCCTTGGTGATGGAGCACAGAACTGGCAGCAAATAAACAGAGCCCAGGGAGGCTCTGCAGAGCAGATCACTCACCTCTCTCCTCTGCCAGGCCTGGGCTTTCAATCCAGCCCTCTCCTAAATGACTTGTAGGCCACCACGGAATGAGAACTGCTTGGAAAGTTTAAAAAAAAGGGCAAGCAGCTACTCTGTACATCCCATTTTAGGTTTCCCTGTTCTTAAAACCAAACAATGCAATTCTGAAAGCAAATGTTTTTGGACAGAGGTGCACAGAGCACGGTGTAACTTAAGCAAACCTGAAGGGCTGATTTTCTCACAGATAATTTGCTTAATGGTTGTATCTAAAGGCTCAGGACTGATATAAGAATGCAACTTTAAAAGCTACCTTGCAAATTAGTATAACCAATGAAGGAACAGGAGAACTGCCAGGCTGGATCAGACCCTTCTTACTGAGGTTTATGTTGTGATTTAAAACTAAAATTAAAAGTAGTTTCTTCTTCAGAGCAGAATGTAAGAACTTAATGGAAGCAGGTAAGGAAGGACTCGCCCACACGTTCTATCTTCCCTATCTTTAACAATTATCATTTAGTTTCAGCCCTGATGTACAAAGATGAATCCCCCTTCCACAGTGCTGCTGGTGGGATTGATACCTCTAAGTACTCTTTCTATGAAAGGAAACATCAGGATTGCTTTCAAATCATCAGGTTTCTCCTGTCTTGGGGAGTGTTGGTTGTGCTCGAGCTCACTTGGGACGAGATATGGAAACAGAGGCTCTGGATGCCTTTTGCATCCTTTAGAATTCCCACCTTTGACTTCTTGGACTGCTCCCTTTCTGTATGTTATCCAGCAGAACTCCTTAATTTTCCTGATGTTCTGTTACCCACCTATTCCTTCCTTTAGAGCAGAATGTTTGCAATTAAATCTCTTGTGTCTCTTTTTGAGCAACGACCTTGTTCATTTTAGTTCCCCTTTATGAACATTTCCAACATCTTTTATTGTCCTCGGAATCCTGCCCCTGTTTTGAGCCAGGATGACCATGAGAATTAACTGAGACCTCTCTGTGTCCAAAGACATGGCATTTTCCTTTCCCCAACTGATCCTGCTGCCTTGGCTCAGCTCTGGGAAAGCCATGGCTGAAGGAGCACAGCAGGAATGTTGTGGGTTCTTGGGTGCATTCCCTGAGGATGTTGGGTCCTGCTGTCCTGTTCCAGGAAGGAAGGAGGCCTCGGAGTCCCCAGAGATGCCTTTGCTGCTCTTCTTGCTGTGAGAGTCTGCTCTGGCTCCTTCTGCTGTGCATCTGATTGATGCACCTTATTAAAATCACTCCCTGTTTCCTCTTTTCCCTGAGAGGGCTCCTTTCTCTCCTGGGAATACACTTTCCTTCCTGGACTTCACGTAGATGGATTTCTTTCACCATCCCAATCCCATTTCTGCATTGAGCTCTAGTTTCTCCTGGCTATTCAGCTGGGAAATAGCAGGAGAGGAGTGGAAGAAGACCAGCAGCAGATTAATTTTGAACCCAGAGCTGGAAGAGGTGAAGCCTTTAAGCTGTGCTTCATCAGAGCTTTTGAAGTTTGCTGCTTTGAAAGGAGCCTCTGTGAAAGCCAAGAGAGAGTTGCAGCCCTTTGCAGAAGGGTTGGGTGAGTCAGGAGCTTTCCTGTCACTCTGTGCCTTGGAAAGCATCAGGACTTAGCTTCAGAGCTGGGTTTTCAGGATGGCCGAGCTTGGAAGGGGTGTGTTATACCTTCCTCAGGACCAAGCTTTTACATGGTGGTTGTAAAAGCCTTTTGTCTCTGCCTTCTAATGTCCCTTTCCCTGACCCACAGCAAGGCCTGTGCTGGCAGTGGCTTGGCTTTGCTCTGCCCTGTTAAAACCTGGGGGACTCTGCCTGTCCTACAAAGAGAAATTTGCAGCAAATTTGCAGATACCAACTTGGGAGAGAGTGTTGATCAGCTGGAGGGCAGGAGGGCTCTGCAGAGGGACCTGGACAGGCTGGATCCATGGGCTGATTCCAAGGGGATGAGGTTCAACCAGGCCAAGGGCCGGGTCCTGCCCTTTGGCCACAACAACCCCCGGCAGTTCTACAGGCTGGGCCAGAGGGGCTGGAGAGCAGCCAGGCAGGAAGGGAGCTGGGAGTGGGGATGGACAGGGAGCTGAACAGGAGCCAGAGGGTGCCCAGGGGGACAAGAAGGGCCAATGGATCCTGGCCTGGCTCAGGAACAGGGTGGCAGCAGGAGCAGGGCAGGGATTCTGCCCCTGGACTCAGCGCTGGTGAGGCCACCCCTGGAGTGCTGTGTCCAGTTCTGGGCCCTCAGCTCAGGAAGGACATGGAGGGGCTGGAGCAGGGCCAGAGAAGAGCAACGAGGCTGGGGAAGGGACTGGAGCACAAGTGCTGGGAGGAGAGGCTGAGGGAGCTGGGGGGGCTCAGCCTGGAGAAGAGGAGGCTCAGGGGAGACCTCCTCACTCTCTGCAACTCCCTGACAGGAGGGGGGAGCCAGGGGGGAGTCGGGCTCTTCTCCCAGGAACCAGCAGTAGGACAAGAGGGCTGGGTCTTCAGCTGTGCCAGGAGAGGTTTAGGTTGGATATTAGGAAGAAATTCTTTACAGAGATTGGATTGGGCTGCCCAGGGAAGTGATGGAATCACCACCCTCTATCCCTGGAGGTGTTGAAGGTGAGACTGGATGTGGCATCAGTACCGTGGTCTGGGAACCACGATGGGGTTGGATCAAGGGTTGGACTTGATGATCTCAGAGGTCTTTTCCAACCTGGTTGATTGTGTGATTCTCAGTGATTCTGTAAAACAGGAGAGCCTGAAGGATTGAGCATCGTTGTTCTGCCTTGCTGAGCCTTGTGGACTGGTGGGGTTGGTGTGGGATGTTGGCTGGGGATGGTTCTGGAGGAACACAACATTCCCTGGTTGCAGAGTCCCTGTGTGAGACACAAGCAAGGCCACAGGGAAGTGGGAGGTAGACTTGGGAATTCCACTTTTTTTTAAGTGTTTCCATACGTAAAAACCACCTACCCATACTCTGGGTGCCCACAAGCACTTCTCTGACCAGCTGTGCCCTCAGGGGCTCTGAAGGTCATATCTCCAAGGGAGGATGGGAAAGGGTGAGGGCAAGGCCAGGCTGGACGGGGCTTGGAACAACCTGGGCTAGTGGAAGGTGTCCCTGCCCAAGGCAGGAGGTGGAACAAGGTGAGATTTAAAATCCTTTCCAACCCAAACCATTCTGTGATTTGCTATTTCTAAGCCTTAAACTCTTCTGAAAACCCTCCAAAGCCACTCTTTTATCTGCATTTCTGCTGAGATCCTGGAATTTTAAGTCTGTGGCCCAAATCTGGAGTATTTTAGATGAAGACAAGCAGAATGTATCGTTCCCTTGCCTTCCTGACAGCACACATTTCCAACTGGAGCAGACACACTGCTTTTGTTCTGCCACTGTCTGTCAAATGTAAGAATGTTTTTTGAACCACTTAGAAAAAAATCAAACTGTTTAATCCAGAAAAGCTTGAAACAAAATATCCACCTCCCTTGGCTTTTTCTTCAGGACCAGTTGCTGCTGCAGTGCAAGTCCATGTAGGTCTGATTATTTTAAACCAGAATGTTTGGTGATAATATTATTTCTTCCCAAATATTACCCTTCTTTATTTTGCTTGCATCTCTTAGTGATAAGCCCACACTGACATGCATTGCAGGCTATTGATTCTTCACTGAGATACTCTCAGTTCTTCACTGAGATACTTTATTAGAACGATTTGCTCGCTGTGAAAGAAATCAAAGAACTTGTAAAGAGACCTTGTGATGACACCGAGCAGCCACGTCTCTGGGGTGCTGCACCTCTGCTCCCAAATTAGTTCTGCTCAGCACTTTTCCATGTTATCACCTCATCTACCTCTTGGTACCTCTTAGCCAAAAAACATGAGATGTTAAAGTAAAACTTGTAATATACCATTGGACTGTAGAAATAACACATAGATACACCATCATGTCTGGTTTTGCCAGGAATGGATTTAGCCCAAGCTGGGAACTCCTGAGGCTTCTTCAGTTGCATCTTTTTCTTCTGCAAAAGAGGCAAGTCCAAGGCTCCCTCACTGTTTGTTTGAGAGTCTAAACAAACCCCATGAAGTGCTCAACCCTCTAGTTTAATAACTGAGATATGTTTGCATCTTGTAAACAAGATTTAATATTCATTAAAAAAAAAAATATCTCCTTAGTGCTGAACTCACACTTCATTAAAGTAACAAGTCTTGTCTTGTTTCCAAAGTTCAAAGCCTTGGACACCCTGATTCTGAGACTCCCCCAGAGCTGCCACAATTTGGGACAGGACATTCCCCTCCTGAGTTCAACCCTTATTATTTCACTGGGGTTTTTTTTAACCTGTTCCTGTGTTGGAAAGCAGCAAAGCCAAGCGTTTTCTCTCCATTTCATAGCTCCCTCGGGACTCTGATCAACCTGCTGCTCGTTCCTTTTCTAAGATAAATTCATGATTTTGTTCTCTTTGTGTAGGAGGAGGAGAAAACCCCCCTCCCCATCACTGCTCTGGGAATCTGTGCCGGGCTGGTGGGAGCTGTGCTGTGGGGCTGGGAGGGAACACGGCAGGTCCTGGCAGGGGGAAGGTGCTGGTTTGCACTGGGACATTGCACTGCTTAGTGACACCTGCTGCCCACTCCATCCACCCAATTCCTGTGGCCACAGAGCCAAAATAATAAGAGGTTGAAGTAAAACGTGTAAAATACCATTGCACTGTAGAAATAACACACATTTACACCGTCAGATGATTGATTTTAAAGCTGCCTCTCAAACAGGACTCTCCCCTGGGCAGCCCCATCCAGGCTAAAGCTCTGACATCCCTTGAGCTCCTCTGAGCAGGGGGGGAATCCACACTGGATTTATCTTTCTAAAATCAGGATTGAAGCCAGCCTTGTCCTGATGAAGCAGGGCTGGGGTTCTGCACCATTTGTGTGGTTCAAATCCCAACACACTCTCCCCAGATCTGTGCCCTTTCTCAAGTGCTCCTGTTGATCTCCTGTATCCTGCACACAAGGCAGGGGGGTGGGGGGAGAGGCCACCACACCCTGCAGATGTCTGGGCTTTCTGCTTTGTTAGGCTGTTAAATTTACACCCATTATTATAACATGCAAATTCCTCAGCCAAGAGGAGAAGGAGTTGCACGTTTCTTTTCTTTTTCATAATCATCTTTGCTAGTCGTAGGGCAGTTGGAATAATGTGTTCTCTTTCAAATGAAAACAAAGGCATAAAAATAGATCTTCAGAGCCCGGAACAGTGGCAAGATCTTTAAATAAATCCCCTCAGAATACTCTATTTTCAAATTTGTTGCTTCGAATAAATTCACCACCTTGCCTTCTCTCCAAAAGATGTTTTTATCTGATCCAAAACTAAAGGACATTTAGTCAGAAAAGCTTTAATGATGCTTTTCTAACAACTGACTTACACCTTGGCCAAAATCAAGTGTCTCCATGTGCATAGGTACCTTCACTTTTCTTTGCAGTTTTCACTGCTGTAGTTGTCTTCATTCCTGGCCACTGCTGTTAAATTGCTGCTGCATTTCCCTGCAGAAAAGGCTGCACTTTGTCGATATAGGAAGTGATTCCAAATAATCCATTGTCCACAGCAGCAGCTATTTTTCTTTAGGGAAAGCCCCTGAGCTGGAATGTGCAGCTTAACAAACAAACAAAACACTGCCAGACTCACTTGTGGGTGAAAGAGAGGGGTAATCTCAGGACTTAATTGGTGTCATGAAATTAATATATTGCCCAGGCAATGTCCATCACCTCATCCTCTCACAGTGGGGGTGAGGGGCACTGGAGCAAGCAGAATGCCTGCTGTCCACCTCAGGCTGGTTATCCTCATGGTTGGCACAGAGGAAAGCAAATATCCTTGGGATGCAGCCTTTGGGAAGGCAAATCCATCAGGGAGCTCACAGCCTGAAAAGCTGCTGCCCGAGCTGCACAAAGCTGCATCCTTGGGTCACCATTAAGCCCCCTGGTGACCCAAATGTCTGTCTCAATCCCAGAAAATGAGCTTCTTTCCCTCCTCTCTGTGGCTAATGGATTACCAAGGACATGAAAGAACCTGGCCAAGTCTTCTCTGTAATTCTTCTCTGCTCAAGGAAAATCCTGGATGTGAGCAATGGAACAGGTCAGGGAACTAAGAGCATTGCCAGGTTGGCAGCTCCAATTTCACACTCCAGCAGATTGTTGTTGCCATTCCAGCACCTCCAGTGTGGGGACGGTTTGAGCAGGAATGCTGGAACTTGGCAAATCCAGCTTTGGGGTTCTGGCTTTTCTGCAAACTCACTCTGTGAATTTTGGCACCTTGCTTAATTTCCCTGAGCACGGTCCAAAACCTGGGGAAGTCAAGGAGAGCCTTTCCTGGAGCTTAAATATGCTTTAAACAGGCTCTTTATGACTCTGTTTCTACTCTATAAAGTGGGAAATGTGCTGTCTCTCACATATTGGTTGTAAACTCTGCATGACAGGGTTTGTTCCTGACTGGGAGCACAACAGAGCCCTGATTTGGGTTGGCACTCTGTAATTTGAGGGTGAATGTAAACCATGAGCACCCCACAGATACAGGAACTCAGCTGGGTGACAAGCACCATCCTCCCAAATTTGATGCTGCTCATGTGTGGGAATAAGCAAAGCAGATTCCCACTGTCAGGGAAAACAAGTCAGGCAAAATTAAAAACAACAGGAGAAAGGGGTCAGGAACTTGTGTTCTTTATGGCTGTGGTTGGGCTGCTGCTCACAGACTCTGCCAAAGCCCCAGGAATGATCACGTCCATGCAAACATTTCCCTTTTCCAGGTTTCTCTATATTTTGTGGAAATAAAGGTGCTAACAGGGCCCTCTTCACGTTCCCCAAGCCCTGCCCTGTGCTACTTGTCTGAAGAGCTCAGATCCCAGGGATTTTGGTTTGTGGTGTCTGGGCTGTGCTCCCACTGGGACCCAGGAGTGCAGCCCAGGGATGGGAAAGGTTCAACCCCCTGCCCAGCCCAACCATGGTCACTAAGTACCCAGCAGATCATGTGTCCTGAGCTGAAGGGCTCGAGTGGCTCATCCTGACCCACTGCAAAAATAAAACCACCCCAACAGGGTCATAGTTAGTCTGGGGGTTGCAATGATGGGGGAAGAACAAAGGTATTGTTGTAGAATCATAGAATCCCAGAATGGTTTGAGTTGGAAGGGACCTTAAAGATCATCTTGTCCCACCCCCTGCCATGGGCAGGGACACCTTCCACCAGCCCAGGTTGCTCCAAGCCCCGTCCAACCTGGCCTTGGACACTTCCAGGGATGGGGCAGCCACAGCTTCTCTGGGCAACCTGTGCCAGGGCCTCACCACCCTCACAGGGAAGAATTTCTTCCTAACATATGATCTAAATCTCTCCTCTTTTAGTTTAAAACTGTCCCCCCTTGTCCCATCACACTCTGCCCATACACAAAGTTGCTCTCCCTCTTTTTTTAAGTCCCCTTCCAGTACTGTAAGGCCTCAAAGGGATCTCCCCAGAGCCTCCTCCTCTCCATGAATATAGAAAGCAGGATTCCTGCAGGCACCTCCTGGTCTGTTAAAGGCTTTTTGCTCCTTGGGAGCATGGCAGAGCTCAGCTCAGCACCCTTCATACCACAGCTGGTTCCTTTTCTGCTCCACAGCCCTTCTTCCCATCAGGTCAAGACGAAGCTGGGGCTGTTTGCTCCTCTGCCTGGAACTGGGCAGCAACTCCTGTCTCTCCACAGTCAAAACATCTTCTCACACCTCCTGCACAGCCTGGTGAGCTGAGCCCAGAGCTCTGCTGTGCATTCCTGCATGGAAATGTCAGCCAAGAGATCCTCATTCCCAGCAAGCCACAAGGCTGGGGACATCAGCTGAGAGCCAAGTGTGTCACAATTCACGTCCCCTTCTCACACAGACTGTCCCCAGGCCTAAGGAGGCAGTTCCATGGCCACTCTGCTCCCAGGGGGAGGCTGCAGCTGGAGCTGAGCTGGTGCTGGTGCCCCGGGCTGCTGGGATGGACTTCCATTGGTCACAGATGGATTTGAGGCCAGATGCTGGAAATAGTGGTGTTATCTGGGATAGAGTGGGAAGACAGGAGTAGCTCTGGGATGTATTTAGGGTGGTTTGATTATTTTGGGAGGTAGATTTTGGGTTCTTTAGTGGCCAAGGAGAGTGTGGGACTGGAGTAGGGGGTAGCTTAGGGCTCTGGAGTCCTCAGTCTCAGAGATGGAGGCTCAGGGAGGAGCTGGGATGGAGAGGCGTGGGGAGTTAAAGCTTGTGGGCAGCACGAGACCAGGTTTTGAGGGGGCTTTGACCAACCTCATCTAGTGGTGGCATCCTTGTCCATGGCAGAGGGGGTAGCTGATCTCTAAGGTCCCTTCCAACCCCAACCACGCTGTGACCCATCAAAGGAAGGACACCACAGCACAGTGTGGTCCCAGTGTTGGACCAGGACTCAGCCTGAAGGCAAGGGCTGCTTTCCCTGTGCTCTGTCTTCCTTCTGGAAATCAGGTAGCTCTGGGTATTCTGGACTCCAGGGGTTGCTCCTGAGCAGGGACAGGCTCTGCAATGGTGACAGAGACAGAGAGGACATGAAGCCATGTGGTCTCCTGCCTTTAACCACCAGAGTCCTCAGGTCACCACGTGGCTGAGACAAGAACAGGCAGGTTTCTCCCAGCTTCCACCAGCTTTGCTCATTTAAAAAGTGCCCATGGAAACGTTTCTCATGGAAAGTCTTTCTGGCATATTTTAGTGGAGGAGTGAGTATATTTAGTGTAAGTGGTGCTCTAGAAATCTCTTCCCTGCTTGGTGGGTAATTGTTGTATTTCCTCTCTACACTGTGATATAGAGAGGAAATAAAGTCTCATTGTGAGCTGTTCATTACACAGTGAAAGACAAGTCCACACCCACAGCATTCAGCATAAATCTGAACTCTCCAGTGAAGATTATAATTCAGGTGGCTTTTGCTCTTGCAACCCTGTTCCTGAGGTCAAACCTAAGGTGGTACAACTTTTAGTGGCTCCTCAAAAATGTAGATTTAGGATTCTTTTTGCTCATTGGCAATTTTTATTCCTTCAGTGCTGCCCTAAGTTTCATTAACCTGGAGTTAAGCTGAGGTTATGCTGTTGGATGAGCATAATAAAATGCACTGCCTTGGCTAAGGAACATATTTCTCTCCTGGTGCTTTAAGAGGCCCATAAAGCTGTGGTTAAATGATGTCTAAGCTTAGCTCTCCTGCAGCATTTTGCTGAGAGCAGAATCCAAACCTTGCTGGGACCTTCTCTTTAATACCCCACTGTCACAACAAGGTGCAGAACCACCAGACATAGCAACTCTGCTTATTTTAAGGCAGCAACAGCTGAGGTGCCAGTAGCCCCGTTGCTTGTAACATGATGCTCCTGTAAGTACCAGCCCGATTCACTCCGAGGGCTGGGGAATGTGTTGGGGTGTGCTCAGGGAGCAGCTGGCAGGGCAGGGAGGGCTGGGAAATGCAGAGCCAGCACTGAGCTGGCCTGGGCTGGGGGCTTGGGGAGGCACGAGCTGTGCAGAGTTTGTCAAAGTGAAACAGCTGCAGGCAAGAGGTGGAAAAAAAGGAGAAAGAAAGATGAGGGGGAAAAAGAGAAAGGAAAGTGAGGCAATGAGAGAGGCAGCACCGAGCTCTGGGAGCAGTGACAGGACCCAGAGAGTGGCTGGAGCTGTGTCAGGGCAGGGTCAGGTTGGATCTCAGGGAAAGGTTCTTCCCCCAGAGGGTGGTTGGCACTGACCAGGCTCCCCAGGGCAGTGGGCACAGCCCCAAGGCTGCCAGAGCTCCAGGAGGGTTTGGACAACGCTCTAAGGGACAGGGTGGGATTGTTGGGGTGTCTGTGCAGGGCCAGGAGCTGGATGGATGATCCCTGTGGGTCCCTTCCAGCTCAGGACATTCTGTGATCTTTTGTCCAATGCAGTGGATACTCGTGGCTGTTCAGTGCAGAGGCTCCATTGGGTTTGTGGCACAGCAGCAAGACAAATCCTTCCTTTTTATTGTGGTGTTTTGTCACTGAAGTGTTTCAGCTTCCTCGGGGTTTACTGGGAGGAAAATGTTCCCCTTGGACCGAGCCTGTCCCTGCTGTGCTGCATGGCCAAGTCTCAGCTCTGGGTCCCCACCTTGGAGGGGACACAGGCAGGGAAAGGAATTGCTCCTGTCCCAGTCAGGGCAACAGACTTTTCCAAGGAACTTGAGCACAGTGGTTGAGTGGCCATAAAAAATCCCTGCTGCCTTTCTGTGTGAACTGCCAGACAAGGCAACAGCCTGAAATTTGGGATTGGAGAGGCTGGGGATTAACACCAGGGGCTCAGGCTCGTGCAGCCAGAAAACTTAAGCAAGACTTTCTCTTGGAAGAGAACAGAGTGGTTGTCACTGAGGCTGGAAATGCAGAGCTTGTTGCTGTGGTGTTATTTTAACACAGATTGTGTGACATTACCTTGTTCTGAACTCCCAAACCTTCCTGGCTGGTAACAGGAACCCTGCCACAGCACAAGCCTCGAAGCAAGAAGCTTTGGAAACTTCCCAGGAAGGCTGGTGAATCAAAGATTTGCAGCTTAATATAGAGACTGAACAGGGAGCAAACCAGCAAGGTCTTAGATGCAGAGTCCACATGAAGTCACACTGTTACTGTGTATTACTCAAAAGAGGCAGCTGAGTAAGGATTTCTTAAATTGGCAAAGAAATTTCTTAAATGGCAAAGAAAGGAGTCAGGAAGTGATTCCCATAGGAAGGATTTGTTCAGTCAAGGGCTGCACCTCATCAGGCCAAGTCCCCCTGGTGCTGTTTGTTGGAGACAGTCCCTGCCCAGGGAGTGAATACCCAAAAGCTGTGTCCCATGGGGAAGGGATGTGAAGGGGCAGGAAAGGACAGTGACTTCTGCATGGCCACACACAGAAAAGTGGCAGAGCAAGGCAGGAAACTAGAGGGAACTTCCCACCATGGGGCTGTCCCAGAGGGGGTGAGCCAGGGGCAAGGGTGGGGAGGGCAATCCTGGCACCTCATTGCTGTGCTTGGAGCAAAGCCTTCTACTCCCTCAGGAATTTCCAGTGGAGACCTGCTTCACCAAACACAGAGTCACACAGTCAACCAGGTTGGGAAAGACCTCTGAGATCATCAAGTCCAACCTTTGACCCAACACCACTTTGTGTCCTAGTTAGAACAGCTGGGACCAGTTCATCACTGTATAGGTGTAACCCAGAACTGTGTATTCTAGAGCCTTCCATGCCATTGCCCAGAAACTGTTCTCAACAGACTATTTGCACTCTCTGCCCAGAGCAGCCCTGACTCATCAGGCTGTAAACTGGGTGTTAAGAGGCCTTCAAGATAAGAGGATGCTCCTGTCCTCACACCCACTGTGGAACTCCCTGCCCTGAGGGAGGTACTGAGCATTTCTGCCTGAACTGGAGGATATATAATCTTGGAGTCTTGGGACTTTTTTAACCACTCGTGGGATCCAGAGGAAGACTGCAGGTCACCGTGCTCAACCAGACCGCAGACCACCACTCTTGACCAGGCTGCACCAGCACTCTCACCAACAAGTTTTTCCCTCTCCTTTTACTTTGGACTCAGGGGGGCCAAAGAACACCACTCTGTTCATGCCCCAGGGTGCTGGGTTATACATTTGGGTTTTGTGGGTTAAAACCAATTGTTTGTCTGTATAATCATACTTACTGTATTATTTTATTAAATTGTTATTCTGACTTATAATCTCTCTTTTGAATTGAGTTCATTTCCCCTGCTGGTTTACCTTTAAACCAGCACACCTTGTCACCCAGCCCATGGCACTGATGTCACATCCAGTCTCATCTTAAACACCTCCAGGGACAGTGAATCCACCCCCTCCCTGGGCAGCCCATTCCAATGGCTGATTACCCTCTCTGTAAAGAATTTCTTCCCAATATCCAACCTAAACCTCCCCTGGCACAGCTGAAGACCCAGCCTTCTTGTCCTGCTGCTGGTTCCTGGGAGAAGACCCTGACCCCCCCCGGCTCCCCCCTCCTGTCAGGGAGTTGCAGAGTCAGGAGGTCTCCCCTGAGCCTCCTCCTCTCCAGGCTGAGCCCCCCCAGCTCCCTCAGCCTCTCCTCACAGCACTTGTGCTCCAGTCCCTTCCCCAGCCTCGCTGCTCTTCTCTGGACACAATTCTTTGGACATGCCCAAATCTCCTTTCAGCAGAGCCAACAAACCATTTGCAAGTATCTTTTTGTCCCAGGAGTGATTCCTTCCAGTCTCTGTGACAGCTCTAAGTGATTTAAAATGAGCAATAGGTGTTATCCACACAAGAACCTTGAAATGACAGTTATTTTGCAGGATGTGAGAGGGCTCTGCCACTGCAGGTCATGGTCATTGCTGCCAAAACTGTTCAAACTCAGGATCTTGTTACCAAACGTGCTCCCTGGGACAGGTCACTCTTTTCTCTACATTTGCTGCTTTCACATGGCTTAAGATGGGAGGCTTGAAAGAAACATCTTTTTCAAGCAGGTCTCCTCCTGGAATACTTAACTCAGCCACTAAACAGAAGAAAACTCACTCCATGGAAAAGGACTTTGTGTTGCCCCCATAAATCTTTCATCTAATGCCCTCCAAGTGCTCGAGGAGAGATATCAAGGTGTGATCTTTTATGAGAGCATTACAGAGATCAAGAGGTATAAATGTCAGCTCATGCACATCTCCCTGTCCCTCAGTTGAGCTGCTGGTCCAGCAGGCAGGAAAGAATGGAAATTTTTTTTCTTTTCTGCCCTCCACAAGGATCTGTTCCTGTGGAAAACAAACTGCTCCTCTCGAGTGGGGCAGGATCAGCCCCCAGAGCTGCTGGTTTGCTGTGTCCAAATCATGCCTGGGTATCCCCTGATGGAAGGGAGCCCAGTTCACAATTTGGACTTGACAACAGGAAGAAAAAAGAAAGAACAGGTCTGACCTTTCAAAAAGATAAGGGATAAGTCCTTGTGTGTGTGTTCTGTCAGTCTGCCCTGAGCTGTTCTTGCAGGATGCTGTGGTTGTCACTGTCCCTGGAGGTGTTTAAGGACAGACTGGATGTGGCACTGGTCTGGTTGACAAGGTGGTGTTGGGTCATAGGTTGGACTAAATGACCTCAGAGGCCTTTTCCAACCTCATCCCTTCTGTGATTCTGTAGTTCCTCCAAAGCCAGGAATCCTTGCCTTGCACACTAAAATGTCACCTGCCCACAGACACAGCCCTGGATGGTGGGACCTGCCTGTGCTCCCTCTAAACTCCTGCAGGGGAGGATCTTCTCACAGGACTCACTCCTGTGCAAGGCAGAAACCAGCCACAGGTCAGAATGGCTTCAAGATCTCAGAGAGCAACTCCCACCACCATAATTCCTTTCTCTGGAACATACTGTGCTGCTTCTGCTTTTGGAAAGCCAGTGTGAGCCCTGCACCTCACCTGAAGCAGGTGAGCAGGGGCTGGACCTTGCTTGGAGCAATGTGCTGGTTGCTGGAAACACTCCATGCTGAGGACAGGAGGAGCTGGCACCTCGTGGCTGAATGCTCTGGGGTCTGCAAGCACCTGCTTCCAGGTGCAAGAAATAGGATCCTGAAGCACATTTCCTAATTTTCACCTTTTGATGTAGATTAAGCAGCGGCTCAGGAGGTCACATTTTGATTATAGCATTAATGCACTTCAGGAGAGACAGTTCCCATTCAGTAGGAGTGAATCATCCTGTTGCCACACTGCTGTATTTTGAGGACTATCACTGTCCAGCACATTTTTCTTCAGTAATGCCACTTCATGGTTAGAAAGTCTCAATTTCAAGTCACATGTGTAAACATTCTGCTGGTCATTTATCTAGGTTACAATTTGTAAAGATGACAAGTAATTTAAATAGTGTATGTAACACAAAAATCCTAGTACTGATTTAGTAGCCTTATTATTACCCTGTCAGTAAAATTAATGTCCTATTTTGCACAAAACATCCATTCAGTCTTCCTATCTGCAGCAGCAGAGAGGTTGGGATATGGGTTGAGGTGTCCTCAGAGGTGTGTTGTGTCCCAGCACTGTCACTGCTGCCAGCAGAACAGGCTTTTTCCAGGATTGTCCTGCATTAAAAACAGCACATCCCAATTCCCAGCTTAGAAGGACAGCACCAGAGTGACAGACAGACCTAAGTGTGAATCCACAGGCACGATTCACCCAGCAATTGGCTCCTTTCCGACAAAAAGGGTGGAATTCTTTTTTTGGTTTGACTAGAGGAGCCTAAAAGAAAAGCACAGGAAGCAAAATTTCAGCAACAAGCTCTGCAAAACCACGTTCTGTTTTATAACAAGAGGGAAGGGGATCCTCTCCCACGTTTGCCCCCTTTTCTGAGCCGTGTTTTCCAACAAATGGAGTTGGTTATAAGTTGGCAGGGAGCAGCAGGAGTGGGCTCTTCCCAGGGGAACACAAGGCAGGAGTGGGGAACAGGAAGGCAGGAGTGGTGTCCTGCTGCAGTCCCTGGGGCCTGGCCAAGAGCAGTGGGTCCAGACCCCTCCTGGGGTCACCTCCAAGTCCGGGTCAGCAAGACCCAAGGCCATGCACCCCAGGCTTACCCATGGTTAGGCCAGGCTGGAGCCAAAGAGAAAGGCTGGAGCAGAGTGAGAGGCTCCAAGAAGGGCCCTTCCAGCTCTTTCCCAACAGCCTGACACCTGGATACAGCTGCACCTGTGTCAGAGCTGGCTGTTGAGAGTCCCAGAGTCCCAGAATCACAGACTCATTCAGGTTGGAAAAGACCTCCAAGATCATCAAATCCACCCTGTGCCCCATCCCCACCTTGTCCCCCAGCCCAGAGCACTCAGTGCCATGTCCAGTCATTCCTCGGGCACCTCCAGGGATGGGGACTCCAAACCTGCCTGGGCAACTCCATCCAATGCTTAACAACCCTTTCCATGAAGAAATTCCTCCTGAATGCTGTCCCCACCTTGTGGGGTTCCTCATCAGAGATGACTTTTGAAATATTTTAATCTGTATTCCTTTTTTTTCCATACACTGGAGAGGCTGGGAGAAAATTAAGGGAGGCACAAGGGAAATGTGCAACCTGAGAGACTCCTCAGCTTCCATTTCTCTCTGCCTCCTTTCAGGGAGAGTGGATGTCCCATGAAGAGTTGTCTGGGAGGATGCACAGGCACGGGGAATAATGGCTGTGAATATTCTCTTGTGTGATGGCAGGAACCTGGGGGAGGGAAAATGAACTGTCAGCTTGAGAAGGGAAAGAACAAAGCCATTAATTAGAGCATCAAAACAGGCTCGGGACTGCTGCCCCATGGAATGGCTGCCAGCAAGGTGTGGCTTTTCCAGGGATCTCTGAGGGCAGCAGAGCCTTTCAGCAGATCCCCTTGGTCTTTGGATTGGCCCCTCAGCAGAGCCTCGTGCTGGGGGGACAGACAAGGAGCTCTCAGAGTGAAGTTGGACCCTCATAACATTGTTTGTGCTTCCTCAAAAGTGAGGATACCTTTGAGAGATTCCAAGGCATTCCTGTCCACCTAAACTGGCCATGATGGTATGGGCTGCAAGGAAAATGAAACACTGCAGAAGAACCAACTGCTAAAGCACTTTAACTGGTGAGATAACCAGATATTTATCTTTTTGAAGTTATTCATGATAAAGGAAAACTGAACCAGCTTGACCTGCTTTGCCATCTCTCTTCACATGCAAATGTTGATGAAGGCTCCCTTAATCACATGGGGTTTTTTTGTAAAGCAATTTATTTTGCCATTTCTGTTTGGTTACCTGCAGGTTTCTGAACCTTTGGTACAGACTTGGGTGAAGCTGTTCAGCTTCTGGAGTTGTGAAGCACCACCAGTGGTTGACCATGAATATGTGGGATGCACATTCTTGGAGGGTTTCAGAACACAGTTGGACAAGCACTGAATGACCTGATCTAACCCTGAAGTTGTCTGCTTTGAACATTTCTGTGATTCCAAATTCTCTGTGCTACCACAAGACTGGAAAAGAGATGTTTTATTAAAAGCTGAAATGTTTATTCAGTCTCTTAAATCTGCACACTCAAGAAAGGAGAAGTGATTTCTTTTTATTTATAATACAATTCTGAGATTTCAGGACTGATCTCATGAAGACTTTGATGTCTTCTCTGCCTTCTCCTTTTTTTTTTTCAGTGATAAGGGCCTTGAAAACTAAAAAAAACCAGAAATTATTAGTTAAAAAACCAAGCAAAGTCCACTCCTGGTGGCTTTTCCTTTTGGTTCTCAAAAGCTTGTGTTGAAATTCCAAGCTGCTCTGGAAGCTGCCTAGAAGGAGACACCCCAGGAGCTCAGTTGTCTGTGTGGGAGAGGAGAGAGGGAGGCATTTAAGGATAAGGAAAGTGAGTCAGGGAAGAGCAAAGTTACTTGTGAGTCAAATCGAGTTAATTCTGAGTGGATCCACCACTGGGGTTTTACCTGGGCCAGCTCCAGCAGAGGGAAAAATGCAGTGGTGTGGCTGTGCTGCCTCCAGAACTGTGCTGGCATCACCTCCCCTGCCCAGGGGTGCAAGATACGGGTCATAAAGTGCTTTTTGGCAAGACTGAGACCTCCTAAAATGCTCCAGGGGTGAAGCTGTGCAGGGGACGGCGTCACTGAGCTCTCCTGGCCTGGCAGTGCCCTCCCCTTGGAGGGCAGAGGGGCCTCTGTCCCAGCACAGGGCTGGAGGTGTTCAATAACTGCTGCAGGATGTGCTGGAGAAAGGCACATGCAGTGGGAATCACTGGAAAGAGGAGGTTTATGGTCTGATGCATCAGGAAGGGGTCATTTCCCAGTGAAGATGGACCAGGACACATCTGAGTATGGAATTTGGAGTTATGCTGTTAGTGTGGGGTGGTGAGATGATTAACTACACAGTTAGCATATGAAATACACAATTAATATATCAAATACGTTAAATATATGAAATGAATGGGGGTTCTCCTTACGCTTAGCATGAAAATGGAATAATTAAAAAGAATTAAAAAAAAAAAAAAGTAAGATGTAGAAAAGAAACCAAGCTGGAGAATCCAGAGCTTAACACAACTGGGATGCTGCACAAGAGTAAGGAGAAATGCAGTTTCTGGACTCCCTGTTTCCAGAGGGTCTCACCTCTCTCCATGAGGAATTCTTTGCAGCTGTACTCGATGCCCTGCTGCCTGGGTGAAGGAACCTGGATGGAATCCCATCTGTGGTGTTGGTGGGAGTGGGGAAAGCTGGCAGTTGGAAGAGGGCACACTGGAACATGCTGTTAATTCTGGTGATTGAGCAAAAGCAGAGCATGGAAAAGCTGAAATGATCCATATCCTTGACTTTGAGCTGGGTGACAATGGAAGGAATCCAGAAAAAAGCTGTAGGGAGAGCCTGGATGATCTTTTCACACACAGAGTCCCAGAATGGTTCAGGTTGGAAGGGACCACACTGGGGCATCTGGTCCCACCTCCCTGCTCCAGCAGGGTCATCCCAGAGCACATGGATCATGTCCAGACAGTTCTGGAATGTCTGCAGTGAGGGAGACTCCACAGCCTCTCTGGTCTCTGTTCCAATGCTCAGGAACAGGAACAGGAAAGAAATTCTTCCTCATGTTCAGGTGGAACTTCCTGGGCATCATTTTCTGCCCTTTGCTTCTTGTTCTGTCAGTTGGCACCACCAAGAAGAGCCTTTCAGAGAAAGGGAAACAGGCCACTCCAAATCCCATGGGTGTTCCCTAGGAACTGCCATTAGTGCCAGTGGATCCCCATCAGCACAGGCTCCTGCCAGGTACAAACCACTACCTTTCTTTTTGGCAAGATCTGCACCTACTGAGGAAGGTTCACTACACCAGACCCAGGAGCTCCCAGAGATGCTGCCACTGTGGGTCCCTGGAGGACAGGGGCATGGTTATGGGTTATCCTGGTTAAATATAGCAGCTGTACAGGGAGAGATGGGCAGAGATGATCAGCTCCCTCAGTGTGCTCTTTGGTTGCTGTGCTGCACAACAAGGACTCCTGAAATGCATGGCAACACAGAAGAGGATATTTTTAAAGGTCCTCACTCTGCCCATCCCTCTTTTAACCAGCAATGCCACTAATAGTAATAAATGTGCCTATTTTCCTACTCCAGCTTGTTAAACTCGTGCATTGCTGCTGCACATCAGAGATAACTCAGCACTGGAGCTCCTGGTAAAGTTGGAGAGCTGGGCCCAGAGGAGAGGGAAGGAAAGGTTGGTGGAGGGGCATCCAGCAGCTGAAGCAGAAAAAATGTGCCTTTATAAATCCTTCATTCCCCACATCTTCCCAGAAACATTTCTCAGCCACTTCCTTATGGAAAATTAAACTCTGCTCTGGCAAGAAAATATACTCATGTAACTTCTGTGCTTCAAGACAGTCTCACTCTGTCATTTATTTGGAACAGCAGGGCTTGTCATGGCTTCTTTTCTTAGTTTGCCTTGTCTGGGAGCAAAATTAAACTGAGGAAAGGATCTCTCATCCTATCTGAAGATGTAGCCTGAAGGGTACAAGGGTGAAGAAACATCAGAAAATTAGTTTGGAGCTTCTGGGACCATCAGCTCTTGTTAGGAAGAGCAGTGCTGAGGGCTCCTCTGCCACTGAGGCTGGTTGAGAACCATCCATGGGCTGGCCCTGGGTCTGTGCCTGGTCCCTGCACCCCATCCCTGCCCATGGGTCTGCTGGGGCAGGACTGGCTGTGCCCGTGTTTGAAATACTCAGAGGAGACTGGGACCACAGGATCATGGAATATCCTGAGCTGGAAGGGACCCACAAGGATCATCCAGCCCAACTTCTGGCCCTGCACAGACACCCCAACAATCCCACCCTTTCCCTCAGAGCATTGTCCAAACCCTCCTGGAGCTCTGGCAGCCTTGGGGCTGTACCCACTGCCCTGGGGAGCCTGGTCAGTGCCAACCACCCTGTGGGGGAAGAACCTTTCCCTGAGATCCAACCTGACCCTGCCCTGGCACAACTCCCTGCCTGTTCCTTGAGTCCTGTCTCTGGAGATGAGTTCTCCTCATGTTTCTTCACCCTTCTGGACTTTCTGCCACACCAGCAGTGTGTGTTTGTCTGTCTGAGGGTGCTGCCTGTCCTGCCCTTGCCCCCTCTGTCTTCCCTCCCTGGAGCTGGAACTGGAGCCATCTGCCATCAGGGTTGTGTTGGTCCTTCGGGTGGAAGGGGCAGAGCTGGCACAAGGATTTTGTAACTCTGTATTAAAAGCTTTCCAGGGATTTACCAGGTTTCCCGAGTCCTCTGGGCAGGGATCCTTGAGCTGGAAGCTTTGCTCGTGGGTGACTGGTGCACTGGTACAAAACCTGGTGTTTAGTGGAGTCAAAGTTGCCCTTTTAACGAGTAAGTGGTTCTGGAGAACCACTCCGAGGCCATACAGGGAACAGCCTTGTCCTGGAGAGCTAGCCCAGAGCACAGAATCATGGAATCATGGAGTCATAGAATCCAGAATGGTTTGGGTTGGAAGGGACCTTCCAGATCATCCAGTTCCAGTCCCCTGCCATGAGCAGCATCACTGGTGACGTGCACCCCTTAAAGCCTCCCCAGTCCAAGTGCAGGAGCATCTCTGCAAATGAAACGGGGCAGGAAGCAAAATGAGCTGAGATCTGCTGGATCAGGGCATTCCCAGGAGAACATCAGGGAATAGGTCTCTCTCTCTGGCACTGCTGGGACCCAAAGGGTCACAAAAGGAAGATACTAAGAGGATAAGACACAAAGACAACACAAATGCAAGGTGTGGGCAGGCTCGGCCTTTGACAGAGCCTGAGGATAAGCAGAGCTGTGCATCTGTGGAGGAAACCATCCATGGGGAAAATCACAATCCCAGGTCAGGGATGAGCAAATCTAGTGAGCTTCCTGCCAGGCTTTAACCATGAGAACCCACGTGTGAAAGGAACAATCAGCTGTGGGCAGTCAAAGGAATCCCTCTGGGGTGATTTCATGTCTAACAAACACTGCAGACCCTCAGCTAACGGGGCTGGAGATGAGCAGTAACTCGGTGTAGAGCTGGAGTGTGACATTTGGAAAACCAGAACGGCTCTACCTCCCTTCTCACCCTTGGTGGGCTGCTCAGCAGGATTTGCTTTGACTTTTCATGTATTTTTGGAGCAAAGTGAATGGCGTAGAAAATGAGAGGCCATCAGTCCCCTTCTGGCCTTACAGAATGTTGTTATTCTTTCACTCAGCTTCGTTTAAGGAGCTCAAGGTGAAGGAAGAGCTGTCTCCAAAGGACTGGGATGCATTTGGTTTTCAAATTGCATTGTTGTTGTTGGCCAACAGTTATAAATAGGTGCAACTGCCAAGGTTGGCGTCAAAACCAGAATATTTGAGGGAAACAGAAGAAAGGCAGCTTTTGCCTGAAGACTTTGATGCCCTTTGTTTCCAAGTGAGAGCATCCTCAGCCAAATTCCTGCTGTTGGCTGGTGCAGAGCAGTTCAGGAGATATCTGCTCTTTTTCCCACTTATGGGAACTTTGCTTGTGCACCTGATCGCAGAGACAGCGTTTGGAGTGAAATTCCCTCTATCCCATTTTGGGAAATGAAGCTGCAACAAGCTTGAACTATGAGTTAAATGTTTTAACTTAATCTTCCAAAGTGCCAAACTTTGGAGGGCAGCTCTTTAACTGCTGTGGAGTGTCCTGTTTCCCTTGGCTTCAGTGAAGCAGTGATGATTTATGGAATTATGGGGTCCCTTTCCAGGATCCTGAAAGTCCAGGCAGGAGGGAGATCCAGGCCCCTTCTGTCTTAAGGTCTTAGAATTGTTTAGGTTGGAAAAGACCTTTTTAAGACCACCGAGTCCAACCACTAACCCAGCACAGCCAAGCCACTGACTCACCTCCCCATGAGTTTTAAATCCCCCCAGGGTACAGTTGCTTCAAGGCTTGAATTACCAATTTTCTTTGACGATGGACATTTGGTTAAAACAAAAATATTTTGTACAACATACCAATATTCTCTGACATGTGATGGACAAGGTTCTCAGGTTCAGGAGTGTACCAGGGAGAGAAAAGCATTTACCTGGAAGGAGGGGAGGTCAAAGTCAGCTTCTTCACTGCCTGGTTCCTTGTAGGGAGCTGAGTTTGGCTCTTTTATTTGGTCCGAGGTGATTAATTAACCTGTACATCAGAGACAATATTCCAGCTGGTCTCCTGGAATCGGTTTCTGTTCTTCATCAAGAGGCTGAAGTGACATTGTCACACTATTTCCCTGTCCCCCAGGTTGTTGTGCTGATGACATTGCTGCTGAGGAGTGCTCTTGTCACTCTTGAAAAACCTTCAGTGTGTTTGCAGCGACTTGAGGAATAAACTTCCATGTTGGTTATTCCTCAGTGACTTGAGGAATAAACTTCCAGGGATTGATTGAAGTACCACTGAGCTGATAAAATACAAGCCCTGCTTGGCCAGACACCCACAACTTCTGCATTTGGGGACTGGGAAAAGCACTGATGAGTGGCTGCTTCAGCACCATTGTCACATTCACCCCTTGTTTTTTGTGTCACACCTTCTCTGAAATCATGCAACTATTCTCTAATAATATAATTAGCCTCTTCCTCCCCAATTTCATCAGCCTTTCAGCCATCACACTGCACTGTGGTTGCCTTTCATTTATTTGTCTAACATTTAATATGTGTCCCTACTTCTGCAAGCTCCTTAATTAAAATATCACTTAAGTCTTTAGGCTTTCCTACCAAGAAAATAATTGGTCTTGTACTGAGCAGATGCACTTCTTGACAACCGAATTCTGCAAAAGGCCACATGCTCCTTGTTATTTTGAGATATTTTTAATGACTGTTTTGCAGTTTCCTCATGCAGGACTTTTTGCGTTCTACAAGTTTATAGTTTTCTAAATGCTCTTTTTTTTTTATGTTTTCCTCCAGAAAAAGATGAGAAGACATTTCACAGAATCCCAGAATGGGAGGGACCTTAGAGATCATCTTGTTCCACCCTTCTGCCATGGGCAGGGACACCTTCCACTAGCCCAGGCTGCTCCAAGCCCTGTCCAACCTGGCCTTGGACACTTCCAGGGATCCAGGGGCAGCCACAGCTTCTCTGGGCAACCTGTACCAGGGCCTCCCCACCCTCACAGGGAAGGATTTCTTCCATAAATCTAATCTAAATCTCTCCTCTTTTACAGCCCTGTACCAGCTAATTCAAAGGAGAACAACAGAACATTCCTGGGATGCAATTTATTTAACACTTCACTAGTAGGGTGAACAGGAAAGGGAAGCAATTTAGGACATGAGTTATTGCTGAAGGATCTCTAGGATTGGGGGGTTATTTTAGAGGGAAAAAAAAGGAAATAAAAAATGTATTTCTCAGCCTCATAATTCAGAGGTTTGGGAGCAATAGCAGTGATGCTCTACCTTCTGCCTGGCTCTGCCCTTCCCTGGGTGTTGCCTGCGTGGGAAGGGCTGTGTGGCTGCAATCTGTGCCGTGTCTTCACTCCTTTCACAGCTTGTCATTCCTTCCTGAGGAAACCTCACACTTAACTCAGGGGTCCAGATCCCCTGGGGCTGCTGGAGCACTTGGTGTGACCCCTCTGTGCATTGGGAATCTTTCTGCAAAAATACCTGGAGGAGAAAAGTCCTCCAGCCTCCGGGTGCTGGTGAGGCAGGAGCAGGTTGAGGAGGAATTGCTTTCTTTCCTGTTTCCTTTTAGTTGTTCTATTGACTTTTTTTTTTCCATTATTTTTTTTCCTTCAGTGGATAATGGGAAAAGAAAATGGATTTTTTTTTTTTTTTTTAGTTAAAGATTTATTTCAGTGGCAAGTCATTTAGTATGACCAAGGAAGTGGGTCTGTGATCCCAAATGTGATCTTGGGATGGAGAGAGACAGATTTCCCCCCAGACTTATTTTTCACATATATCCCTATGCAGAAAATAGATTTGTATGGAGAATATGCATTGCAAAGAATCTACTTATGCATCAGTGTGAGGGAGTTGTTACCACTGAAGGAGGAATTCCCAGATCCTGTGCAACCTGAAATGTCCCAGCTCTGCTGCACTCAGGACTTGGACACACTTTCTGGGGTATTTTTTCTCTGGTGTTTCCATCTTGGCCTTGCCCTTCAGATATTAATGGGAAAATATATTCTGCTGTTGTAAAAAATGGTGTTATCCCTCAAATAACCCTGTGAATGAAGTAGTAAAATCCCAATACCTGATTCCATTTGTCCTGTGAGCTCTAGTGGTGGGAAAGGAGGGGGAATAGAGGAGTAGAAGGAAGAAAAGCTCAATTGCTTCGGAGTTGGAGACAATTAAAGGATCACACAAGGAGATGTCTGCAGTGGGGATGTGCAGATGTGCCATGTGAACACCTCTGTCACCTCCAACCTGTCCCTCCTGCCTTTGTGCAAAGCCTGGATGTGTCTTCCCCAGGTGCATTTCCAGAGAGGCCACAACTGCTCCAGTGTTCACCTGTGTTAAAAACCCATGAAACCACTTATTGATGAGGCTTTTTAAAAACTCTGGGATCTTTGCAGTGAGTCATGAATCACTCCTCCTCATCTGTCCCTACAAGCCACATGAGTTCTTTAAAAACCAGCACAAATTGAGCAATAACAGCTAATAAAAAATGTATTCCTGAAGAAAAATAGTTTCTAAAAATGTAGTCACAGGACACATTTGTTGAATCTAAATGAGAGGTAAATATGAACCCTGCTGTCTGCATCCTGTCCTCAGATAAAATGAAGCAAAAGGAGTTCTCTTTTTTAGCTCTTTTTTGCAGTTTTAGTCTCAAGTGCAAGCAAACAAGCACACTCCAAATTGTGCTCCTCTTCCTTTCATCCTTGTGCACTTCAAGGAAGAGCTCTTAGACCTTTTCATTTCAGCAGATCAAATAGCAGAGATTTCCCATTTATCTTCTGCCTTCCTCCTTCCTCCTCCCATTCCCATATTCCAAAGCCCATCCAACCCTTTCCACCTGAAGCACAGGTGACTTGAAAGCACTTTGGCTGCCTGGGGGTGGCTCAGAGCCTTTGCAGTGGGGGAGGATCCTTTGGCACAGCTGGATGGCCAAGGCTGGGCGTGTGGATCACACGTGTCTGGGTGATCCAACAACCATCATCCAGGACATCCTGCTGGTTGGATCAGCTCTGGTGTGCCCAGCAGGACCAGGGCAGGGATTGTCTCCCTGTGCTGGGCACTGGTGAGGCCACACCTCAATTCCTGGGGGCTCTCACACCAAGAAGGACATCGAGGGGCTGGAGAGTGTCCAGAGAAGGGAATGGACCTGGGGAAGGGGCTGGAGCAGCAGGAGCAGCTGAGGGAGCTGGGGGGGGGCTCAGCCTGGAGAAAAGGAGGCTCAGGGGGGACCTTCTGGCTCTGCAACCCCCTGACAGGAGGGGGGAGCCAGGGGGGGTCGGGCTCTGCTCCCAGGGAACAAGGGACAGAACCAGAGGAAACGGCCTAAAGTTGCTCCAGTGAAGGTTTAGGTTGGATATAACGGAAAAATTTCTCAGGGAGAGGATTGTCCACCACTGGCACAGCTGCCCAGAGCAGTGGTGGAGTTCCCATCCCCGGAGGGATTTAAAAGACATGTAGATGTGGCACCTGGGGACATGGGTTAGAGGTGGCCTTGCAGTGCTGGGGGGTGGTTGGACTCAGTGCTTTTAGAGGTCTTTTCCCACCTGATTGACTCCCTGATTCTCAGAGACACATTTGCCCACAAACACAGGGATGTCAGAGCTGAATGCCCACAGCTCCTGATGCTGAGGGCCCACGGGAGAGGGGTTGGCTGAGTTCAGGGACAAATCCTGTCCAATATGGCCAAAAGCTGCAGAGTCCTCAGTGTCAGGAGCCCAGGGATGGTCACACAGTCACCTCCAGAGCAGGGCTGGTCCCACCAGCCTTTAATCACCTGCACATCTAAACCAGAACCCGCAGCTCCTTCTAACGAGTAATTCCTCTGACCTGAGACATCTGTGTGGCCACTTCCAGCCTCTGCCACAGTGCCTGGACAGGAAAGTTCTTCCAGTGGGTCATGGAGAGTGTTCCCACAGTCTGCACTGCCTCCTGATTTTCCCTATGGATCAAGAAAGATCCCTTGCCACCCATCCCTGCTGTGGGAGCAGGACGTGCTGCCTGGGCAGTGAACCATGTGCTGCTCAGCACAGGAGCCAGCTCCAATTATGTGCCTATTGTTGCAAGGAGAAATAAATCACTTGCATGGAATAATAATCATTTAGAAGGTGTGAATACAATCTCAGTATCCCATCCCCCATGTTTTGAGTTTGATATTTTCTTCACAAACACGGCTTTTCTGCCCTCTCAGGTTCCAGCATTTGTAAAGCCTGGCTTAAGTACTAATTCTAGATTGCATGCCAACCCCAAACTGAGCAGAAGTCAGAGAAACTCAGGGATTGACTGCACCACTGTAGGTTTTTATAGAATTTATTCATAAATTACAGTTAAAATAAAAGAATGTACTAACAGTACATTAAGCACAGTGTCAAACAGCCTTGCCAGTAGGTGCTGTTTGAAAAGCCAGACAAAGAGGTGGCAGATGGTGTCGAAACTCAGGTGGCTTTGGGTGCTCCACGGATGTTGCTCCTTAATTATTTTATGCAGACTGGCATTTCACTCACTCTGCTCGTGCTCATTTGCCTCCACCAGAGACAATCTGGGGTTTGATGGTATCTGAGACCAAAACAAGCCTGGAATATTTATTCCTGATGGGAAAGCCCCTGTCTGGAGGGGGACCTGGGCTGGATGAACTCCCATGGCTTTTCTCTCTACATCAGTGTGTCTGCCTCTATTGCAGGTGTGAATCACTGCTGTCTTCTCAGGAGGCCACTGAGTGTTTAGGAAGCTGTTCCTTAAGTGCACAGGGACTTTCCCTCTGGGAATACAACCACTGTTGTCCCATAAAGCTGCAGGGCTATAAAACAGAGAGCTCCAGATAAGGAAATATGAGCGTCCTTCCTTATCTCCACTCGTGCTAACAGGTATCCTTGGGGTTGTAAATTTATGGCAAGGGAAGGGAAGAACAGTCTGAGGTATCTTTACCCTTATCACAAATCTTTCCCAGAGTAGAAAGATTGACATTACCATTGATAAAAGGCTGAGCTGTGGCTCAGGTCCTTTTTCCCACCAACTACTCTGCAAAATGTGCTTGCTCTCACTTGGACTGTGTGAGCTGCTCTGGGTCACACTCCATTCCCAAAAATCAAAGCCAAGCAGATCTATGTAGTGAAATGCCCAATTCCTCAGGGGTTTGTAATTCCAAACCAGATAATTTGTGTGCCCATGCTATTACAGTTACAGTTTTATTGCAGCCAGGCCAAAAACCCATCTAGGAAATGAGGTGGAATTATCCTTATTTGTCACTTTTGTGGGAGGAATGAATCTTTCCTTGTGCTTGCCATGGGACCCTCATTCATTCCAGGGTGGAATATATGGCCTAATCATGTTTCTGCAAAGGAGGAGCTTGGGCTCGTGATGTGAATGACTGTGTGGTGGCAGAGAAGGAATTCCTGAATTCTCTGCTCTCTGCTCTTTCTGAAAGTGGTGTTTGTGTTTGAATACATGCTTTCTTATCATATTATCCTTTTTCCCCCGCCATTCTCCATGAAAATGAGGATTTCCTTTCTCATCCCATCCATGTTGCCATGGATTTTTTTTTTAAAGTGCCCTGCCTTGCTTGCAGCTCGTGAGCAAAGCAGTTCTGTGGAGCTGATGAAATCTGGGACATGTCCCCCCTCTGCTTCTGGCCTTGAGTTTAGCATCTTCAGCTTCCTCAGGGACCAGGGAACCTCTTCCTGACCTTTCTCTTCCCTGCCCTTTGGAAGGGAACCTCAAATGCACGTGGGAGCCCTGGTTCAGGTGGTTGCAGCACTGCCTTCCCTCCAGAGCCACCTTGGGTCAGAGGGGCACTGCCATGGCCCGGGTCTGTGGCACACCCTTTGCCCAGGGGAGGTGCCAGGCTGGGCCAGGGGGGTTTCACCCCTGGGCAAGGCCCACAGGGAGCCCTGCTGGGATTGTCAGGCCCGTGAGATATGGAAGAATTGCTGCTGCCAGAGAGGAGAGACAATAAAACTGCTCATGCTGGGAGTCTCTGGAGCCCTTCCACAGCCCTTCTGCAGCAGGATTCAAGTGCTCCTTCTCCAACTGGATCAAAGTGAGTTTTTGTCACCACCTGTCACTGGTGCCAGGAGCCCTCCTGACTCCTCTGGATAGCACCTTCCCCCTCAGGCAGTGAAGGCCTTGAAGAGCATGAGTTTGAGGGTGTGAATCCCTCTTCAGGAAGGCTTTGGTTCTGTGGCACCACAGCAGTGAAGACACAGGAGATGGGCTGGGAAAAGTGATAAACTCGTGCTCACTTTAGCTCTCAGGGGTCCCTGAGGCAGTGGGATGGTGGAAGGGAAGAGAAGGGAAGAGAAGGGATGCCCCTCTGCTGTGGGATGTTGTTGGTTGCCCCCAATTTTCTCCCAGGGGCTGTTTCACCATCATCTCCCTGCCAGCAGGAACTGGAATAAGAGCAGCAGGTGCTCAGGCACTGCCTTCTGTCACCACCACAGGGCTTCCAGGCTGCCCCACCAGCCTTGGCTGGAGACAAACCACCAGCTGGGGACCAAAATACCCCAGTGGGGGAGGGAAAGATTATCCAAAGCTTTGATTACTTGGGATGTGCAAGGGGGTAGGGATTTATCTTTGAGACTGGTGCAGACAGTTTCTCACATGCCAGGTGTCAGCAATCTCAAAACACTTCAGCAAGGATGAAATTGTCTGTCATCCACTTTGGAATGCAGCTGTGGAGCATGTTTTTGGTCACAGGAGTCCATGAGCATCCAGGGAAGGTCTCTCTGAAAATGCCAGATAAGTTCCCATCTTACCATCTTCACCAATTCTTCTATTTGCAGGTGAATGGGATTAAAAAAAGGGACAATTCCAGAGCCTGTTCTTTCTGTTGGATATCGTGCGTACTCTGATGTTCCTTTTCCAGGGCTGTGGGACCAAGTCTTGTGACTCTGGGGAAGAAAAAAATTATGTATTTCTTCTTGTGCAGTTCTTCAGATGTGGAAAAACAATGAGGTGAAACACGGACTGATGGGGTAGAGAAGCCAATGACAAGTCTGGGCAGTGGATGATCCTTGTGAGGCTTTTCTTTAGGCTGTGATCTCTCTTAATGAGGCCTGAGTTTCCATGCACTGACCCCAAAACTTGGCAGAAGTGTTCCTAATTTTCCAGTGTCCAGTGAATGGATTTCCCCATTTTCCCAAAAAAGAACCAAATGATTTAACAAACGCCTTTCTGTTAAAGGGAGAAAATTCCAGAGGCAGATAAAAAGGATAACAAACCCCCAGCACCTAAATTAGAACGAGACAGTCTGTAGCCTTCCCTCCCAGAGGGCTGGTCCTGAGCCAGGCTGAGCTTTAGTGCTCTGCAGTGACCTTCACTGCCAGCTTAAGCGAGCTGAGCCCCCGGGGCAGTGAGGTCCCCTGGGCTGAGCACCAGAGCCATGTGTTTGGAGCTGCTCCTCACTCCCGAGCTGTTCCCACCCCCGAGCAGCTCCTGGAAGCCGCCCCTCACTCCCTGTTCATTCCCTTCCCCAGTTCTGGCAGCCTTGCTAATAGTTTCTTATTTTAGCTGCTGGTAGAATGTGTGTGACACTGGGAGTCAAACACACTCTCAGCTCACACGAGTCTGTTCAGAGGTTTTTCCCTGAGTGCACAAGACTCTCATCCCAAGCCCTTTGTCTTCCCCTGCTTTTTAGGCTCCGATCTTTGGATCCTAATGTTGGAAACTGGTGTGCTATGAGACAGTCCATGTCCTCACTTGGACCCCCCACATCCCAGATGCTGCTGCTGGGGCGATGGAGAGCTGTGGGGTTTGATTTCATTTCGGTGCTGCCTCTTTTCTCTTTTGTGCAGGTGTCGAAATAGGAAACACTGTCTGTGGTTCATAGAATAGATCCCAGATCCCAGAATAGTTTGGGTTGAGAAGGACCTTAAAGAACATCTTGTTCCATCTCCCTTCCACTATCCCAGGTTGCTCCAAGCCCTGTCCAACCTGGCCTTGGACACTTCTAGGGATGGAGCAGCCACAGGTTCCCTGTTCCCAGGGAACAAGGGACAGGATGAGAGGAAACGGCCTCAAGTTGCTCCAGTGAAGGTTTAGGTTGGATATTAGGGAAAATTGCTTTACTGAAAGGATGGTCAGGCATTGGAACAGGATGCCCAGGGCAGTGGTGTCCTTGGAAGTGTTCCAGAAACACATGGATGTGGCACCCGGGGACATGGGTTAGTGCTGGGCTTGGCAGTGCTGGGGGAATGGTTGGACTTGATGATCTTGGATGTCTTTTCCAACCTCAGTGATTCTGTGATGCTCTAATGGTGCAGGACATTCTCCTCACTTTGAAGTATATTTGATTACCCTGTATCAAGCTCCCCAGCACAGGGACCTGCTGGAAAAACCTGCAAGCAGCACTTCTGGAGAAAAAGAGAATTTCAGGCAAGAAGTCCATTTTTCTTAATGGAATGTTGCAACTCCTCTGCAGGAGGCTTTAGTTCCCCCAAAACAGCACCAAATTCCAGTCAAGACTTTCCAGGGAAATGCCTATAGATAGACACTGAAGGAGATGTGCAGAGGGCCCCCATCCCAAAGCAATTATATGTGAAGATGTTCTTTAATTCAGTGCCTGTAATTAGTGTAATTGTGCAGGAATGAGCCCTGATTGCTCTGCACAAATCCCCACGTGGGTGTGTGACTTGTTCTTGCAGTTACTAGGTGAGTTCACATAACTTCCTCCCTCACTTTGCCAGGCAAAAGAGACCCTGGAGATTACAGGAAGGGGCACAGATTTAAAAGGACAATCAAGGAAAATACGAGTTGTAGATTAAGGATAAAACTCTCCCTTTGGGACTTGCTTTTCAGCAGCTTTGCTGATGGATAAACTGAAATAAAGGAGTTAAATCAAAGGGACTGGAAATAAGCAAAGATGATCCAGAAGGTTGAACTTCCATAATAAACACTTGCCATTAAGATGTTCCTTTTGTTTGCAGCAGTCAGATCTGCACGGTGTATTAGCACACGAGTGCATGAAAATTTGTATTTCCAAGCATTTTCTTTCTCTCGTAGTCATTTAAATAATGCCAAATTGAGCATGAAAGCTGCCTGGATTCAATTGCTGTTGTCACATGACACGAGTGAGTGGGATGGGGAAGGTTGTCCTCCCTTCCAGCAGTTGCCCAGCAAGGAAAACTCAAAGGCAGAGTGAGGGCAAGGAGATGCTGTTGCTTGTGTGGTGCTTTGTTGGGTCAATGGCCATGGATGGCTGATTGCACGTTATTTAACTTCTCTAGGCCAAGCAGGGTGAGTTAGTCAGGAATCAGAGCTCCAGGCTGGTCAGGTTGGAGCCACCAGGCCAGGCTGGATGGGGCTTGGAGCAACCTGGGCTAGTGGAAGGTGTCCCTGCCCATGGCAGGGGGTGGAATGGGATGAGCTTTGAAGTCCCTTCCAACCCAAACCATTCTGTGATTCTATTGCAGATGGGTGTGAGTGGTTCATCATTCTTCCTTCACACATTCCCTGTCTTCTAACACCACTAATCCTGATGGCATTGTCCTAATCAACAGCAAAACATTTCGGGGGCAGACCTGTGCTTGGCAGGACACACAGTCACACAAAGGGAGTGGAGCAGAGGGAGAGAGGGGAGATGTTCCTTTTCCCTTGGAAATTCCCTGCACATCAGCTCCTCACCTTTGGCACCCGTGATCCCCTCGGGCTCCACCAGCACAGGGGCTCCCTGGGGCTGCCAGAGCTGAGGGAATTTTAACAAGATTAGGAAAAACAGTCGGAAAGCCGGGAAGGGAACTCCACACTGATCAATATTTCTCATTTATCAGCACATGAACAGTGCTGTTGAAGCTGCTGATTCCTCGTCCCACCTCCCCAAGAGCTCCTGCAGTGAATTAAACCTGTTATGGGTGGGGGCACAGGGCTGGAGGAGCAGGGCAGGCTGGCTGTGGGGAGGGGATGTTTCCATCCACCCCTGGATCTCGTGGAATAAGGCTGCCTTTGTTACCAGGTGACAATAAAAGGCAGGTTAAATGCCAAGGTACTGGAAATGTTCCATGTGAAGAATATTGGGGCAGTGCCTAGTCCAGGTGAGGTTTATTTAAATATAGAAGTGATATTCCAGTGGCTGGTTGGGCTCATCCTCAGCCTTTGGGAATGATCTGTTTGTAGCACAGGATTTGCCAGAATAAGAATTTTCAAACCCAGTATTTAATTGTACCTGATGTGACAGCAAAAAATGCCTGAATTCTGATCAAATAGAACTGTTTTATTTCTTCTGTGCTATGGACCTGTGCAAAAGCAGCTCAGGGGGGTTTTTTCTTACTTTTTTGTCCCTCCTCTGGGAATCTTGAATATTAATTTACCCTTTAGAATCAGAATTTTATCTCAGATTTTTTATTTAGTTAGTTTTCATCTGTTTTTCTGTAATTAAAAAATAATGGTTTCTTGAGCTAAACACTTGGTTGCTTGTGTATTTTTCATCAGAAATTTCTTAACTGAAGGAATACAGGAGGAGCCAGCATTGGGAATCAGAAAAGAAATGTTGGCCTGAGTGAGCCTCACTCTTTGACATTAAATATGAAATAACAGCATAGAAAATAGCTTTTTGCATTAAAAAACCCCAAAACAAAACAAAACCAAAACAGGAGAAATGTCTTTTCAGCCTTGAAAATGAGCACATTGAAGCATCTGTGCCGCTCACAGCAATGAGAGATGTTGTTTTGCTTTGCCTTGCCTGGATATTTCAGTTTAAAATCCACTGTGAAACCCCAACACTGGGAAAACATACATTAAAGCAGCTTTTGAGTGCTCAGGGCCATAATTTAATGGCATTGTGACACAAAGGGACTTCTCCCATCCCTAACTCATCCAGGGGTGAAGGCAAGTGCAGGAATACTTCCATTTTTCCATCAGCTCTGAACATCTTCAAGGGAAAGGCCAGGATGGGATGCCATGGAGGATTATGGATTTGGGAACCTGTTGTCACTTCACTGCTTCTTGCCCAGATGAAGTTTATCTGCACAGAAGACATTGATTTCACTGCATGAACTTGTCTGAAGGTTTAATTAATGTTATGTTCAATCTGCTTTATTCGTTCCTGTCATTGGCTTTGAATTGTTGGTGCTCCCAGCACTTGTGTTTGAGAGGGATCAGTGCAGGAATATTGTGAAATCTCCAATACTGCAGCCATTGAGCTCCTTGGCACAGTGTGGCATCCAGCATGTTACCTGAAAATAGGAAAAACTGAGTTTTGGGAAGAGTTAGTTTAGGAAACTCCATTTTCAAGTCTCCTTCTATGTATGGATTTCTGTAGCATAATATATATATATTTCTGCATGAATTTTCTATACCATACTTGGGTAGCTTTGTTCATTAATCACTTCTTTGTTATTAATATTTTTTCTCTTTTCCATTTTGCCCATATATTTTAGATCTATCATCCAACACCAGCAAGATCTGTGGTGAATCTGATGTATTCTGGCACTTTCTGTCTGGGAGGAGTCTTCGTCCACATGGAATTTTGGGAGTGGGACTGGCAGTTTGAGTGCAGGGCTGAAAAAAGGGAACAACAGCCCTTATCCCCAGCAAACAAAGCTGTACTTTTCCATCTTTCCTACCAAGCTTTGGTGAAAAACCAGAATTCAAGGTAGGTTCTGATGGGGGGGGGGGTGTCAAAATCTTTCTTGGCAAAAAGAATTTATATTCAAAAACATGGGGAGTTTTGGAAATTTGAGTCAGTAAAAGGCAAAAGTGGAGGTAAAATAAATAAATATATAAATATTTGACTGAACACCAAGCCCCCATGGCAGGGGATTGGAATGAGATGATTTCTAAGGTCACTTCCAACCCAAACCATTCTGTGATTTCAAAGGAAGATACCAATGATTTCAAGCTTGCCACTTTTTTTTTCTAGAAATATCCTTCAATTCTTTTTAGAGATAATTAGAAAATCCAACCCTGAAAATATCTTGTCTAAAAAGAACTTTGCACCTCTCTAAATCCTGGCCTGCCCCAAGCCCTCATGAGCCTGTTCACATTCCCAAATGTCACCTGTTTGTTTCTGAGTGTCCTTCCCAAGAGGAGGCCAGTGATAGAACCTTTGTTTGGTGTCAAATAAGGGGAGAGCAGGAGGGTTTCTGCCCACATTCTGCAGGCTGGCCCTGGGGCACGGTGTGGTTTCATGAGGGAATAGCTGAACACTCTGCTGCTCAGCCTGTGCTTCTGAGCTTTGAAACTATTGAAAGGTGGCTGAAAAGGTTTTGAAAAGAAAAGGTGAGGGAAAATAACCCCAACCTCCCAAAAAACCCGACAACAAAACCTCACCAAAAAAACCCATCCTGGAAATGTGGCTCCAAAAATATCCAGTTTTAACCTGGCCCTGAAATGTTTTGTGTAAACTGAGTGCTGGTCCCCAGATGGTACCAGTGGTGGGTGGTCTCATTCCCAGTGTGTTTCCCAATGGCTGGTCCATTACAGAATCCTTTAGGGTTGGAAAAGATCTCCAGGGTTGAGCCCACCCTGTGCCAGATCCCCACCCTGTCCCCCAGCCCAGAGCACCGAGTGCCACCTCCAGTCCTTCCCTGGGCACCTCCAGGGCTGGGGACTCCACCACCTCCCTGAGCAGCCCCTGCCAAATATTAACTTCTGCCTTTTCCTGCCCCCAAATCTTGTGGTTTTTCACCTGTAGAAGAACATCTAAAGGGGAATGGAAGTGATGGGCTCAGGAGGGAGGAGCTGCCTGGGGCAGTCAGGGGCTGTGCCCAGCAGCCAGGCTCACCTTGGAGGTGGGGCAGAAAAAACCCAGGTTGCTTCACTCTCAGTTTTGGCCCCTTGGGAAGGTGTGTTTGTGCTGGTGCTGTTGGCTGGGGCAGGAGCCCCTCCTGCAACCTCTGAAAGGAGCTGTGAGAGATGTGCTGCAAACACAGAGGGTGAGCCCTGCCATGGTGACACCCTCCAGTCCAGGCCTCACAGAGTCACAGAACCTCCTGAGCTGGAAGGGACCCACAAGGATCACTGTGTTCAATTCCTGGCCCTGCACAGACACCCCAGCAATCCCACCCTGTCCCTCAGAGCATTGTCCAAACCCTCCTGGAGCTCTGGCAGCCTTGGGGCTGTGCCCACTGCCCTGGGGAGCCTGGTCAGTGCCAACCACCCTGGGGGGGAAGAACCTTTCCCTGAGATCCAACCTGACCCTGCCCTGGCACAGCTCCAGCCATTCCCTTGGGTCCTGTCAGAAGTAAATCAGAGTGTTGGAAACTGCTTGAAGGAGTCAGAGAAACCAAGTGAGAACAACCAGAAGAACATGGTGCTTCCTGGAGCCAGGAATTCTCCACTTGGGTTCCCTGGGGGCACAGCTGTGAGAGCTGGCAGTGCCAGAGCAGCGTGTGTGGGGCTGAAGCATCACAAAATTCTCTCCCTTGACCCCTCAGTTTTTCCACCCCCTCCTGGGTTCTCCACTGGTTTAAAGTTTACCACGCTGCCTAAATATACCAGGGGTGTTTTGCAGGGGGATGGGAGAGCAGAGCAGCCTCGTAGGAAATGAGGTTTTGTCACACATCAGTCAACACGCAGAGCAGGCATTCAGCACAGAAATCTCCCTGCTTTTTTGTTTCCCCTTCAGCAGTTAGATCCTATAAGCAAATGACACTTCCAAAAGGTTTATTGAAGGAAAATATTAAATCTCCTGGAACTGGTTTTAGTTTGGTCTCAAGGGAACACTGTAAACTGCTGTCTAGCAGAGGTGACTCTGTACTTAAAAGCCTCACACAATGTCAAGAACAGCCTTCCCTGCCTGATTCTTGAGCCTGGGACTCTCTTTCCTCTGTCCCAAGGACCCTCCTACTGCTGTCCCAACTGCTCAGATCCCCACAGCTGGGTGGTTGTACCAGCATCCCACAGGAAAAGAAAAATAATTAAAAACCTGACACACAACCTGCAGAGCCAAAGCAGCTTCATGGAAGGATGAAACTCTGCAAACAGAGATCTACAAAAAAACACAATTAATAAAATATACCCTGCCCATGCATTATGAAACACATCTGCCTGCAGAGTGACATGCCAACTTGAATTTTTCCTTTGGCCTGGGAGAAGTGGTGGGGATGAAATGACTGTGTGCCTTGATGAGCAGCCACCTGCAGATGTTTGCACACACCTTTTCCCCCTCTCTCATTTTTGTCTGACTCCCACAGAGGGTTTGTGGGAGGGGCTGGGGGTGCACAGATGATTTTTTTAATGCCTTAGGGATTTGGATTGAACAGTCCATCTCCCAGGTGGGGGCACAAAGCAGTAAGTGCAGCAGCTCAGGCTGGTGGTCCATCTAGTCAGGGCAGGTTTGTTGGGTAGGGCTGTGGGAGTCGTGTCCTCCTCTCCCTTCCCCTTCTCTCCTCCCCAGCAACGGTGCAATGATCTGAGGGGGCACAGCCCACCCCTGTCACCAAACCCAAATGACAAACCAAGCCCAGGCTTTGTGTCTCAAGAGTAAAACTGCCCACGGGTGAGGAACAGAATAACTACTCTGTGCAGGAAGGTTCTTCTTGGTCCCTGCCAGTACCTGCCTTGCAGGTGGAAGCAGGACCTTTCTAGGCCTCCCAGTTCTTGGACTTCTTCATGTACTTCCACTTCTTCAGTGCCTGCATCAGTTCCTGGTGCCTCTCCTTTAGATGTGACTGTGGGTTCCACTGCCCAGCTCGTCACTGTGTAGACACATCATTCCCTCCGTTTGTGTTTGCTTGTTTTTCTTTCCACTGAGTCTGAAAAACTCCAGAGAGAAGAGTCTATCCCCGGGGTTAGAAAGCTGCTCTGGATATATTGCACATTAAATGTTTAAATTGGGCCAGGCAAGTGCAGTGAGGTGGATGAGGAACCCACCAGCTGCAGAATTACAGCTCTTCAGGAATCCTTTCCCTGCCCCTCCTGCCCCAGCTCCCATCTGGAACGGAGAAGAGGTTAAATATTCAGAACAGCAAACGGCAGGAGGAAAACTGGGTTAATTAGAAATGAATCCTCCCCACGGCTGTCACTGCCCCAAGGCTGCCAGAGCTCCAGGAGGGTTTGGACAACACTCTGAGGGACAGGGTGGGATTGTTGGGGTGTCTGTGCAGGGCCAGGGGTTGGACTGGATGATCCTGGTGGGTCCCTTCCAGCTCGGGATATTCCATGAGTTCCCCCTGCAGTGGATGCTGCTGTCACTGGGGCTGTTTCTGTTGCAGCAAGTGCCAGGCAGCTCCTGCCAGGAGAACTCCCTGCCTGGCAGAAAGCTGGGTTTGTACTTTCAAAGTCAGTTTTCAAACCTGTACCAATGAACTAGGAACACAACTTTCCTGCTATAAATATTTGAACAGCCGCTTGTTAATTTTTGTTACTCTCAATGTGGATTAATTGCTGTTTTATTATCAGCTTCAGCTTCTATTAGTTTAGGATTTACATCTTAAATGATAATATCAGACTTTGCCTTGAATAAAACATTTTGTAACCCAGACGAGTTCATTACATTCCTGAAGGTGAACTGACAGATTAAAGGCAGCACAAAGATCCTGATGTGTTTTACAATCACAGCAATACTCATTTGGAGTTTTGTAAAACAACACTGCACATCTCAGACAGCTCAGCTTCAAATGGATTGTGATAAATGCTGCTGCCTTTTGAAATGCTGCTGCTCCTTGTTGTCTCCCTCTAATAGACTTCTGCACCTTCCCTCTCCTCAACAGCTAATGAGGTGTCATTTTACATTATTAATGACATAAACAACTGGGGATGTAACAAAGTAACCCTCTGCATGTTGTTCTTTCCCCTAATTAGCCTCGGTGGTCAAGGATTCTCCAGTGCTTTGAGCCACAAGGGCAGAAATGGGGCAAGTCACACTTGTACTGTGACTCCATTCCACTAAGAGATGTGGGAGATTTAGAATCGTGATTTAGAATGATGTGTCGTTCTGAATGATATCCTGAATAATTTCTAAATGATATTCTAAATCACATTATTAAAATCATGATTTAGAATCAATGGCTGGAGTTGGGAGAGACCTTTAAAGGCCATCTAGTCCAACTCCCTTGCAGTGAGCGTGAATATCTTCAGTTTTATGAGGTTACTCAGAGCCCCATCCAACCCGACCTTGAATGTTCCCAGGGATGGGGCATCCACCACCTCTCTGGGCAACCTGTGCCAGTGCCCCCCTACCCTCCTTGTAAAAAACTTCCTCCTTATATTGGCTCTAAATCAACCCTCTTTTAGTTTAAAATCATTACCCTTTGTCCTTTGAGGGCTCGGTCTTAAGCTGTGCCGGGGAGGTTTAGGTTGGACATTAGGAAGAAATTCTTTACAGAGAGGGTGATCAGCCATTGGAATGGGCTGCCCAGGGAGGGGGTGGATTCTCCATCCCTGGAGGTGTTTAAGGACAGACTGGATGTGGCATCAGTGCCATGGTCTGGGAACCACGGCGGGGTTGGATCAAGGGTTGGACTGGATGATCTCAGAGGTCTTTTTCAACCCCGTTGATTCTGTGATTCTGTGTTGCACCAAGGCCAGGATTTACCCAAAGGCAGGTGGAAATCCACGCCCAGAGGGGTGGATGGAAACCAGACTTGCTTGTCTGGGCTTTGGGGAAGATTCAGATAATGTCTGGGGTGCAGCACGTACCTACTACAATGTAGGGGAGGTGTGATGAGATCCAGGGAATGGGCATCCTTATCTGCCAGGACACATGCCGTTAATTATTACTAATTATTCACACCTGGTATGGTTAATTAGCATGTACACACACAGGCCAATGGGTGCAGAGCTGAGCCTCCTCTCTGGCTCAGGTCTGTGGCCTCGGTCTCCTCTGCCTGCTCTGGTTCCCTGCAGCCCCCCTGGGCACTGTGCACGAGCAGGGAGGCAGGGGAGGAGGGCAGGTTTTGGGGTCACCAAGGGCTCCATGCAGAAAAAAAAAAAAAAAAGGAAATTGTGGCATTGGAACAGATTGCTTGGAGGCATTTGTTGTCTTAATCAGGAAATCTGGCACTCTGTGCACAGGAGCTGCTCTGCAGGGCTGGGTTAGGGGCTTCCTTTGAGCTGTCACAGGGGGAGGATGGAGCCCCAGGAGAGCTCCTGGCTCTGCTCCCCTACAGGACATCCCATGTCCCAGGGATGGGGACAGAGGGTGAGCCAAGGCAGAAGTTTGTGCTCGGAATTTAGAGGGCTAAACAAATAAACACATATGTGAGGAAAATAGCACAGGGCTTAATGCAGAGACAGGGTGCTCGGGAGTATTACTGGAGAGGTTCATTTAATCCCAGCGAGATCCAAAGGGATAATGGCACGGGAGCAGCTCTCCAGACCTCCTTAGCCTTGCCTGAAAGAGGTTATGTGGGCTTTGGGAGGTTGATTCATCTGCAGAGCTAAGGGGAATTGGATGATCCAGATGACTAACAGTGAGATTTAGGGTTGAATTTATTTCACTCGAGGTGGTTAAAGCTGATGCTTTTGTCTCCCGGGTCTTCTGTCTGAACTTCATCCAAGTTGGGGACGAGCACAAGTTTTTCCTGGTGAAGGATGTTCAGGGACTTTGCATGAAGTGGTCTTGGCAAGTTGGACAAGGAGGAGCTCTGAATGAACCCAACAGCAGTGGGGTCAGCCCTTCCCTCCCAGGGAATGTTCTGCTGGAAAAGCAGCTTTTCCTGTGCTCTCGGTGTTACTGTGGCTCGGGGCTGTGCAGGGAAACGTCTGTCGAGGGCACAGTCAAACCAGCACTTCTCTGCATTTGTTTTTACTCTTTGATTTGTGCCTTCAGAAAGGCTGCCCCACGTAACACCACCTGTGCTGGGGTTAAACTCATGTAATCCTTGCCCGAGCAGACTGTCAGACTCCGGGTTCTCTCTCAGTGCCCAGGGTTGGGAATGCTGCCCCAGTCCCAGCTCAGCGCTTCTCTGGCTGGGAGAATGCCTGCCTCTTCTTAGAGAAATGTAGGGTGTATTTGTGGGAAAAAATCTTGAGTCTTCCCCTCACATATGCTGCAGAAATCGGGGGCATCAGTAAAAAATGAGTTTAAAAAGAGATCACTTGAGTGCTCACCAGGCAGGTGATTTTCCCAGGACCTGGGGGTTTTTGAAACCCTGGGGAGCAGCCTGGAATCCTCACCAGGGACAGGAGCAGGGAGTCAACAACTCCTGATCAGGGAGGAGGCAACACGGGGACAAGGAGTGGAAAACTGGGAGGGTGGCAGGCAGTGGGAATGGGAAAAGAGCCACATCCCTGACTTTGAGGTGTGCTGAGTGGGGAACCAGCGCTGTGGTGACCTCCCTGTCACCAGCCTGGGCTTGCTGCCACCACTGAGCCATCCCTCAGAAATTGTGCAGGAATGCTGGAGTGAGCTCACCCAGCGGGGGGGTTGGGGGAGCCGTGCTGTGCCTCGGGTAGGCTCTGGAATCGGTGCTTAATTACACTAATTCGGTGGGCATGCTTTCCATGGCAATTGTGTTTTCATGGCTGTTTAAAGCCTGCTTAAATGTTTGCTGAGCCTTAATGGCTGTTAATTAACAGCTGGATGCAAATATGGAGAAGGTGAGAGCGAACACGTTCTGGGTGCACACACATCCCCCCCCCATGCCATCCCACAAGACCCCAAGATGTCCCTGCTGCCAGGGGGGATGGCTGGGCCTGCCCTGAGAAGCTGGTTCCCATGGGATGCTGCCAACAGAGGGGTCTTGCTTCTGGGGAACACGGTTCTGTAGCCCACCAGTGAAATCTGGATCTGAAAAACGGATGCCCAATCCCTGGAAATGTTAAAGGACAGGTTGGATGGAGCTGTGAGCAACCTGGTCTAGTGGAAGGTGTCCCTGCCCATGGCAAGGGGGAGGAATTAGGTGGTCTTTAAAGTCCCTTCCAACCCAAACCATTTAGGATTCTATAATCTGTGCAATTTTCTGTCCAAGGTTCCTAAAATATGCTGGGAATTGAGGCAGAATGGAGTTAAGTCTGTGGGGTTCATAGCAAGGGAGGCCTTAATTAGGAAGGGGAAGCAATTTAAATAGATGATAAAGGGCCAAAAGCTCTTTCTGGTGCAGGAACAAAGTTTTTCCAAGTTCAGAGCTGCTCACACTGAGATCTGGTCCCAGTTTGGAAATGATTTTAGCTGTTCTTTACAGAGGGAGAATAAAATCCACACTGCCTTTGGTGACACCGTTTGTGTCTCTCTGGCGTGGTTTGGACATCCTGCAGTGCATCACTGAGACTTTACAAGGAAAAAGTCCTCAAACTTCTGTGAAAATTACATGTCTGTGATATTTTGGGCTGTTTCATTAAGTCAGAAAGTGCTGCTGGATTTTAGAGGGAGCAATAGATGCTTTATAAGCCTTGTGAACCCACCATCTCTCCTAGAAGGTGCCAGGTGCTCCTTTCACCATTAAAATTAACCTTTATGGGAAAACTAACACAAAACTTATTCTAGTTATAAAAATAAAGTTTAGGACTTACCACCCAGTTAGAACAGTGACCAAGGTAATTTTCCACTTACTCATTTCAGTAGGACCCACCAGAATTAATCCACATATTTCCATAAAAATAAATCCTTTTCTGCTTCCTTTGATCCCTTGGGGCTGCTTTGGCCTGAGAGATTTGGATGTTCTGTCAGGTGAAGGCAGGAAGCTGAATTTTTTTTTGTGCTGTAACAGAATCCTGAAATGGGTGGTTGATGCCACAAGGTTACAAACAGGACAAGGAAACCAATGGCTGAACATCTGCAGGTTGTTGTTGTTGAGGTGTAACCTGGCAGTGCAGAGCAGGCTGTGTGGGCAGAGGGCAGGGCCATGTTCTGTGCTCTTTTGCTCCCCAGGAATATTATTCTGTAGGTGTCTTAGGGCAAAGGGCACCTTGCAGTTGGCTGTGAATTCCCAGATGTGCCTAAAGCCAGACAAATACTGTTGGTGGGGGTTTTTTTACCCTTCACCGAACTGAAATATTAGAGAAGAAAAAAAAATCAGGGCAAAGGAAACCAGAAAATGATCCTGTTTCTTTCAGTGATTAAAACCCCAACAGCTGCCACTGGCTTCTGAGAAGCATTTTTTGTCACCACCAAGTGTTCTGTGACCCCTTAGCGAGAAATTTCATCTCATTTTTGAGTGTTCCTCTTTTCAATTTGAAAACCAAAAACAAAAAGGAAGAAGTTTCTACTAGAAAAATTCTGGTTTGAAACATTGTCTCATGTTTTGCCAGTGCAATGCAAATCCCAGTGCCACTGATCCTTTGGAAAACTTGACTTTCACTGATTTGGCTGTAAATGGGCAAAAAATCCCCACTGTTCACTCCTCCCTGTGACATCCCAGTAGGTTGGGAAGCTGAGCTGCTCCTCTCCACATGGGTGTTTTTGCCAAGGATCTCAGTCCTTCTCTGCCCTTATCCAGGCTTGGGTGAGAGGGACACAGGGGGAACACGTGTTTCCACGAGTTCAGGCTGTTTGCAGTGAAAATCCCAGAAGCAAATCCATAAACCCAAAGCTGTGCCAGGACACATCCCACCTCACAGTGTATCCACTCCCTGAGCTCCTTTCTGAGGGTTCTCTCTCCAGACTCCCTGCTGCTCTCCTCTTGCCTGTCCAGTTTCCCTTTTTTGGGCTGGCAGCAGCAGCAGAAGCCAATGAGATGTATTTGCTGTGACTTTCTGGGCAGTCACAGGCCCATCCTCTGCTTCCCTTTGCAGTGGTTCTGTGCAAGCTCAGACAAAAATCTAGGGGGGATCTGTGCTCGACACATCAATCCTGTTCTGCATTCCTGAGCCAAACACGAAAGGCATTTGAGTTCTGCCTCGTTCAGAGCCTTTTCACAGAGTCCCAGAATGGCTCAGGTTGGAAAGGACCACACTGGGGCATCTGTTCCCACCTCCCTGCTCCAGAGGGTCATGCTGGACACATGGATTGTGTCCAGAGAGTTCTGGAATATCTCCAGTGAGGAGACTCCACACCCTCTCTGGTCTCTGTTCAGAGCTCAGTCACTGCCCAGCAAAGAGGTTCTTCCTCATGTCCAGGGGGAACTTCCTGGGCATCAGTTCCTGCCCGTTCCTCCTGTGCCATTGCTGGGCCTCCCCAGCAGAGCCTGGTCCATCCTCTGCCCCCTCCTGCAGCCCCTGACACACCCTGGGGAGGGCCCCTCTCAGTCTGGAGCTGAACAGCCCCAGCTCCCTCAGCCTTCCCTGCTCCCAGAGGTGTCCTTTACAATTTTCCTGAGCCACCACTGTGCTTCAAGAGGAGCATTTTTGTTCACCCGAGTCCAGCAACCAGACACAGGACAGGACACAACACGACAAGTGAAGCAAGTTGAGGCCACGCTGATCTTCCCATGAGTTGTATCTTTGCTCCTTCCTTGGCAGGTGTGTTCAGAGGGTCTTGTCTGGGGTGCAGGTGAAAAAAAGAGTGTCCAAGGAGAAGCCAGGTCTTCCTATGGGAATATACAGCTCCACTCCTTGCTGTGTCTGCCATCCAAGGCTCTTCCCAGCACCCTGGAGCACAGATGGGCTCCTTACCCCTGTTTTGTGAAGGTCTCATGAGCAGGCAGAGCTGGGGAGGGACTTTGCCACCCCAGGCAGTGTCACAGCTCCACTCGGCCTTTCCTGGACTCACCAAAACCATCTCCTGCTAAAATAACAAAGTTTAATCTCCCTTTTTTTCATCTTCCTTTGACTTTCAGTATAAATTACCTCATCCGAGGTGTCACTAGAAATTGATTTGTTATGCTAAATACTTGCCAAATAAATAATGAGCTCCCAAACTAGTCTATATGCAATAAGACAAGGAGTGAATTATTTCTGGTGATTTCTTTTATCATGCACAGATTAAATTATTTCAAAGCTCTGATTCCCAGGGCTGGGCCGGCTCCGAAAAATGTGCTGGTGACACTTAAAAACACCAAGCCTCCCTCTGTGCTCTTTTATGATATTAAATGTCACCAGTTTCCTCATTTTATCACATTATTACAGCCTTTTCTTGCCTGGAAGGAATCAAATTAATGAAAACTGAAAGAACCCAAGGTGTCTGCCCATACATCTCTACAAAATCATCCTCCACATTACACAACAAGTTTCCAGGTGATGCCACGAGGCAAAAAAACCCAAACCAATTTAAATAAGGCCAATTACAATCTTTAAAAAAAACCCAAAACACCCACAACATCCCCAAACCTGAACAGCACTGATGCTTATTTTAATGTCCTGATAAAGAGACCAGAAAATTTATTTAGCAGAAATGCTCCATTTTATTTGCTCCAAGGTTTGTCTCCTTGTTGGCTGTGAAGGTGTTTGTTTCATGCACAGTTTCTGGAGGTTGTTTTGGATCTCTGCCCTCAGGCTGGTGGAGTGTTCCCGCTGTGGTACTTGTAGGCACAGGGCAGAGGACACTGGTAATGGGGGATGGAACTCTGCAATCCCCCTGTGCCCTCTGCCAGCTGTTTGGGGCCTCGGTGAAATGACCTGGGCACACCCAGAGCAGTGTCACCCCTGGCACGGGTGGCACAAGGGACAGTGAGTGAATGAGCCCTGAGGTCCTTAGTGGGGATGGGTGAAGTGCCAGGGCTCCACCTTCTCACTGCTGTGCCCACCAGGCTGGGTTCATGGCTGGAGCTGATGGTCTCAGGGGTCTTTTCCAGCCTAAATGACTCTGTGATTCCATGTTTGGCCTGGAGGACCACAGGGAGAATATCCTCTGGAGCTCACAGGTGTCCTCTGGAACAGATGGGATGAGAAGGGATGCCAACAGCTACCAACACTCACCATGACACCCTCAGGGAAAGGAATTCATAGAATAGAATAGTTCAGGTTGGAAAAGACCTCTGTGGTCATCAAGTCCAGCTGTCAACCCAGCACCACCTCCATGTCCACCACCAAACCATACCCGTGTTTTTAGATCCCTTCCAGGGATGGTGACTCCACCACTGCCCTGGTCAACCTGTCCCAAGGCTTGACAACTCTTCCAGTGTAGAAGTTTTCCCTATTATCCAACCTGCACCTCCCCTGGAGCAACTCGAGGCCGTTTCCTCTCGTCCTGTCACTTGTTACCTGGGAGAAGAGGCTTCAGAGCTTCACCCCAGTGTTGCTGGGCCACAGCTCCTGCCTCTCTCTGCTCCAGGCTGTGGCTCCTCTGCAAGCAAAGGAGGTTTCTCCACAGCCCTCCCCACCCATTCCTTCATCCCAGCCCCCGGGAAATGCCCTCCCAGCAGCTGATCCTCACCTGGGGGCTCGAGAGCAAGGGCTGCTCCTGAGGATGGGCCAGAGGCCCCAGCCAGGACCCCTGCACTTAATTACCGGTTTCTCTTCATTGACTGTAAAAAGACCTGCTGGGACTCCCTTCTGGAACCTTCTGCAAATGTCCAGTGGAAAAAATAGAGGCAAAAAACCTCTCCAGGCAGGTGGATAACATGGGAGAAACCTCATCCTAAAACAAAGAATGGTCCAAGTATGACTGGCTGCTTTTGATGCTGATTTTACTGCTGCAAAATGAGACATTGTTAGGATTGCATTAGGCAGCTAATGCCACTTTTCAATAAAGTGGGCTGTGTCCACTAATGCTTGAAGATGCTTATTATTATTTATTGATATATAAAACTGCTCTGCAAGTTTTGTTTAAGGCATGCCGGGCACGATTACTGTAATTTGCTAATGTAACAAAAGAATTTCATATTATACTAATGTCACCTTGCTAAAGCTAAAGCTCTTATTTTTTTCCCTGCAATGTCTTGCTGCAGAGGGAATTCAGCACAGCTGCTCAGCTCAGTGTTGTCTCTGTGCCACTCACTGAGGTTACTTGGCTTGTGGGCGGTTTGGATTATGAGTTCAAGCAATCTAGAACCAAGTATTGGTGCACAGAGAGCACCTGATGGTTGTTCATGAGGTGTTTGAAGTCTTTAACTGGCACCCAGGTTGTGCTTGGAGCACACCCAGAGGCTGCCCTGGTGTGTGTCTGCTCCTGCAGAGGGTCTTGCCTTTGGGGGAAGCGTTTCCCCATTGCTCCACTGAACAGGGTGACTGGGAAATGACTAAATGTGAGCAACTTTGAATAAACATTTTCCAGAGCTTTTTGGGGAGTGCTCTGCCAGCTCTGTGGCTGGGACTGGCTGGAGTCTTGCCTTGACTGTCCTGGAGTTGCCTGGCAAGGAGATATCTGGGGCATGATGTTTAATTTCTTCGCCTGCAGTCCCCTTTCCAGCCAGAACGACCTTTGATATAAGATCAGGCAGTAGGCTGGTGATTTGCTTCCCAATCCATTCCTCCTGCTCTGAGCCAACAATTCAGTGCTGTCCAGCCCTGTACATAGCATTGCTGCAAAGTAATTGCTGCTTAAATCTTTCCATGGAAAGATTTCCACGGACAGTCAAAGTGCTGTGGTCACACCCCTTACATTACAGGGTTTCACCTTTGAAATGAGCTGCACTGCTAATTTTGCAGAGCTATGACCTATTAGTACGTGACCTGCTGGGGAAATCTTCCCTTCCAAGTGGATCCAGCATGGATCAGCCCCATTGGGATTGCAGGTTCCTGCCCAACCTGGTGCAGTTGGTCCTTGGTGGTTTAAGGAGCAAGTGTCACTGTGGGTGCCAGGGCTGCTCTTGCAGCTCCTTTCCCAAAAACACACAGTGGGAACAGTGTGTGTGATAACTGGGAGGTGGCTCAGAAGTCCCCACCAGCTCTCCAGCTGCTCTCCAGCCAGCCCACGGGGCCTGAAATGGTGACTCTCAATGCTTAAAAAGCATGAAAATCACTGTAGAAATGACTGTAGCCACTGGGCAACTTCATGCCAGGATGCATTTTGCTGGGTTTTTTTAACTGCTTTCTGCTCTTTTTTTTCCCTTTTCTATTTTATAGTCACAATTTCTTTTTTTCTCTCTGCAATTTGGTTTACGCACACCCTCCACCTTTTTTTTTTTTAAGGGAAGAGCTTCCCTAGAGTTGAATTTCAGTGCAGATTGGCATATTGATGGACACCTGGACGTGTTTTACAGGCCTGACTGGAATGTTTTCCTCTGGCAACGCCCAGCTCTGCTGCCACTTCCTGGAGAAAGTGGAATTTATTCTTATTATGAATTTATTCTTATTATGATTTTATTTTATTATGAATTTATTCTTAAGATGAAATTATTTTATTATTAATTTATCCTTATTGTGAAAGTGTTTCAGAGCCTGGGGTGGCAGCTGCTGCCATACATTGTTCAGCTTCCCTTTCCTAATTGGGTGCTCGCACTGGGATATGGGTGGCTGAGGATGGGGGCAAGTGAAGGCTGAGTGGAGGGAAGGAGGCAGGTGAGAGGCAGTTTTGGTGCTGTGGGGTGATGCTCCCAGAGCCCTGGGACAGCCCTGGGTTCAGGCACCTCCCAGGGGCTGCTCCAGCCCAGGATTTTGTCCCACTCCCCACACAAATAGGGGTTGCCCAGTGAGGAGCCTTTGGGGTGAGGCTGATTCTGGGCGTGGTGGTGAACTGCTTGGTTACCATGGTGATGAAAACACTTGGGAAAAGCTACCCATGAGCAACACATCTCTGCTTTGCCACTGGGATTTTGTGAAAACAAGGGGCCAGAGCGCTGGGCTGAGGCTTGGCTGTGTGTTTGGGGTAACCCCCTGTGCCAGCTCTCAGCAGGCCTGGCACTGGGCTGGCCTGGAAAGTTCTGGGCAAGGGATGGTATGACAAGGGGGAATGGCTTTAAGCTGAGGGAGGGTAGATTTAGTTGGGTATTAGGAGGAAATCCTTCCCTGTGAGGGTGGGGAGGCCCTGGCACAGGTTGCCCAGAGAAGCTGTGGCTGCCCCTGGATCCCTGGAAGTGTCCCAGGCCAGGTTGGACGGGGCTTGGAGCAACCTGGGCTAGTGGAAGGTGTCCCTGCCCATACAGGATTTGGATGGTGTTTAAGGTCCCTTCCAACCCAACCCTTTCTGTGATTCCAAGCTGCTGGGAAGTGCTGATGGTCAGGGATGGGGCAGACAGTGCTGCCCTGCTGAAACACACCCCTGGGGATCTGCTGGAATGCCGAGGTCGTGCTTGCTCTCAGATCCAGTTGTGCCTGTAGCAGCTGGAAAGAGGTGTTGGCAGGAACTGCAGGCAGTGAAAACATGGGAGAAGGACCCAGGTGTTTGTTCCAGGGGGAATAAAGCAGCCTGTTCTCAGCACCCTTATCTCTGCAGCAACACTTGTGCTTTTACATTCACGAATTTTCAAGACCCAAGATCCTCTGAAATGGGATGAAGTAGTTGCTGAAGAATGTGGTTCAAAGTCAGCTCAGGTGTCACATCATGTGGGCACAATGACAGGAGCAGATGAGACAGTTTCCATGGAATACCACTCTCCATGGAATAAAAAAAACCCCAAACATCCATCCACTATTCTGCGATTCTTCAAAAATAATCAGGCTGTGCTCCCTGATTATCAGAGTCATTGAAATTACTGAGGGCACAAATTATTTTCATAAAATAACAAATAACTTGCATTGTCACCAATGTTCAAACTCTGAAATTTCCCTGTGGTTTCTTTTTTCCCCCCTTTCTCCTCCAAAATTGTTGATCATTTTCTGGCTATTTCGAGGTTCTGGGTTCAAGCTGCTGTGGCTGGAAAATACGCTAAAGAAAAGAAAGCAAATAGCAAGTCTGGAAATGGAGCTGGGCAGGCATGAGAACTGCGAGTAGGGACATTTGCCATAATGAGGCATCTAAATTTGTGCCCCCTGTGGATTTGTGTTCTTGCTGAGTTTTTGTGAAAATGATGAATTTGCCTCAAATTGTGGATAATTGTGAAAATGTACCTGCTGTCACAAAGGAAGAATTCTGATTGGAAAGGGAGTGTGTTCTCCCTTGGGAGGCTGAGAATGTGCAAGGAAGTTGTCCCAGTTTATAAGGACCATGGACAGGCAAAGGGTGAGACTTTGAGACCAGAAAACCTGTTTACAAAGTGTTCAGACCAGGACAGAAATTTCTACATGTTATCTTTTAATACATCACTTAAAATGGGTTCTGGTTAATTAGTGCTGTCATTAGGGTGTGATGAGGCTGGAGAGTGGCAGGGAGATAAATGTGGGTACCCAGGGAAGTTGTGGATCCCTGGAAGTGTCCAAGGCCAGGTTGGACAGGGCTTGGAGCCACCTGGGATAGTGGGAGATGTCCCTGCCCATGGCAGGGGGTGGGATGAGATGGGCTTTAAGGTCCCTCCAACCCTCCAGCCTGATCCCTACTGGCAAATAATCCAGTAATTTTTAAAGGATTAATGGATTATTAATGGGCAGGTCACATCACGAGAGGGGTTTCCCAAATGGAAAAGCCCAGTTTCCCAATCCCCAGCCTGTCACTACGTTTTCTCCCAGGATTCTCGGCTATTTCCCGCATTTCTTCCCACTGTCCTCATTTCCTTGGATGAGTTGCAGTGGGCTGCAACTCCTGTTCTCTTGTGCAGAGAGGATGCTGAGCAGACCTTGGAAAAATTCCTCAGAGGCCACGGGGAAAAAAAAAAAGTGTAGCCTTGGTGTTGGATGAATTGTGCTTGTTTTGTTGAAAAATATTCTTTGCAGCCCATCATCTGGCCTAGAAACCTACTTTTATTTAACTCTTTATTTTTAAAAGGGAAGCTGTGATTCCTGTGTGCCTTTGTGGTGGGAGGAATAGTGCAAACGTGGATGTATTACCAGCTTTCTTATCAGCGAGTGCAGAGAACCAGGATTGCACCTCCAACATCACCCCTCACTGTCTGGAGGTGGTGACATCTGAGCAGTTTGAGGGGGGAGGTTTCAGCATATGTTTCAGTCACTGATGGCAGAGCAAGTGTGTTCAGCAGGAGCAAGGGAGCTGCTTTCCCAGGAAACATTGCAAGAGACCAGGATGTGTCACCTGGAGAGCCCCTCCCTCCTCATTAAAAATGATTTTCCTGATAAAGGAATGCAAATTTGGCACTACTGAAATATCCTGTGATATTATTTCTGACTTTCTAAGATGTGCATTATCAGGAAAATGTATTGGGGCAGTGGAGATCTCCCAAGGTTGAAATGGGATTCCTGTGTTTTCAGATTCAAAGGTTTGAGATTTTTCACTTAGAAAAGAGTTTTCATTTGAAAAGTTTCTCCCATTTCATCAGTGTCATACCCAAAACATCCTCAAAGGTCAGAATTACGTATTTCCTCGCAGATTAAAAGAAACAAGTCACTCAAATAAAGGTAGTTGGGTCTTTTAAACAAAAAAAATCTCCCTAGAGCACTGTGGGTGTTGGTTCCTCAGAGCTGCCAGTGGTGGCAAAGGGCAGCTCTGCTCTCGTGTCCATCCCAGCCCTGCTCAGGCAGCCTGGAGTGTCCTCTGCCCGGAGCCCAGGTGAGTTAGGCCCTGCTTTCCTCCTGATAAAGCTGGGTTTGACACTTTGGCTCCATGAGATCTGCCTTCAGGACAGGCTGGAGGGCTGATGCTTACTGGGCATCCATGGAGAACTCCATCCTGGTGGCACCCTGTGGTTTCAGGAAGGACCTTGGAGGATCTTGCCCACCTTTGACTGGCTGCCAAGGCAGGAGGAGCACACTGAGGTGAGGAGGGACAATGTGATGTACTCCAAGTGCTCCCTCAAGCACCACCTTAATTCCTGATTTTCTTTCTGGATCCAACTTCCAGAAGTGCTGAGGTGAGAAACCAGCACAGCCAGTAAATGAAGCTTTTCTGACATGCAATGTAGACAGTGAGAAGGAGAAAATTAATGGTTCAAAACCCTCCTACTTGTTATGGAGGAAGAGAAAACTTTTTCTTCACCCGTTTTTCCCTCACACAACAAGCCAAGCTCTCCAACACTTCTCTGTCTCTGCCTCTGCTTTCCAAAGACCAGTATTTATCTCTCACCTTCCATCTTTTAGGAGGAGGGATGTCCTGTGAAACATGACTTTGGCTCAGTGCTCTCTAGTTCAGCCTGCCTGGTGAAACATATTCTGGATAAGAACAAATAAAACTAAGAGCAGGGCTGAGGTGGATCTGTCTGGATTTATTTCTCTCTTCTGTGCCTTGCTTTCTGTTCCTGCTGGACCACAACTGCCTGCAGCCAGCCAGCTTTTAATGGGGAGACATCAGTTGCTTCATGAATCAGAGGGAGCCGAAATTCTGCAACACTAAAGACCATTTTCAAAGGCAATCTCGTGGACCATTTTTTTTTCTAATTACCAGTGGTGTCTGGGCACAGTTCTGCATGTGGCACATCTAGGACACTTTGCCAAGCCTGAGATGTGAGGCCAGGCCAGTGCAACCCACCCTTCTCAGCTGTGTGATGCTTCACTGCAGGCTGGAGGGAATCTAAAGTTAAAAAACCACCTCCCTTGATGCCTTCTTCCTTTCTAGGGAGCTTCTGCTGTGCCCCTGCATTGCACAGCTCTAAAGAGCACACGTTCTGGAAAATTGCAGCTCTTAACTCTACTTTGTCTTCCTACACAGTGGTGTGGGACAGCATCTATAAATATTTTAGGCTGCTAAAATGAGAGGAAGGATCAGAAGTTTATCAGCCACGTTCAGAAACTGCCCGGGTTGTTCCTCTGTGCCTCAGAGAGGGACACTCAGAGAGCACAGTTTCCTGAGTTTACATCCCACAGGAGGAAAAGATGTCTCTCCTGAAGAGGAGCAGGAACCTAAAATCATGAGCACCATTGTCTGTGTTTGCCTCAGCATGTCTGTGTCTCACAGTGACTGGGGGCTTGGGCAGATGGGGAGGCAGGTTGGCACTGCCGGGGGCGGCGCCGCCGCTCTCATTAAATAAAATTAAACCCAAATGACAGGGCTTTGAAAAGCCCCAGCACAACTGGTGTTTAGGGTGATTACAGTGGCTGGGCTGGAGCTGCAAAGCAGACAAACATCACCAGAGCCCACACAGCCCCGTTCTCCAGCACAGATGCAGCAAAAGCTTTGAGCTATTTTCATGTGGCAGCAAACTGGGGGCGTTGGGAGCGCGGAGCACAATAACTGCTCTGGTTATTACCCGGTTTATGGGGTGAACTCCTGTGCTCCCATTGAAATCCATCTGCTTGGCAAATTGGGAGCGTTCACTGGTTCATGAATCTCCAGCTCTGGGAGTGTGACCAGCTGGGGATGTCTGTGGGCACGGGCTGGTTCCTGTTTTAGCTGCAGGACATCGGGGGAGGGAAGCATGAGCGGAGCCACGGTCGCTCGTGTGGAGACAGAAATTGTTTCTCAGAACGCCCCTGGAAGCAGGACATGCCAAATTGCTTTACAGCTGTTGTGATAACAGCCCTGCAGAAAATGCCATTTAAATACAATTCCCCACTAAGGGGTGAGGGGATGCACAAACCAAATAATTAATGCTTCCCGGATGACTACGGCTCCATGAGAGGAGGGACAAGAGGGAAGTAAATAATGGGATGGAAGAGGACAGCTTTTCTCCGTAGTTGTAAAACTCGATTTCCTCTTTAAGGAAAGATCAAAATGACATTAAACTGTATGCCAATTGATTTCGAAGAGGTTTGAATTGATTTCTCGAAACTATTGCTGGTGAAAACTGCCAGGGAAAGCCCATCAAGACTGACACCTTTACAACCACTGTGGCTGACTGGAGATGGGAATTCCTGTTTGGAAATAACTTAAAAGATTTCTGTATTATGAAATGGAAAGAAAACTGCTCTCTTCTAAGGATGGACAAACCTTTTATAAGGTGGTTTTACAAACATTATAGCAGACACTTAATTTTTGACTTTTTAAAACTTTTTCTTGAGGCTCTCCAACTTTCCTGGAGCCCAGGTTCTTGTGGAGGAGGAGATTTGGGAGGTGTAGCCCGGGTTTCTGCATCCTGCTGTGCATAAAGGATCTGCTAAAGCCACCCCCAGGACTGGATTCTCCTGGAGAGACCGTGCAAGGCTGGACAAAGTGGAGTCTGGAGGCAGAAATTGGTGTTTGGAGCCAGGTGTCCCAGGGCCCACAGACTGCCAGGGGTCAGCATGGTCTGCCAAGGAGATCTGAACCTGTAGTGGCTGGAAAATACAACTGGTTTGTGCTCACCAAAACAGAAAATATGGAAGTTTTCCACTGGAGTTTTATCAACACCTGCCTGTTCCTTCAGTGTTGAAGAACTGGCCTTTTCCCCCTGAAGAAATGGTCTGGGAAGGGCTGTGTGTGTCAGGGCCATGCCCACAGCTCAGCTGGCACATCTGCAGCAGGACAGGGAGCTGTGCCCAAGTAGATGTGCCCAGTTCATGACCTGAATCGAGGACTGTTTCATGGACTCCTCACTCCCCACTGGGAAAATCTGAGCTGCCCTGGGTCAGCCAGGCAGAGTGGGATCACAGCAGGGATTGAAGTGCCAGCTTCCCTTTTCTCATTGCAAGGTCTTCTTTTTTCACTTCTGTAATGAGGGATTTCCCTCATCCCGGGCAAGCAGCTTCCTCCTCCTCCCAGGATGCCCTGCACAGAAGACTGGGAGAACTGGTCCTTGGCCATTCACTGTCTGTGACTGGAATTGACTTTCCAGTTCAGTCCTGGGATAAGAAAGGAATATCAGGAACCCTGAAGGTGTTTAATTGAGAGGCTGGATGAAGCAGAGCTCCTCTGAGCTCATCTGTGTTCCCAGGGCACCAGCTCAGAGTCTCCACAGGAGATTTCCTGGTCCTGGGGCCAGCCTGGCAGTGGGGCAGCACTGGTCCAAACTGGGAGGGTCCTGGTTTCTGCATGTCCAGCAGATGACACAGTTAACAGGACACAGCAAACTGGGAAGCGATTCCTTGTCTGTGGCCTTTCAACCCTCAGCCCTGCTGCATTCCTCTGCCTGTTTAGTAATTAAATGCACTTAATGAGAACACAATGAGAGAGCTTCCTGGTACTGATGAGAGTTTCTGTTTGTGATGCTGTTCTGGGAATCAGTGATCCAGATCCCTGAGGTGATGGAACACCCGTCAGCTGCCTCCCTGCTGGGGAAGAGAGGGAGGGAGGGAGGGAAAAAAGAAAGGGAAGGAAGGAAGGAAAGAAAGAAAGGAAAGGAAGGGAAAGAAGGAAAGGAAGGGAGGGAAGGGAAGGGAAGGGAAGGGAAGGGAAGGGAAGGGAAGGGAAGGGAAGGGAAGGGAAGGGAAGGGAAGGGAATGGAAGGGAAGGGAAGGGAAGGGAAGGGAAGGGAAGGGAAGGGAAGGGAAGGGAAGGAAAGGGAAGGGAAGGGAAGGGAAGGGAAGGGAAGGGAAGGGAAGGGAAGGGAAGGGAAGGGAAGGGAAGGGAAGGGAAGGGAAGGGAAGGGAAGGGAAGGGAAGGGAAGGGAAGGGAAGGGAAGGGAAGGGAAGGGAAGGGACGGGAAGGGAAAGGAAGGGAAGGGAAGGGAAGGGAAGGGAAGGGAAGGGAAGGGAAGGGAAGGGAAGGGAATGGAAGGGAAGGGAAGGGAAGGGAAGGGAAGGGAAGGGAAGGGAAGGGAAGGGAAGGGAAGGGAAGGGAAGGGAAGGGAAGGGAAGGGAAGGGAAGGGAAGGGAAGGAAAGGAAGGAAGGAAGGGAAGGGAGGGAGGGAGGAAGGAAGGAGGGAACCAGAAGAGATGGACAAAAGGCCTGTGTTACTACTGTTAGGAGATATTGTCCTTTAAAACTTGTCCTGCATGGCCTGAAGGACCAGAGGCAGTGCTTGCCTAAATCCTGTGTGCATGACCAAAATGTCATTTTGGCACTCAGCTGTGCTGCTGCCTCGTGGTGCCTGCCCAGAGGCACCTTTGGTGAGCTCAAACAAATCCCACCTCTAAGGCAAATGACCTGGAGGGGCTGTTTGAACCCTGCTGTGCCAGCTCCTGTGGGATGAGCCCCTCCACCCCCTGGCAGTGCCCTCTGTCCTCTCCACCTGGCAGAGTGCCTGTCACTGCTGCATTCTGCACAGACTGGGGGGGTTTGGGTTTACAAGTGTGAAAAAAGCAATAAGGAGACAGAGGGAAAAGAGGGGATGTTCCTGCTGCCTGTTTAGCCATAAATGTCTGTGGAGAAGAGAGGAGGCTGCTGTTCATGGGGCAGATAAAGCCTCATGGAGGAGAGGGGATTTAAACTACAGGTCAAGAACAAACTAGCTAAGTATAGATTTTAATTGTAAATCAGGAGATTCCTTCATATCTGATCAGAGAAGCTCTTTAACAGCCTCCCCTGGGGAGCAGGGGAAAAGCCAAGGCTTTTAAGGCAGAGTTTAATAAGCTAGTGTGATGGGAATCAGAGGGAAGAGGACTTGACAATAGAGGAGACTCCTTCAGTCCCTCTCTTACTACATTCTTATCTCTGCCCTTCCCTTGATACCCCAAAAATGGGCTTTCTTCTTTTAATTATCACGTTCTTAATTAGCACGATAACAGTGAAAGCAGGTGCCTGCCCTGGCTGTGTCACCCTCTGCTCTGCACCCTGCAGTGGCCATGGATTTCTAAATTCTGTGTCTGAACAACACTTCTGGTGAGGAAAGGGAAATAAAATTCAGGTTAATCCCAGGATCTCAGATGCTCTTTAGGCTGGGAAGTGGTTGTGCTGCAGGGGGGTGAGTTTGAGGGGTCGTGCACAGGGAGGGAAGATGGGAGAGGAGATGGGAAGATTGATGTGGCTGCAGGTGAATGTGCAGCATGTGCCAGGGAAATTACATTTGGTAAAACTCATCCCCCATGTCTATTTTCTGGGCTGTTGTGGCTGCCATCTGTTGTCATACCTTGTACCTCAGAGCCTGGGGAGAGGGGCCTGAAGGGAGCCTACAAGGAAGGTGGAGAGGGACTGTGTACAAGGGCCTGGAGGGACAGGACAAGGGGAATGGCTTTAAGCTGAAAAGAGAGTAGGTTTAGGTTGGATGTTAGGAAGAAATTCTTCTCTGGGAGGGTGGCAACCCTGGCACAGGTTGCCCAGAGAAGCTGTGGCTGCCCCTGGATCCCTGGAAGTGTCCAAGGCCAGGTTGGACGGGGCTTGGAGCAACCTGGGCTAGTGGGAGGGGTCCCTGCCCATGGCAGGGGTTGGAATGAGATGAGATTTAAGGTCCCTTCCAACCCAAACCATTCCATGAGTGTCAGTGCTGACCCAGGAGGGACCAGCCCAGCTGCAGGTGTGGAGGGGCTGGAGTGATGCCAACCTGTAGGGATCATGAAATCCAGTGAACTGCTCCTTGCCAAGCGTGCTGGGGCTGGCAGAAGGTGCAGGAGTGCAGCAGCACAGCAAACTGCAGAGATCCATCACCCTCCTGGGGGGTAACACTGCCCACGAGCCACGCAGAGAAAAACCCACTCTGAGGAGGCTCTGGTGACCCAGACAACTTGAACACACCAGTTGGCGTGTTCTGGGCTGGGAATAGCTGTGAAACACAGCTAAAATAACCCACTCTGCTGCCCCAGGCCAGTTTTGGGCTGAATGCCTGATCCGAGGCCTCCTTCTGTCCCTTTAAACGGAGCCATGCCGGGAAAAGCAGCCGTGGGACTGTCCTCACCAGCCACAGCACTTGCTGCTGTTTCTCTGGAAGAAATGCTCCCTCCTGCCTCTCCCAGGCTGGGATCCCTGCCTGGAAAAATGGCTTTCTCCTGCACGTTTGTTATCTGCAGCTGCGTGAGGCTCTCAGCCCGTTCAATTAAAGAGCCCGTTTTCCCATTAACTGTCTCCTCAGACAAATGTGAAGTGTGTTTAATGTTCACTCAGGATGAAGCCAACATGTTTCTCCTGCTGTTTTACACTTCCTTCTTAGTGGGGATTTGTCGTCTCTGACTGTTCAAACACCTTGAAGTTCCCCCAGCATTTACCATCGGGGAAAGGTAACAAGTGTGGTGACAAAGAGTGAGTGCCAGCTGAGCCTGGCAGAATGGATTGCTTTAATAGATGTTACTGAGGCCCTTTTGCACCCTGCCTGATGCTGAGCAACCACCCCATCCATCACCCTCACTCTGCCTGAGCACATCACACCAGCCAGGCTCGAACAGACCTTTTCTCCCCTCTCCCTATCAGGCCTGGATCCCTCCCCTTTCCTGACAGTCCGAGTTTACAACAAGGAAAACAAGCAACAGATCCTCTAAATCAGCTGGATGGTTTTTATTAACATGCCCTGAGAATCAGCTTCTTCCTGCCACTGGTGCCTTTCTGCACATTAATATAAGACCTGATAAAGTGTCCTCTGAGCCTTTATTTTCCTTTTTTTTTTTTTTCTTTTTCCTTGTTTCTTCAGCACTGTTTTCCTGTGAATCAAATAGCTGAGGAAATTGATGCAGATTCTGGCCTGTATGAAAATACTTTGCCCAAAATATGAATCCAACACTGGGCTGATGAATTAATCCTTCTCTCCTGGACAGCAATAATCACTCCCTGTCGGTTTTCAAGTTGCAATTCAGCACTTCTGCATTTACCACTTGCTGCCTTTCAGCAAGTTTGCTGTTGGCCCCAAAATGGGGCAAGAGAAGGGAGGGAGGAGGAGGACAGAGCTCCTCTGGGCCTGATCCTGGACTTATCCACACTGTGAAGATGTACAATGAGTAATTTAGATAAAAGCAGACTCAGATCCCTCAGCTCTGGGCCCTGATTTCTCATCTTGTTCCTAAACCAGCCGTGTGTAAAGAGCAGGGGTGACAGCGTTGGTGTGACACCAGTGTGCCCCAGTGGGACTGGCCAGGGCTGTTGGGGCCAGCCTGGCTCAGTGGGACTGCCCAGGGTGGTGGGACCAGCCAGACTCCTCTGCCCTGCCCATGCCATGGGGTTGGTACTGGATGAGCTTTAAGGCTGCTTCCAAACCCAAACATTCCGTGTTCCTGTGATTCCTGAGCTCTGGGAGCAGAGCAGGAGCTGTTCCTCTTGGCCAGGGCAGAACCTCCTGGGGGCTTTGCACTGGCACTCAATAAAGAGTGAGGGAAGCACAAGGAGCTGGTGGGAGGTGAACTGAATTCCCCCAGCCTTTGCCCCAGCCTGGCCTGGAGGCATCAGTGCTGCCCCTGGAGCTCTGCAAGCACGAGGACACCCCCCTGTGCTGCCATTTCCCCTCCTGACCCCCTTTGCTGGGGGCTGAGGGGGTTTGAGCTGCCGGGAGAGGAACCCCGGGAGCATTCAGGCTTTGTGCTCTGAGATCAAACCCCAGTTCTTCAGTGAAAGGAGCCCTGATTTATCCCTGTGGATAAATAACTCCAGCTCGGGACTCCATCACTGTCAAGAACCAGGCACTTCCCCAACAAGAGGCAATGAAACCCTTTACAGCACTTGCTCAGAGAGACAAATCCTCTTCATCCCCTCCCAGTGGTGGCTTTGTTGCCTCTGCCCCGTGGGGGCTGGACCAGTCAGCCCAGTGGCACTGCTGGGGTGGTTGTGGATGAAGTGTCGGTGTCTCCACCCTGGGCTGTGGTCACAAGGCACGTCCCTGGTGTGCTGTGCAGTTCCAGGATTTGCATTATTCTTTCCCTGCTGGTCCATAGATCCAGATATTGTGAAAATTTGGCTCTGAGCAGCTCTGTTTTGAGCTGGAACGGAAATGAGTCTGATGATCATCAAGAGGGTACCTTGAGGATGGACCATATTTATTCCTAAGGTTACAGCTTGAAATCCTAAATTCCTGCTTCGTCCTTCATGGATGTTACTGGCTGGAATTACACCCTGCTGACCTTAGGAGAAAAAGGAGTTAGAGAGGTGTAAGAATTAGAGAATGTGAACACTTCTTATACCCCCGTGATATAAAGCATCTGTCGATACTTATTCCCCCCAGGAGGAAATTCCTGACTGTGCTACCAGTGCCACAAACTTGGAGAAACACCAGGAAGACTCTTAACCATGTCAGCAGCTGGAAATCTTGATGGGTTACCCTGGAGTTCTCCTGTCTCCCATGGGACCATGTCTCCCATGGTATCTGGCCTTGAAAGCAAGTACAGCTGGGGGTTCTGATGACCCAGAGAGGGGAGGAAGATGTGAATGACTTCTTGGAGATCTGCCATTAACAGGTTCAGATCCCTTTGTTTCAGGCCCAGGGTGCATGGAGAGCATCTGAACTCAGAGCTGTGTTGGGGCCATTGCTGATGGGATAAACAAGAAGGCAACTGCAAAGAAACAGGGACAGGAAAGCTGAGTGACATCCAGTGAAAAGGTTTTGAACACCTGGGGTTGGTAATGCTGTAAACACAAGGGATAAAGGTCACCTAAGAGAGGTGCCAGTGGCAGGGGCAGTGCCTGGCTGACTGGGGTGCCAGGCAGCACAAAGCTCTTGGTGTGTTCTCCTTCCCCCCATGGCATGGGGGCTCCTCTGGCCCCCTGGCTGCAGGCTCACCAGCATCACTGCTCCTGAATTCCCCAGGTAAGGTGGAGATGTTGATGTGGGGGAGGGTTGTCAGGTCTTTTTGGTAGAGCTTCATTCTTCAGACCCCGGGTGAGGACTCTGGGGACAGGAGCTCTTTGTCCCTGTGCCCCCAGGAAGGGCTTGCCATTGGAGGTGATGAGGAGGAACAGCTTTCCCTGGGGACACGTGATGGGTGGCAGCACATGGGAACTGGAGCATCCTCCACCCTCACACCTGCACTGGGATGAAGGCAAGGAGGGAGGGAGGAATCACCCAGACCTGTCACCATCCTGTTTTCACCCCCGGCTGTTTCATCCCTTCTGTTCCATGACACCTAACCAAGCTTTACCCACCCCATCCTTCCTTTCCTTGTTTGTTTTTCCATCTTTCCCCTGCAGACAGTGTGGAAAACTGGGATTAGAACTGTGTTGGGGGCTCTCTTGGACAGGAAACCTTCAGCTCTATGAGGGATCAAGGATCCCCAGCCCCCCTTCCTGCCTGGGACAGACCCCAGGGACAGGCAGGACTGGCAGGGTAGGGATGACTCCATCAGTCCCACCTCTCCAGAAACAAGCTCCAGGTCTTCCCTGACCTCACCAGTTTCCTACTGGCTTTCACTTTCCACTGCCTGCTGGTTTGGTGTAGGAAGTGGTTGGTTGAGGTACCCAGTACTCAGACTTTACTAGGATTATCAAGAGCATCTCTTGAGGTTTTGTAAATAAACTTAAATCCTCCTGCCTGCAAAGCCCTGTGTAAATGATTAAATAACTCACTGTGTTTAGGTACAGGTCACACCACAGCATCTTCCAGCAGACAGCTTTGGTGCTTTTTGTCTTCAAGGTTTCCCTGACCAGCTTTTCTGATGCTTTCAGAGGCAGTTGAGAACCTCAGAGTGGAATCAGTGACTGGTGTGGGATCCTCCAGCTCCCAGGCCCAAGGCATTCCCACCTGAACTAACATTTATTAGCATGACTGAACTTATCAGGGGCATATTCAAAATTCACTGTTGGCAGTGGTGGTAGACAGAGAAACTTCAACACTGGGTCAGTCCAAAGTAGAGAGGGTCTAATTAACATTTTGCTTAGATTGCCATCTCAGAAATGGTTCTGGAAAACTGCAGGTACTCCTGAGCAGGAGGCAAAAGGCAGAACTAACGGAACTTTCATTACTGGCCTCAGTGCAGCACTTTTCCATCGAAGCACCAGCCTGTTTCCTCCTCAGTCCATTTGCTTTTAGTGTGGCCTGGAGTCACCAGAGAAAGCTCAGAGAACCCCCACCTTCCACTGAGGTTTTTATTCACCTATTGAATGTTTTAATTTCTCCAGCATTTCTTTTCCCCTCTTTTGTAAATGCATCAAGATTCCTGATATTGTCCTATACTCCCAATATATCAAATCCTATTTCCATGCCAGGCAGAGCAGGCAGTTCTCCCTCCTTCCCCACCAGGGGAGGGTCTCCTTTCTACACCTCTGAGCTTTGCTATCAAGTGGTATTTTCTTAGGACAGGCTTGGAACGAAATCAGAATCCCCTCCCTGAAGCCCACACCAATATCCTGCTGCTGCTCTGCACCCTGCCAAGGAGGGGGGGAGCAAAGCAGAGCCCAGGCTTTGGGAAATCCCTCTCAGATGGCTGTGGCTGCCCAGTTCTTTGCTGCAGGCCGGGCTGACCCGTCCCTGTCAGCTCAGGGAACATGTTCCTTGAAGGATGATTTAATTGAAACACAATTTTTCTCCCGGGTCAGCAGAATAGGTTGAGGGTGACCGACAATTTTGTGTCCAGAGGGAGCTTTGAAGCTTGTCTAGGAGGCCCAGCTTCACATTTAATGCAGAATATAAACAAGTGGTGGCTGCCACCAGGCACAGCCACTGCCCAGCCTGTAGTGCTGCTCTCCAGCTGTGCCCAAACAGCTGTGCCCACGCTCCAGAGTGTCTGTTCACAGCTGCCATTGGTGACCAAAGACAATTTTGGGGTGAGAGTGACCTTAAAACTCACCCAGCCCCACCCCCTGCCATGGGCAGGGACACTTCCCACTATCCCAGGTTTCTCCAGGCACTGTCCACCCTGGCCTTGGACACTCCCAGGGATGGTCCACATCCCTGCCATCCATTCACTTACTGATTCTGTTTGTTGGAGGGAAAGGGAAAACAGGAAATATCTGATGATTTTTGCAATTCCTCCCCAGTAACTCTCAGAGCTGCCTGGGACATGGAATCCCATGGGATTTCCTGAAGTTCCAAAAGTAGCAAATGACTCACAAATAACACCAAAATCATCAGCTTTCCTGCAAGTTGAAGCTTGAAAAGGACCTCTTCGCTTGGGTCAGCTGAAATGTTTTAAAATAGTTGATTAAATAGATGGTTTAATGGTTAAATAGGTGGTTAAATAAATGGTTAATACATGGTTGAATAGCTGGTTTAAAATAGTTTTTGTAATTGAGACTTTTTGAAATTCATCCCGTTCAATAAGGAAAAGCAGATAATTTTGCTCAGAAAATATTGAAATACAATATCTTTATCATTTCACACTACATTGTAGTTAATGTGATTGAAAAATCTAATTGAAAATGTCCCTCTCCCTTGAACAGTTTTCATTTCAATAATTGGTGTTTACTCCATGGAAAAGAATTAATGGAAAACCTTCAGATGGATCCAATTAGATTCCTACTAGAAAGGGGCAAGTAAATATTTCTAATTTTATAATAATAAATACTGTGATTTGAGTTTGGAATGTAGCTCATATCCAGATGGGTAAATGTGTATATATGTACAGATCCCAGATCATGGAATATTATCTATGGAAGCTGCTCCCCTGGTCAGGAATATTTCACATCCAAAACTGAGCAGAGAGAGAAATAGCCTAAAATTGCCAAGCATTTTGTCTTAAGAGCTTTAATGTGGGATTTAGAAATTTCACATTCAGGTTTCTGGGCTGAATCTGAGCAGAAAAGTTTAAATCTTTTAAGTTTTGGGTGTTTAATGATGTTTGGTCACCAGCTGACCCCTGGCTATTGCAGGATGACACTTTGATTTTGGCCAGGCTTAAAAGGAGTTGGATAAACCCCAACAGTTTCTTTTTAAAAACCAGAAACTTTGGTTTTTTTGGCAAAGCTCCACAATTCCTACTGGAGATAGAAAGTGCAAACTTTGAGATTTTTGTAGCAGAATTATTTCTGCTACAGAAATAGTAATAATGCTGCAGCTGAGCATTATTACTATTACTATTCTTATTATTAACTATTTTACTTCCTTCAGTTAATTCATTTGCAAAACCCTTCCACTGTTTTAGAGATCTCCACCATAAGCATTAATTTTTTATTTCGAAATTGAGATTATTCTGAAATTTTATTAAGAATTAAATCAAATATCTTACAGTCTTAAGTGACTTGGTTTCCTACTTTGAATTTTCTGGGCTACCAGTCCTAACTCTTAGGAAACCAGGTTTTCACCCAGCCCTTCAGATCTCTGATGAGCACGGGAGGGAAAAAAAAAAAATCCCATGAAGTGAAATCCAAGGAGAAAGAGCAAAATTAAAGCCCCAAAATAATGTTCCTTTCGATTCACTCAGTCAGCTGAGAGCAACAGATCACCCTGCAGGGAGGAGGAAATGGAGTTTTCCCTCTAAAAAATAAAATTAGTTACTTTCTTTTGAAACTTTATAGGCCTTTCTGTAAACAGCTGGTGACAAATTGATTTTAAAAATTCTTAAAAAAAAAAAAAAAGGCCTGTCAGGAAGCACTGAAGTCAGCTGGAATATCCCCCCCCGATAATAGAGAGTTATCCATTTTGCTGTGGTTCTGCCTGACTGTGTCCTGTAAGGAAACAGCCCCAGTTGTTCAATAAATAATCATGTTGCAGAATTTAAAATAAGGAACCAGATTATTAAAGTTACAAATCTTTGTAGTCTTTATATCTTTAATAAAACATTTATCTATTAATAATGGATACTGTTTCTGCCCGGCTTGTGCAAAAAAAAAAACCCCCGAAAACCCCCTAAAATAAATGACCATTGGAAAATTGCCAATATTTCTTTCTCTTCCTCAGCCAAGGCTGACAAAAACACAGTTACATTGATAAACTGTTCATCATTTACAAAGGTTTAAAAATTTTAACAGCTCGATGCAAACTGAGCAGTGGATGTTTAGCCTGGGAGGCATCGACAGCTCAGAGTAATCTGGAATCAAAGTTATAACTGCACGGGGTGGTTAATGGGGCAGCAGGGCTGGGAGGGGCACAGTGCACACGGAAATTCAGTGTACAGCACGCCAGGACACCTCAGGGCACGTGGGCCTGGAGTGTTTGTTAGCTGGAGGGATCCTCATGGAATAATAATGGCTTAGCAAGAGGCTGATGGGAATTTGTAAGTTGGCAGGATAAATAAAAATATGGATATTTGTGAGGTGGGCATGTAGGTGTGTGTGAGCATATACTTATATGTATTTATATATATATATAAAAAATATATAAAATATATATAAATAAAATAAAAATAAATATATATAATATATTTATATTCTTATATATTTTATATTCTTATACATAATTATATCTAGTTTTATAGATTTTAAATAATTTTTGTATAATTATATGTAATATGTGTAATTATATGTAATTTTTATTTATATATGAAATTTATATATTTTTTACTGTATATTGGATCTCAGGAAAAGGTTCTTCCCCCAGAGGTTGGTTGGCACTGACCAGGCTCCCCAGGGCAGTGGGCACAGCCCCAAGGCTGCCAGAGCTCCAGGAGGGTTTGGACAATGCTCTGAGGGACAGGGTGGGATTGTTGGGGTGTCTGTGCAGAGTCAGGGGTTGGGCTGGATGATCCCTGTGGGTCCCTTCCAGCTGAGGATATTCTGGGATTCTGTGATCCTGCTCAGTCCTCCCACTGTCCCCTTGGCAGTGCCCCTCCGAGCACAGTGGGGAAGGACCTCACCTTGTGGCTCGTGTGACTTCCCAGGCAACAGGGGGGAGAAATGCAGGTTTCTGGGGGTTTGTGTGCACACAGAGGGCTGCAAATCCTGCAGTGCCCAGGCCACTGAACAGCAAACTGAAGAAAATCAAATGTCTTCATCGAGGCAACCAAGAGAGCTGGGAACTGCTCTCAGATGTCCCCACACCCCCCCACCTCCTCCTCCAGAGCCCTGAAGGGACATTTGGGAACAGGGCCATGCTGTCACATCACACAGCACTGGAACGCTCCCTGTGAGGCTTCAGATTCTCCATCCACCATCCCAGAATTCCATTATTCATGGGATGAAGATGTGATGGTCAATTCTGCCTCCTCTGGAGCTCTCCTGTGACAGAGGTCACTCCCTGCACGCCCCAGCGCAGAGCAGGGCCCAGTGTGCCCACACAGCTGGAGGGACTGGTTGTATCCTCCTGTTGTTCCTCACTTCCAGTGAGGAAGGGCTGTTGGAGGGACCTGTGGATGATCATTGCAGATGGTCACCAGCCCTGTGCTCCAAACAGCAACCTGACCCAAAGGAGAACATTTCCCACGTGTTTTGTTTTCTGCTCTCAGAAAAACAGGAACAGGGAAAAGTTGTTTGTTTTTGGTTTTTTTTTTTTTGTTGTTTGGGGTTTTTTGGGGTTTTTTTGTTTTTTTTGTTTTTTTTTAGGAAATGTTCAAGTGTTGGTTTTGAAATGCTAAACACCCCCAGCTCCATCAGCTGCTCCTCATCAGCCTTGTGCTCCAGACCCTTCCCCAGCTCCATGGAGAAAAGGAGGTGCAGGGGGGACCTTCTCAATCTCCACAACTCCCTGACAGGAGGGTGGAGCCAGGGGGGATTTGGATCTTCTTTCAGGTAACAAGGAACAGAATGAGAGGGAATGGCCCCAAGTTGAGCCAGGGGAAGTTTAGATGGGATATTAGGTGTTTTCCTCTCCATATCCCTCATCCAAAGCTTCCAGAGGTGAGGCTTTGTGAGCGCCCAGCACTGTGCTGTCCTCGGAGCACTGCCAGGAGCCTGGCATGGCTGGGAGGGCAGGAGGCTCCAGTAACACAGTTCTCTTCCCAGTGGGACCAGTGCAGCCCCTGTGCCACTGCCACCATGTTCCTTCTGGGGGGCCACATCACATCATCACGGTACCTATGTCTGGTTTCACTGCAGGAACCTCATCAGCTACTGATTGATTAAAAACCAGCAAAATGCAAACACCCAGAGGAGAACATCTGGAGGAAAACTAACTCAGAGGTGTGTGCTCATTAGGTTTCACACCCACCCTGGCAGCTCTGCACTGTTCCCTTTCCACACCTGAACCTTTTCCCAGGGCTTTGGCTGCACTTTTATCCAGAGCAGCACCTATTTCACCCCCTTCTCTCCGATGGCAGTTGCTGTGTCACAGTTGTGGGTGGCAGAGGATGACCATGAGGGATGAACTGTAAGTTCTGGAGGTGGCTCTCATGGAGAGATTCATGTTTGTAGCACGGCAGGAAATTCCTGGGGACATCTAATGCTGCAGTGCCTGGCAGCTCCTGGCTTTTCCTTCCACAGCACTTGCCTGGGCAGTAGAAATGTCCATCTCCTGGGGCTCAGAGCCTGGTGTGGTCCAGACACAACACAAACCGAGGAATAATAATGAAACAGTGTCAAACATGCATTTACTGCTGCTGCAGGTGGCTCTGGGACACTCCAGATTATCCACAATTCCATTAAGAATGCAGCCTGTGGAATCAGCCTGAAGCAGGGCACGTGTATGGGGGCAGCAATATTTTTAGATGCTGTAATTGGGACTTTGGAACATTTGCTTTAAATGTCTTCATCCAGATGTTCAAAATAGTAAAGCCAAGCTGCTGAGCCTGTGTGGGTGTCAGAGTCAATCCCAGCTGAGGTGTCATTAAACTGTTGGGCCCCTCCTGTGACAACATCCCAGTGACAGCTGGGAAATGGTTAATGACAAATTATTGTCTCTAACACACTGAGGCTGAAATTGTCTCTGCACGAGAAGGAATGGGAGCAGTGGGTTCCTGCCCTCTGCACGAGGCCAGGAAACCACAGAGGAGAGTTGGTGTGGCTCCTTTGGGAGCAAACCTGGTAAATTCATCTTTTTCCCTCAAGACATTATGTCCCTAAAAGGTGTCACACAGAGCTGGAAAACATTTGGTGACAACTGCAGAGCACACGGTGCGTGAGGCAGCAGATAGTGCAGAGCAGAATGGAGAACAGCTGTGGAAAGGGAGCTGGCAGAGCCAGGGCAGTGCTGGGCCAAAATAATGTTTGTTGCTGCATAAACACCAGGGGAAAATTCAGGGTGATAGCACAGATATGTAACTAAAGTTAGAGCACATCACGGAGTGTTGAAACGGAGCAGCTTTGGGGGTTGGAACAAGATGATATTTAAGGTCCTTTCCAACCCAAACCCTTCTATGATTCTGACTTCTTGCGTGGGAAGGACAAGGGGAAATGGTTTTGAATTAAAAGAGAAGAGATTTAGATGTTAGGAAGAAATCCTTCCCTGGGAGGGTGGGGGGGCCCTGGCACAGGTTGCCCAGAGAAGCTGTGGCTGCCCCATCCCTGGAAGTGTCCAAGGCCAGGTTGGATGGGGCTTGGAGCAACCTGGGCTAGTGGAAGGTGTCCCTGCCCAGGGCAGGGGGTTGAAATGAATGATCTTTAAGGTCCCTTCCAACCCAAACCATTCCATAATTCCATGATTCTATGAAATAAGCATTAGAAACTGAGGAATTAAATTTAAATGTAAAGAAAACAGAGAAACCTGTCACATCCGGATCACTAAGGACTGTAATCCTCAGGAAGTTCCCTGTATGGGGGCACAGAATTATGGTGATGTTCACTTCTCCAGTCTGAAAGAAGCTGGTTTTGTTTCTGGTTTCAACTTTTACTAATTCACTCTCAGGTGGTAGGTGGGCAGACACTGCTGGGAATGCTGTGAGCAGGAAACCCATGAGTTCAGTTTTCAGTCCTGTCTTCCTTGGCTTTCCTCTCCTAGCCTGGGGGATGCTTACAAGCTCAAAAATCATTTTTACCTTGAAATGGTTCATTTAAAAATTAACACAGTTGTAACTAAGTTTGAAAGAATTCAATTAGAAGCACTGCGCAAGAAATGTGAAGTCAGTGCACGCCTATAATGTTATGGTGAGATATTTTATGTTCTTAAATTAATTTTTTTAATTAAATTTACCTTCTAAACATTATTTTTGCTTCTACAGTGTTATCTGGATGTTTTGCTCTGCTGGGGAGGAATAGAGAGAACAAACAAATCAACTCTTGTGCATAAGCACACAAACACACATTTCCCTCTTGGGTTTATCCTGTTCAGTTGCTTTGGCCCACTGGGGAGTTTTTTGGAAATGTGCTTAAGGTTCACCTTTACAGGGAAAATATGGCAATGAAATATCCTTTCTCAGAACATTTGCCACTGCTCCAGGTGCTGAGAGGGGCTGAGGTCACCCCCTGACATGATGGATTCTCCTTTCCCAGCTCAGCTGCTGCCCATGAACGTGGTGGTTCCTCAGAGGGTCTATTCCTGATCAGCTTTTGCTGAATGCAGATATTCTGGGGATAAGGAGTGTATTTAGTGCTTGAAACAAAGGAAAACCCTCAGATGAGTGAGTTCTAAGGTGCTGGTGAGATTTCCCATGCAGGACAGCTGAGGCAACACCATTAAGAGTTTGGTTGTTACCAAAGTTATCCAGCTTTCCAAGTCCCAACCACGTGAACACGGGAGACTCATCAAGGAGTTAACAGATAGACTTGTAAATCCACAGAAATTCCAGCTGCCACTGCAGGAGGTGAGTGATAACTAGGGAGAGGGTGTCCTTATCCTTTCTGCAAGAGGAGCTTATCCCTGGCCATGGGGCAGAGAAGCCCCTCCACAAAGGACTGGGTGTCCTGGGGAGCAGAGGGGTGCTGGGGCAGCTGGAGCTGAGGGTGGGGCAGCCTGGGGCTGGGCAGTGTGTCACTGGGGTTTGGAGCCACCAGGAAGGGGGACCCAAGGGGCTCATCCTGCCCTTTCTGCACACGGGGCCACTTCCAACCCTCTTCTGTTGCTACAAAGCAGGGGAAAATCAGCCCTGAAGGAGCCAACAGGAGGGTTGTCCATGTGTGGGCAAGTGAGCTTTGCCTGGCCAGTGTGTGCAGGGTGGTCCCAGGTGAGTGGGACAGGGGGCTGGAGACTCCTGAGCTGGCAGGAATTTGTATGGTGGGTCTGCAGGAGGAGAAAACACCAGAGTTTGAGGTGAGTTTTTTTAACGTGAGTGCATGAGGATCATGGACTCATAGAATGGTTTAGGTTGGAAGGGACCTTAAGGCTCATCTCACTCCAACCCTCCTGCCTGGGGCAGGGACATCTTCCACTATCCCAGGTTGCTCCCAGCCCCGTCCAACCTGGCCTTGGACACTCCCAGGGATGGGAGATGTTTTCTATGGATAACTCTGAGGGCTGACTCTTATGATTGTCCTCCCCTTCCCTCCAGCACTTGCTGTCTAGCTGCTCCAAGTCCTGCTGGTTCTTCTCCCTTTCCTATCACACATCATTTCCCTCCTTGTCTCTGTCATTACAGAAGCCCCCACAATTCCCAGGTTTTTATTCAGGACCTCTGAGCAGGCTGGTGCTGCTCCAGTGGGTTGTAGGAGAAGGTAACTCATCCCACTAAAGGGCAACTCTTGTCTGCTGAGCACCAGAGTAACCAGGACTCCCAGCATGTCACACCTGCTGGACTAGAAGCCAGACCTCGGGGATTTCCCATCTGCTCTAAGGTCATAAGGAGGGTATAAAGTGGGAAAGGGTTGTGTATTGGTTTGATGATACTGAGAGTGCCTTGCTGTGGCCCTGCACACCCCAGCTGTGCCCACCTCCATGAACCACTGCAGATCCAACAGCAGCACTTTGCCAAGGTCAGTGGCAGGGTGGGTCTTTCACAGAATCCCAGAATGGTTTGGGTTGGAAGGGACCTTAAAGCTCATCCAGTTCCACCCCCTGCCATGAGCAGGGACACCTTCCACTGTCCCAGGTTGCTCCAAGCCCTGTCCAACCTGGCCTTGGACACTTCCAGGGATGGGGCAGCCACAGCTTCTCTGGGCAACCTGTGCCAGGGCCTCCCCACCCTCCCAGGGAAGGATTTCCTCCTGATATCCAATCTGAATAGGAAACACTGAGCTTTAAATACTGTGTAAATGGAGTAGTTGTGTTCCCAAACTCCAAAACATTCCTTCCCTCTGTGTTTCCCTTGTGAGTAAATCACCCCAAGCCAGGTCTGTTGGGGGCAGTTTGGCAGCAGATTTGCAGCTCTTGGCTTTTCTCACCCCAAATCACCAACTGCCCCTTTCCCTTTTAAGAGGCTTAAATGTCTCACTTTTAAGTTCTCTTTACAGGGCTTCTGTAAACAGGTGAAACAGCAGCTGAAGGCATCTGCTTATGAGCAGAACATCACAGGAACATCAACAAAGAGAACTTCTTTTCACCTGTACGAGGCAATATGGCCCAGGGCCCACCATGGACATGCCCTGCCTGTTAGGAGTGGTTTAGCTTGTCCTCATCACTGGGATTACCATCCTAGGGCAGATTTTGTGCTGTGAATGTGTCTGCCCATGAAACCAGACAGTTCATACTCCCCTCCCACCCCCACCTTGTTGGCTCTGTGCTCTTTGAGGCATAAAGACCTTGGCACTAAATTGGACACCATTTAATTTCTCCATAGAGAGGAGGTCACAGACACCTTCCATAAATCCTTCATCTCTTGTTGGTCTCGTTTTGTTCCCTTTTCCTCCCTCCATCCTCTCCTGACTCTTGGAGGGGTCAGAGCTGGAGCCTGGTGTGGTTCAGCAGCTGGTTTGTGGCTCCTCCATGCAGGCAGCTCGTGGTAATTTGGTATTGCAGCCACGGCCCAGCTCCAACTCTGAATTCTAGGAAGCAAATTTTGCCCAAAAAAGGGAATCAATAAGCTTCCCCGTGCATGTTCTTGCTGTTAACAAAACCATCACATAAGCAGTTCTGCAAATCTCTGCTCAGATATTGCTCCTAAGATCTCAGCTGCACAGAATTCCAGGGAATCAGCACAAAGAGGCCTTTTGTGCTGGAACTCTCCAGCCCCTTTCACAGCTCCAGGTTGGCTTTGCTTTGCCCAAAGCTCTGGGGATGCTCAGGGTGGGGGAGCAATTGGAGAGCAGGGCACGTGGAGGGGAAACTTTGGAGGAGAGCAGGCTGTGCTGCCTGCATCAGGAATTCATAAAGCAGGGGGAAAACGAGGAATTTGGCTGCTGAAATGAGAGGATCAACTTGCAGTGGGGTAACCTGGTGCCTGGCAGCAGGAAAATAAGGATCTGGGGAGGTCTGTGCAGGGTTTGGAGGGGCAGAGTGGGAGCAGCCCGGGTTGTACCTCTGCTGAATGCTGAAATAAGCAGAATTCAGTGCCTGTCCTCCGTGTGTCTGCCCCCAGGAATGCAAACTGCAGCTTCTCCAAAGCAGATTTTCCGTGTATGAATTATTTTGATAGGTTTTTTGATTGAAAAAGTAACTTAAGAAGAATTGCAGAAGAGAAAGCAAAGGCTAGTTTACATTGCAGGCTGCAGTAAAAAAGACTGATAGGGGATGTCACCCCCAAAAAAAAAAATCAGAAAAGGGGAAATACTTCTAAAAAGCCAATAGTTTTTCATAAAATCTTTCATGTTCTACTAAGGCCATTTTTCAACCAAATGATTCTTTGACTTCTCCTAGGCTTGAAAAATGTTAAGCAGCATCTCCCAAGGCCACGCTGGAGGACTGGGATGGAAGGGGAGAGATTACCTTTTGCTGAAGGGGCTCCCTTCAGTCCCAAGGGCTGGGCCTGGATAATTTTTGGGATATTTCATGCTCTCAGTCCTTGCTTTTAAGGTCAGTTTTGCCCCTGAATTTTTTTGGTGCTATTCCTACATGTCTGTGTTGTTCTTATGAGGTGGATGGTTGTGCTGGAAGGATCCTGGGCTTAGTGGCATCTCTCCAGATGGGCATCCCATGTTGGATTGCCATGCTGGACTTTTCATGGAGTGATAGGACAAGAGGGAATGGCCCTAAGATGAAGGAGAGTAGGGTTAGATTTGATATCTCTTAGGAAGAAATGCCTATTGGGGAGAAATCCTTCCCTGGGAGGGTGGGGAGGCCCTGGCACAGGTTGCCCAGAGAAGCTGTGGCTGCCCCATCCCTGGAAGTGTCCAAGGCCAGGCTGGATGGGGCTTGGAGCAACCTGGGCTAGTGGAAGGTGTCCCTGCCCATGGCAGGGGGTAGAATGAGATGATCTTTAAGGTCTCTTCCAACCCAAAGCATTCTGTGATTCCACAGTTGTGTGGTTCCCCCACTCCAGGTCACACCAGGTGTCTGTGGGTGAGACTGGGGCTGCAGCCCCTGCACAAACAGCCATCACCCAGCTCAAGGGGTGGTTTGGGCCCCCCAGGCTGGAAGAGGACAGCCCTTGTAGATGCTGTGGCTGAAGAGGAATCAGCCCTGAGTCTGCCACGAGTCTGCTCCCAGAGGAGTTTGCTTGCTGGTGCAACCCCAAGGGTGATGCATCCCTGGTACCACAGAGTGCAGGGACACCTTCCACCAGCCCAGGTTGCTCCAAGCCCTGTCCAGCCTGGCCCTGGACACTTCCAGGGATCCAGGGGCAGCCACAGCTTCTCTGGGCAACCTGTGCCAGGGCCTCCCCACCCTCACAGGGAAGAAATTCCTTTTAATATCTACTATCTAATCTCAATAGGAAATCTGTGCTTTACAGAAGTCTGAACTAAGTTGGTTTCTCCACACTGGAGCTGTGTCCGTGCTGGATGTTGTGACAGGCTGAGTGCAGATAAACTCTTCTGGCACTAAGTGGGGACAACCTGAGCTTTGGGAGCAGAGGGAGCAGCCTGGAGCTGAGATCCCACTGGCTGTGGCTGCACTGGGGGGGGTGTGCTGCTGCCTCCCTCCCCCCCATCCCTGAGTGCTTGTTCTCACAGAACCCTGGATCCACACTCCAGGGCAGCTCTGATGGTGGTGCTGCTTTTGCTGTCTCCACTTACTGGCCCCTGGATTTGCTGCTGCCCTTCAGAGGAGGCTGAACTGTCTCACCAGACCTCTGAGAAATGGGCTTTAATGCAATGCAAGCTTGTTTACACCCCCACCCCGAGCCAGGCATCATGTGCTTTTCAGTCTGGCTGTCTGGAGAGATCTGCAGTGAAGTTGGGAATTGCTCCATTACTGAAACTGTGGTTGAAAATGAAGTTATTTTTCTAATGGGCCAAATATATACATCAAAATGTTACAGAAAAGACCCAGCGACTGCACTGTAAAATGACTTGGCAGGATCTATTTGCTTGCTATCACATTTGCTTGCTGCCTGATTTATTGCCAGTCTGGGGTTTATTGCTGGAATGAAAGACTTGTAGCCAAAGGTTTGCTGGTTATCCCTGCAGGCTCCTGTCCTGTAGGGATACCCCCCAGCTGGACCCGGGGTGGGACAAGGGAAGGACCAGCCTTCAAGTAAACGATGGGTCTGCAACCTCAGTGCTCATTTCTTGGTCTCTCTGAGAGATGCCTTTTGGACAAGGTGGCTGAAATGGCTTCAGAGGTGGCACTTTTTGGACAGTGAACAATGGAATTGTGTCCAGGCAGGATGCTGTGACCAATGGGCAGTTCTTGTGCTCACACACCCATCATATATAGGCTATTATATTGAGGACTTTTCGTTCCCAAACTGCATGTTTGGGTTTGTAGAGTATTTTCACATGGGAATTTCAATGGGATTACAGGGATTTCTCTCTTCTTCCTCAGCACTCTAAACCTTTGTGACCCGGGTTTGGAGGCCAGGCTGTCCCTCTACCACCAGCAGAGCATCCCAGGGCTCTGCTTAGGCTCTCCCTCACTCTCCTGGTCTTCCAGCCTGTCCTTTCCACTGATCCTGTGTCCATCCATGTCCTGTGAGCCATCCCACCTCTCTGATCACCTCTGGTCTCACAGCCCTCAAACTCCTCCTGGCTGGATTGGATTGGGAAGGAAGGAGCGACATTCCTTTTACAAGGGGGGGGGTCTAATAACCAAACTTCCCATTAATGCCTCACTGTGAATTAGCTCAGGTCTCAGCTCTCACTCAGTGTGTCCACTCAGGACACTTCCCAGCTGGCATTTCTGGGAGAAGAGCCCTTCTGCTCTGCCACAGAACCAGCTCTTCCCCTTGGTCTTTCCCTATCCCTGGTGGCTCCTGCCCATCCCGTGGCTCTTTGCTCTCCTGTCGTGCTCAGTGACCTTTTCAGACACCAGCTGTGCACTGGCAAACGAGATGGAAGGACAGTTTCAGGTCTCTCAAGCAGGAATTAGTGTTGAAAACCCCTGTTTCTGATTGTCCTTCCCTTTGGACAGCCACGTTTCTCCTGTGCTCTCACGGAAACACAGCCCAAGAAAACCAGAGTCCATTCCTTCTGTTCTGTGTGGAACAGTCCCTTTCTCACTGGCAGAGGCTCCTCCTTTCAGTGAACTGATGTCTCCTGTGCCATCAGAAATAAGGATGAGCCAAACACATCCCAAGCACTGCAGTCACCTGCTCCCCCCTGGCATTTTGCAGGGACTGTGGGACACAAGGACACCAGGAGCTCTCCCTGTGTCCTTCAGACTGGGTAAGACGAACTCCCTGCACATTGTTCCAGGGAATTCTGTCACTGATCTTTTCAGTGGGACCCCTGAGATTCCTGCAAGATGTCTCACAGCATGGTGGGAATGTACAGAGGGGAATAACCCCAGATTTGGTGGGGTAGTGGCCAATGCCATGATTTCCTGGGATCACTGTGCCAGCTGACCCTGGCAGCTCTTTCCAAGCTTGTCAATCTGTCTCCATTGGCTTACTCTGTGTGTTTGTGCCTCTCTGCTTTATTTACATTATTCAGAGCTAAACTCAGTGACAAGCAGGGTCTTGGCACAGCAAAGCTTCAGTGGTTTGAACTCTGATTGACAGTGATCCCTGTCAAACATGAAGGTTGGAGAACATTGTCTGTCTGCCAGACATCACCCACTTGGCCTAAGCCAGAGGTATCTCTGAACCATCTACCTGCTCCAAACAAGTGCTGCCTGTATATTCATCAGCCAATTAGCTTTACAAATTGCCGGGATGACACTGATGTGTTTGATGGGCTCAGCAAAATCAGATGCTTTGAGGTGTCATTTTATCAAAGAGCTCAGACTGTGACGGGCGTGTGAAAAAAGAAAAATGTTTTCCCCCCACCAGACCTGTTCAAGCTGAGCTTTGACACAAAGACTCAGCTCGTGCTTGAGCACAGGGTGGTGCTTCAGCTGCCATCGGGTCTGTTTGTTTTCCCACCAAGTAAATCTGAGGAACTATCTAGACAATAAAGGACAGGAGCAAATCTGAATTAAAGGAAGAAGTAACCAGGCACTTCTTTGGAAAAGAAAACTGGAAAAAACCGAGATCAATGCCCAAGCAAGCTCAGCATCAAGTCTGAGTATCTAAGGGAAGCAGCAGGATGTGTATGAGATTGCAGGGCTGTGTCAGTGAGCACAGTGCTGGCACTGCTTGACTCCATTTGAGTTGAGCTGAACAAAATGGGAAGTGAGTCTCCTGAAGTCTCAAAACCTGTGTTTTGGGGAGACTGGGTGATTCAAACCCATTTTACTTCATCAGAACTCTCTGTTGCCACTTCCCTTCCCTAATGTGCTTAGAATCAAGTTCTTAAGGAGCAAAGAGTGTGTGGATACAGAAGTCAGCCCAAATGTTGTCTACAGTGTGTGACCTAGATTTTCCAAGGGACTTAGATATGCACATGCATGCACAAAATCTAAATTCAGCCCCATGTCTGGCTTGTGTGAGTGGTTGTTCTGGTAAATCAAGAACCACTAATGCAAATGGACAAAGCCTTTTTTTTTCTCCCCCACAATTCCTGATCAGTACGTGTCAGTGCAGGGAGTATCATTGCAAATTGAACATGCAGTCAAACATGTTTTTTTCACAGCTAAACAGCCTTGAAAAATATTAGTCCTGCACACTAATTAGTCAGGGATCAGAATCTGATCCCAGAAAATATGCTCACTCAGCCAAAAATAGGAAGATGGTTGTAGACATCCATATGCATATATTTCTGTTCTGCATGTGCAGTGAGCTCTAAATGCACACGTTTCAGAACAGCCTCTACACACCAACTTTTTAATTAGGCTGGTGGCCTCACGGAACATTTCCTGCTGGAATAAAGTGCTAAGTAGGAAAAAAAGAAATAAATATCTGGAGAACAAGATGCACTTTTGCAGAGATGCTCAGGAGTCTTCAGGCAGCTCCCTGTGCAGCCCCAGGAACGTCGTGTGTGAAGGCCCCCAGTGTGCAAAGTTTACAGGAGCTGACACGGACGTGGATCCGAGTTGGAGGGATGTCAGTCTGGCTTTCCAGCACTGTCACAGCTGCTCAGTTATGGGCTGGACAGACTGTGGCTTTGTTCCAGATCAGTGAGCTGGGTTGCAGCTCCTGGAGTGTCACTCAGGAGGGGCCCTGCCTGGAGAACCCAAAGATGTCAGTGAGAAACGGGGAGGTGAACTATCCAATGTGACAGAGAACAGGGAGTGCACCCTCATGGCAGGAACTCCTTCAAGTGGCTCCAATTCAAAACATTTAGAGACTTTTGGCAAGAGCTCTGTCACAGCTGCTGGGTCAGCCTGGACCCTTCTGACCAGAGGGAGGACTCTGTGGGTATGAACATTGCATCCCACGCTGTTGTCAACCTGCTTTACCATCCTCTGGAACTTTCCAAAGCTTTGAATAGACATTATTTCACTGTCAGAGTTCTGCCTCCAGTGGTTGAGCCAGCTTTAATTATTCCAGAATAACTGGAGCAGTGAAATTCCGTGCTGTGGTGGGAGCTTTCCTAAAGCTGCTCTGCTCCAGCTCAGGTTTCTGAGACCATTGGAGCTCCTTGGCTGCTCGTGGTGCTTGTCAGCACTCGTGGATGCTCCTCTTCCCATCCCAGCTGTCTCCTGGTCATCATGGACAATCAGACAACACGTGCTACTGGTCCAGCTCCTGAGAGGTGGGTAGGAAATGGGAATAGCAGAACCTTATTGGCATGTCCTCTTGGTGACAAGGAGCCAAATGTAGGCTGAGTTTGGACATGCAGGCACCAGGTTTGTGCCCCTTTGCTCTTGGGAGTGTTGTGCTTAGAGGACACACTTCACCTGGTTTCCTGCCACCCTCCACTTGCTTCCACAACTGGGCATCTGCACCCTCTGCTCAGACTTGAAACATTCATTAGGGCCATAATTAACACTCTTACGGTGATTAAAGAGTAGAAATAGGGAAAATTAGTTCCATTAGAAGCACAGATTGGGGCTGCTAGTGCTTCTCCTGACCTGCGGGGTCTCAGACGTGAGTCTGGTGTTCTTATTATGTCACACCTTATACAAATAAGGGATAAAACAGCAGTTCCAGGGAGCAGGAAGACGTTAAGGAGGCAGAGGAGTAGAAACACGAGTTAGAACTTCTGACAGCAGAGTGCTGCAGTAGAAGGTTATTTTAGAACTTGCTGCCTCAAGGGAGTTTGCACTTTCTTGCCTTGCAGTCAGCTAAAGATGTTGATGCCAATTTAATCAGAATTAAATGTATTCTCTCAACTTCAGGCATTTCTCTTAGGTTGCCCTAAGTAATATCCTCTTCCCCCCCCCCCCCCTTCAACTTTCTCTGGGTGCATGGCTTTTGATACAGCAGAAAGAGCAGAAGGTTCCAATCAGACTCACAAACACAGCTGTCATTCAGCTCTCTCCTTGGCACAAGCTGTATTAATATCTACTGATGTGTCTCAGCCAGTGATCAAAATCTTGCCTGCATTGCCATGGCAATGCAAAGGAAACTGAATTCCAATATGACAAAATCCCTCATCTCTTTACCCAGCCATTATCACTGAGGTTGTACAAACACACAGCCCTGCAAGCAATGAGGTTTCTGGCAGCACTGAGTGGGGCAGCTCAGGGTACCTGGCTCTCCTGGAGAGTGCTGGAGATGCTTCCCCTCCCTTACCCTGGGATGGATTTGCTTTCTCTTCTGTTACTTGGATGTGCTTTTTTTCTGGCATTTTTTTCCTTATTTTCTCCCTGTTTGCATCTTGGATTTCCCTGAGCAATAACGTGCTTGTGGCTGTGGGGGCTGGAGAGGAAACGCAGCAAGGAAACGCTGGGAGAGTGTCCAGCCCATGCCTCCTGTTCCCTCTGCTCCCACTCAGCCCTCTTTCCTTTATCCCAAGGAATTCTTTCATGTCCCTCACCTGCCCCACTCAGTTATTGTTCTTCCAGAATCCCCTGATCCCCCTGGGCTCTGTGTTTCCCTGGGGATGGGGAGGGAGGCACCGTGGGCTCCTTGGTGGACAAACACCACGCTCTGCCTGGCTGATGTGCAGGTGAAGGGAACAGCCTTTCGGGCTCTGCAGGTCTCTTTAAAAATTCATAATCGAAAGATTCGAATGGAAAAAGGACAGGATCAACACCACGGGTTTCCAGCAGCCCTAAACTTTTGGAAGTATTTTTTTTGTGTGTGTTCGGTTTTGGGAAGTCTCCAACTGCCCCTTCCAGTGTTTCTGCAGGTACTGACAACCACTGGCAAAGCTTGAGCCCAGCATTTTTAAGAGCCCTTGCAGAGATGGGTGACCTCCAAATACAGGCACCATTCAATCCTTTTACTCTTCAAAACAGGGGAAGCAGAACAAAGAAACAAGTTGTTTTCTGCCTTAGTCTTGTGGGTGAACCCCAATCAAAGGGGGCTGCATGTTCTCAGCCACACTGGCTTCAAAGATCCACTATTTCCCACTGATGTTTAAGATTTTTTTTCCTTCTTTGTGCCTTAAAGCACTTGTAAAAACACCTTCTGGTGCCCACACTTGTTCACCAACACAAGGCAATGTCCCAAGCCAAGTTCTTATGGGAGATTCGACTAGAGTTGCATGGAAATGAAGATATTTTCCATTCCAGGGTTCCCTATCAACTTTTTATTTCTATTTACAATCAAGGAGTACAATCCAGGAGTTTGTATCAGCTTGCCTTGCAGAGTCTGTGTGTGCATGACTTTTCCAGGATACTTTCAAAAATGAAATTTATTCATCTTATTTGGAAGAAAATCAAACATGAAATAGGGACAAACAGAAAGATGCTGAGCAATTCTGCCTCATAACCAAATTTGCTTTCAGAGTAAATGACAGGGAAGAAAGAGCATGTTAAAAAAAACCAAAGGAAGTGCACACACTGAATTCTGGGGCTGTGTTTTCCCAGTAATGGGGACTTGTGGTGCTTTCACTGTCTGCACCGAAATCCATTAGGACTCCTGCATAACCTCTTGTCCTTCTTTATAACCCACGTGTTGTCCCTGCTTTTCAAAGCCATCGCTCCTGAAAATGCCTCTCTGGGAAGGGCACAGGGCACTAACCATGGGAGCTGCCTGGGAGGGAAATCCATTGTCAGGGAGATGCTCTGGAATATGATACAGGGGATAGCGTTGCAATCCATCCTCCTGATAAAACCTTCCCTGGGAGCTGCACAAAGACAGAGCAGAGAGAGAGGCATTTGTATGGCAGCAGGTGCCCCAGAGCCACGGCGGGAATTCACAAGTACCTTTGTGTGCCAGTGTGAAAAAGTTGCTTTCCCAATTCTTATTATCCTCCCAGGCCCTCTCCCTGAGCAGAACAGGGGCTTGAGCAGGCACAGTAAAAACCACTCAGGGCAGAGCTGCTGCTGAGTCACCAATCACCAGTGTCAGAATGTCCCCACATCCCTCAGGGCTGCACAACAAAGCCTCGGACATCTGCCCCCTAAAACAGGACACAACAACCTGTCCCAGCTCTCAGGGTGGTTGCAAGGGAATTCCATCTCCCTCCTGCACAGCTGGAATTCCATCTCCCTCCTCCCCAGCTCCAGCTCAGGCAGACCCTGGCATGGGTTGGAAGTGCAATATGTCCCACCCTTGTCCTCATGCCCTTCTTCTGGTCGTGGCTGTGGTTGGAGCCAGGACACCAGAGGAACCTCTGGCCACTCACAGTGGTGCCCATCTCCTTGCAAAGCCTCCCCAGGGCTCGCCTGTTGCTCCCTTCCCAAACAGGCTGATCTGGATTCCAGAGGCAAAGCCTGGCTCTGACTCACCCTGCCATGAACCAGGATTAGCTGCCAACTCCAAAGTCACCCAGGGAACCTCAGCCCTCCATCATCTGGCTGCCATTAGCTAATTGCTTCCTAGGACTCCTTGCTCCCCTGCTCCTGGCTGGGCTCTTTTATTGCCTCACATCAACTCGGGGAAACAAAATCAGAAGAGTTAAAGGAATTGCCTGAGGTCCCACAGAGAGTTTAGTCTGTGGGTACCTGCCTCCAGCTGTGTGACCTCCACTCCCTTCTTTGGTTTCACGTCTCTCTTTTAAATGCCATTAAATATCCCATTCAATTCAGTGCATTTAGATAAGGAAAGAGTTAAAATTTATCATGGAGTGAAGCCTATAGATAACACTGAGCTGTGGTGGGAGAGGGTGGGGTCCCTCTGAGGGGCCTGAAAGATAAACAAGGAGTCCATAAGGACTTGTGGCAGCAGGTCCTACTTACAGCAATAAGGACCAGACGCACATGAGGACAGGCAGCTCTAGAGCTGAGAGCTACACACGACCACACTGCACAGAAACATGAGGCCAAAGGCTTCCTTCTCAGCTCCTGCAAAGACCCTGGATATTCCCTCACAGAACAGGTTGATATCCTTGTGTGTCTTATCCCTGCAATTAAAACACAAATAAACAGAAAAGGAACAAAGATGCATTTTGTTGCCAAAGAGATCTCGGAATTATTGGCTAAATATTTACTTGTCTGAAGATCTGAGCAGCTCGTGCCAATGCAAGCCATGATGCCTTGTTATTTTACACTCAGCTAAACCACAGGAAAGCTATTAATTGATTAGGCTGCCATTGGGCTTTGCTGAGGTATTGGTTGTGGGCAAACAAAGCCCTTTCATAGTCCTACAGTCCATCTGCCTTAATTAAAGGATGGTTTATCCAAGGTATGTGAAGCTGGATAGCAATATCCCCTGATCTGTTTTCTCAGCCCAAATCATGGAGTGGGTTGAGTTGGAAGGAACCTTAAGGCTCAATTTATCCCACCCCTTGCCTCTATCCCAAGTGGCTCCAAGCCCCATCCAACCTGGCCTTGGACACTTCCAGGGATCCAGGGGTAGCCACAGCTTCTCTGGGCAACCTGTGCCAGGGCCTCCCCACCCTCACAGCCAAGAATTCCTTCCCAATATCCCATCTATCCCTGCCCTCTGGCAGTGGGAAGCCATTCCCCCTTGTCCTGTCACTCCATCCCTTATCCTAACTCCCTCTCCAGTTCTCTTGGAGCCCCTTTAGGCCCTGGAAAGGGCTCTAAGGTCTCCCTGGAGCCTTCTCTTCTGCAGGTGAGCACCCCCAGCTCTCCCAGCCTGGCTCCAGAGCAGAGGGGCTCCAGCCCTCAGAGCACCATGAAGGTGATCCCTTCCCCCTGCTCCACCCCTGAAGGCTGAGCTGTCCCTCACAGAGCAGCCTCCTGGCCCCTGCCTCTTCCCACCTCCCACCCCTTGGATTTGAGCAGCACCTGCAGCTCCCTGTGGCTTTTCCTCATCCCCTGGCACATCCCAAAGCCCTTTTCTCTGCCCATCCCTGCCGTGTGCTGGGGGTGGCACCGGGTTGGCAGTGCTGTCAGCTGAGCCCAGAGCAGGACCTGGGTGAGGAGCTGCAGTTTGGAAATGGAATCTGTTCTATAGTGTGGAATTCCCAAGGCTCCTCTGACCAAAGGAAACAATAGGAATACAACCTCATTAAAGACTAATGTGTGTTTCCAGGCATGCACAAACATGCAGGTAGCTCCCGTGGGCCCCGGGGGAGCAATGGATGGAGCACTATAAAAGCTTTATGAACGACAAACTTGCCAAATTGCTGTTTAAACAAGGAAGCAAATGGGAAGACCATCTGCATCAGATTGAAACTGCTCATAATCCTGTCACTTGTGCCAGGATGGGGTGTTTAAGCTCCTGTGTTGGCACGTGCCCGGGAGACATAAAAATTCGCAGGTTTTGACATGATGTTCCCCCCTCCCCAGTGTAGGATCTGAGCCCCCTTTTGCAATTTCTCTCGGATTTCTGATGGAGCAGGGAGCTTTTCCCCTTTCTTACAGCCCAGAGTGAGTCCTCCCCATTCCTTGGGCTCTGCATGCTGGGGAGCCACGCTGGGAACCCCCAGACTGTCCATCACTTCTCAGTCTCCGGACCATCCCGTGGTCCTTCCTGCCTCATCCTCAGTATCAAACATCTCCCAAACCTCCAGCAGTGCTGCTGTCCTGGCTTTACAGGTGAGAAAGTGAGACACTGAAACGAATGTGTGAAGTTATGAGATGAACCTGATCCTATCTTTGCCCCTTGAGCCTCCATCCCCTTCCCCTCCACCCCAGCACTTCACACCATCCACAGGCTCCTTTCCACTCGTGACAATTAGTACAAACATGAAAGAGATTGGAGGGAAAGGCAAACCACCAGCCCCCCTCCACCTCATGTAGATCTTTATCTTGTCTCTTCACAGGCTTTGAAATACAACTAAAACAAGTTACTGATAATTAGCTCTAAAGACACACAAGCAATTGTGCTTTATCTGTACAAGCTCTTTGATAATAGGCCAAACCTTGTGCCATGAATTGCTAATTGATTCTTTCTTAGCAAAATGTTTGGCTTAATTAAAGGCTGTACTGATTTATAAACACCTCCCTAAATATTATTCACTCTGCATCTGCTGAAAAGAGCTCAGGCTGTTCCTGTGCTCCAGCATTCCCTTTCAAATGATTCCATTATATCCAGCTACACTCTCTCAATACTCACTGTGACAGATTGAGAAATTATTAAATCATAAATACAAAGACCAAAAGCCAGTGATACACACATAATGGGAACTGTTCTCACAGCCCCCAAATATTTCAAATAATGACAAAACCACGAAGAGTCAGGGAGGCAACAATGAAGTTCCTGGCCCGGCCCTGTTCTTCCTCATGCCAGAGTAAATCATGACCCAGTCCCTGGGGCTCAGCCTGGTGTGAAGGCAGAGGAAGGATCTGCCTCATTTTTCCTGGAAGATCACTGTGACTTAGATCAGGTCACACCTGTCATGGTGTTTGTCACTCCAGGCCCTTGCCCAAAGTCCTTCTCCAGCTCCCTTGAAAGCCCTTTAGGCACTGGATGCACGGGGAGAATCAACAGGTCAGTCCCTTGCACCTTCAGAGTCCAGGACTTGCTTTTTGAGCTGTTTCCCCTCAGCAGGTGCTGTTGAGGCTTTTTCTCCTGCAGTTGCCCCCTCCAAGTCTGTGCTGTGTCCCAGAGCCCTGGTGGCTTTACCCTGGGTCTGGTGGCAGCAGGAGCCTGGCCAGGAGGCTGTAGCCACTTGGAGAGTTTGGGGTGCCTGGAAGAACATCCCTGGAGGAGGGGGACTGGAGAGCTGGGACCCCGGGAGGGATCCAGGGCTGGGCGGCTGGCTCAGAGGAGGTGTGGGGAGTTTGCTGGAACACGAGGAGGATGAAGGTTTGACGTGGAGGAGGAAGGGGAGCTGCTGTAGGCAGGTCTGATCCAGAGGGTCTTTAAGCACAGTAGGGTTTTGGGGAGCTTGACTGTACAGGGCAGCCCAGGCAAAGAGAGGGGGAAAGCAGATCCCAGGCCAGGATCCCCAGTGAGTTCAGCTCCAAGGTGGAGCTGTTTTCCAGTGCCTCAGGGGATGCTCAGCTGGACACAAAGGTGATGATGGGCACAGTTTGCTTTTCCTGGAGCACACAAATAGGTCCCCAGGAGGACTGATCATGCTGCAGGATGAGTTTTGGTTCAGCTCAGGATGTGCTTGCCCCGTTCAGGGGGGTAGCCCCAAGCAGGGGCCACCAGCAGAGACAGGACAGTGGCCCAGTGCCCCTCCAGTGTGACCCAGCCCAGCCACTCCCACAGAGCACCTTTCACCCTTGGTCATGCTCCCACCACCCGTCAGAGGGGCTGAACCCCCTCAGGGAGCTGTGCCTGGGGACATGCAGCAGTGCCAGAGGGGTCTGCAGTGATTCCTGCTGTCCTCCCTCCCTCCCACTCCACAGACACGCTGCCCTGCCCTCCCCACCTGCACGTGCCAGAACACAGGCAGGGTTCTGTGCACACACACAGAAGAGTTTCTATTTACTCAGGGAAGTTGGTGATTTACTTTCCCCCTCCCCATTTACCTGTATTCCTGCCTGCTGCAGGAATCCATCCCGGAGCACCTGAGGAGCACTGGATGAAGTGCTGCCCTCTGACATGCACAGGTTATCACTGTCAGCAGCTGGAAGTCTCTCGGTGTTCACATGTAAGTTCATTTTCACCCAGCCTTCATTAGTCAGCCCAAATACCTTCTTCTTCTTTGTCTCTCCCCACCTCCTCGTTACTGATGTGTCTGTGACAAGCTGCTTGTTACCAGTCCTTGCTGTCAGAGTGGTGTGAAAGAGTCAAACCCCACACATAACTTGTTTTGTGCTGAGGGCTGCCCTGTCTAACCCATAAATGGAATAAAATAAACCCAAACCCTGAGGTTTGATGCAAGCTGGGGACTCTGGTGAGGTGTATGGAGAGAGTCAGCTGTGAGCCCTCCCAAACCATTCAATGGGCTTGAACAGAGAGCAGTGACAAGGGCTGGGTGTCCCAGTCCTGGTGTGACACCAGGTGAGATGCAGCTTTTCTGCAGGAGGCTTCTGTTGGGACTGTGAGTTTGGTCAGACATGAAATGAAGTGAGACACCTGTGATCAGTGAGCACAAGTGACTGCAGAGGAGAGGAAACATCCCCTCGTGCCCTGGGAAGGCTTTTGGGTGCCAGCAAGGTGTACACGCAGCGTGTGAGAGACAAGAGCCACGGTGGGGATCCTGCCTTGATATCACATCTAAACTCTTCTGTCACTCAGGACCCTCACGATCACTGCACTCAGGACCCTGTTTGTTTGCTCTACAGAATCTCTTTCCAATGGTTTTCCACTTCTGCCTGGGAATCTCCATGGAGAATCTCCTGCCTTCCCAGGTTAAGCTGCTCCAGCAGTTAATTACCCTGGCTGTTGGAACGTGTGCCCTATTTCCAGGGGGATGTTGCTTGCCTGCAGAGACATTATGTATGCTGAGCACTGGGTAACACACACTTCTCTGCATATATTTGCAACTTGATAACATTGCTCTGGTTGCTCCTCATCCTTAGGCTCTGATCCCTGGCTGGGGTGGATCAGGATTGTTCTGCTCCAGTCAGGACATGTCTGGATTTGGGCCTGTATTAACTGCAAGATACAGTTACTTATGACTAAAATACCCAGTGTTTTTCGAAATAAGGAGAATAAAAGTTTAAGCTGCCACAGATATTCCCATTAATCTGCCCCAATTAGAATATGCACACCACTTTTCAAAAAGGATTTGAGGCTTCTCCCACACAGGCTTAGATGTGTCCGTGTGAAATATCAATGTTTTAGGGCAGGATTTTCAAAAGCACCTTAAGGAAATGAGGCACCCACCTCTTATTGACTCTCACTGACTTCCCTGATTGTTTTTGAAAAAATCCCATCCTTAATTATGGTTATTATGCCATGAGGAATGCTGTCCCTCATTAGCACTGACGTGTCCTAGATACCGCAAGACTCAGGGCTGCCATGTCTGACCATAAAATGTAATAAAATAAACCCAAACCCTGAGGTTACTCAATGGACAAGTGCCCAGACTGTTTCTGGTGATGCCAGTCAGGCAATGTCAGAGCTTTTGAGAGGGCCCTTAAACCAGTGCCTTGAACTCTGTGTTTGCACTGGGAGCTGCAGCCCAGGAGGGCTCAGCTGGGCCCCTGCCCTGTGTCCCAGCACCACCTTTGCCCAAGGGCTGTGCCAGGACAGGGCCAGCTGTCTGAAGGGTATGTGGGAGCCCAAACACAGAGCAGGGACTTCCTTGCTGTACAAACCAGTGGCTGAAGGGCTCCCGGTGAAGTTCAGGTTCCCTCTGGAGTTTTTCAAGGATCTGACTCGCTCAGAGCACCCAAAGCTGTTAATTCTGTCCCCAAAGCTATTCCTTCCTGTTCCCCATCTGACTGCACTCCTGACCCTGTTCCCAGGCCAGCAGCAAGCCAGAGGGAAGCATTGCTCCCAGCACAGCCTGTACCTGCAGGCATGGTCCAGGAAGACCCCAGGATGGTCCTCAGAAGCATTTGGGAGTCAGGAGGTGGCAGGTGTTGGGTGGTATCCACTGGGCTGCCTGTTGTTGGATGATAAGTTCCCACAGTCCCTTTCCCACCATTTGAAGCCTTTTCCATCTCCAGTTTGGACCTCTCGGACCCTCCAGGACCCTCCAGGACACCACCCTACCCTGATAATCTGGGCTTCTGAGAAGCCACACAGACACAGCTCAGTGGTTCTGCTGCATTGACTGGGGGTTACAGGGCACACACCCCAGCAGAGACTCACTGGGGGATCCCCAGAACGTGGAGCTTTGCCTTTGCCACCCCAAAATCACTACAGAACCTCCCTTTTCATTTGCACTCATGTGCAGCAGGTTGTGTTGCTTAGAGCTGCAATCAGAGTGAGCAAATCTGGGCTGATCTGGGAGTGATTCTTCCTCCTGCAAAGGCTCTATTTGGCTCCTGAAGCACCAACGATGTGAGGAAAAGCTGTAGAGCCTCTTTGGGCCAGGAAAATGTATCTCAACTCTCAGAATCCTTTCTCCTTCACAACGGGGTTTAGGAGGCAACCAGGCTGGAAGTACAGCTCTGCTGATTTTTTGCTTTCAAATAGTGCCAAACCTTTAACTATTGATTGCAAGCAAGGTTCATTAGGGAGGGGAAGGAAGAAGCAGGTTTAGTGAGAAATGCAGAAATCCCAGTTCATCTGCTTAGAGGCCTCTGCAGATTAATAGAATGAATTTATCTTGTGGGGCACTAATTGAAGGATGTGCTGAGGTGAAGGACAAGGTCATCTCTTCCCAGTGCAGTGTGTCCTCCATAATTCACTTACCAAACCGTCCTGACAATCTCTGCAGGGTAATGGTGAAGGATGGGCACTGTGCTCCCAGGATCTCAGGGAACGTAACCTTGGATTACAGATAACTGCAAGTGGAAGTTGTAGGAAGGTACATGGTAGATTCTTTATTAGATGAGACATTCAGCACTATCTCATGCTTCTGTAAGATCTGCAGTTCTGAATTGGCCTGGGTGACACAGAGGGACAGTGCTGACCCAGCTCAGGGGGTTTGGTCCCTCTGCTGCACTGCATGAGCTGCCAGTCCTCTTGCCATGCTGGAATTCCCCTCCTCAGCCCTGAGAGGAGCTGATCAATAAAAACCAGCTCAGCAATTGTTGCCAGGCTGTGTTATTCCACCAGGCTGCCTCAGGAAGGGTTGGTAGCTCTCAAACATGCTGGCAGGAAGGACTTGTCCAGGGTCTGTTTGCTGGTGAGGGGAGGCTGGAGAGGGCAGGCTGTGGCTGCAGGAGCTGTGGCAGTGCCAGTGAGACAGCCCTTCAGGCTCCCCCAGGCTGAGGGAGAAGGGGTAGATGCCCCACCAGCACCTCACCAGCACCTGGGATTCCCCTGCAGCCTCTCCCACCACCTCAGGTGTGCCCTGGCAGGGCCAGGCTGGCACAGAGGTCCCACAGCTCAAGGTGGGTGAGAGGCAAAGAGGGTTGAGCAGTCGAGCGAGGCTTGGGTGAGGTGTTGTCTGTGCCTGCAAAGCACAAATGCAGTGTAGGGATGGCTGTAAATGGATTTCTGAGCAGCTGTCCCTGCTGTCCCTGTGATGGGAGTGACTCCAGACCTGGAGCCCACCCTCTGCTCACACAAACCCAGCCCAGCTCAAGGTTTGAGGATTTGACCTGTTGGTGGCTGTTTATTGGGCAGGAAGACTCTGCCTCCCTGCTGCTGCCAGGGGCTTCTCCTGCCACAAAATTCAGTGATTGCAGCCATGGGCAAAGCTGTACCAGACCCTCAGATACCACTGCAACACCTCAGGCAGGACTTGTATCTGCTTTCATGCATCACTTATAACCTGTTGCTCTTCAGCAACCTGTGCAAACCACCAGCACGGGTTTTTAAATCCCAACACCATTTTCCTGTGAGATCAATCCAATATTAGATCAGGGGCTCAATATTGAATATGGAGAGATTTAAAAATAAGACCTTCCTAAACCTGATCTGCCTGATCCCTTTTCAGCTCAGTTTGGGGTCAGAGATATCCAAAGGTTCATTTTAACCGAAGTTTCTCTGTAAGCTACAAAAGCCAGAGCCACAGCATGGCAGGGAGGTGGGACTTGAACACAATTCCTATGAGGAGAGGCTGAAGGAGCTGGAGTTGTTTAGTCTGGAAAAGAGGAGGCTCAGGAGAGATCTCCTCACTCTCTGCAACTCCCTGACAGGAGGGGGGAGCCGGGGGGGTCGGGCTCTTCTCCCAGGAACCAGCAGCAGGACAAGAGGGCTGGGTCTTGAGCTGTGCCAGGGGAGGTTTAGGCTGGACATTAGGAAGAAATTCTTTCCAGAGAGAGTGCTCAGCCATTGGAATGGGTTACCCAGGGAGGGGGTGGATTCACTGTCCCTGGAGGTGTTTAAGGTGAGACTGGATGTGGCATCAGTGCCATGGGCTGGGAACCACGGCGGGGTTGGATCAAGGGTTGGACTTGATCTCAGAGGTCTTTTCCAACAGGGTTGATTCTGTGATCAGGTAAGAGAGACAATTTTGTCCTTGTTCATGTCCAGAGCTGCCCCAGAGGCAGATGGGCAGAGGGCTTTTTTTTCTTGCTTTTTAAACCAGAGAGGGCTTAAAAACATGGTGTCGCTGCTGGTTCTTCTCTCCTTCAGAGCTCCCATGGCAGATATCCAGGTAATGAACACAGTCCTGCTCTGATAATGAGCCCTGAGAAGATCCAAGATGCTGGCACAAGAAAAAGTGTCTGTTTTACAGCCCTTAAAAGCTTAAGAGAAATGAAAACCCAAACAAGAAACCATATGAGGCCACTTTTAGTGAGGGTGGAAAGCCAGGCTCAGAGCTGAGGTTTTGTGCCAGGCTTAAATGCTTCTTTGTGACCACATTTCACCTTCCTTCTCTAGGTGCATTATGACAGAATTACACCCCAGACAGTGCTCTTTGGAAGCAGCACAGACAATATTTGTTTGAATTCACTTGTTTTTGTTTGACTTTTCTTGCTTGTTTGCTGTCTCAGGTCTTATTACCTTACACACTGTTTAGATCAATGCTGTCTCCAAGTTTCTCAAAGTGACATAATGAAGTCTTTGGGTTGTCAGAGGACTCATCCCACCTTCCAGAGAGGTGCAGGAGGTGGACTGGGAGCAGCCACAGGTAGGGTTTTCCTGTCCCTGAGGAGGGATGGGTGCACAAATGGGCTTCAGGGCACCCCAAAAGCATTACCTCAGCTGAAGAACACCTGGCCACAAGGCTTGTGGAACAGCCACAGGAAGCAAGAAGCCACACCTGACTTGCTTGGAGGCTGGAAAGTGCTGAGGTTGTACCAGCATTGCCTTTCACACCTCTGCACTTGACCTGGAAAAGCCTTAACAAATAATCTTCCAGGTGTCCTGTTCAGCCAGAAGTTGATTGAGCTTGCAAAATTATTGTAGCAAGTCTGTCAGTCTGCTGTGTCCCTTCATCTCTGACAGCTGGCTGGGATCTTTCAGAGAGCCTGCTCGTGTCTGTGCTGGCCTCAGTGCACTCAGAGAGGAGAGAAAAGTCCCAGCAGCACTGCTGGCACTCACCTGTGACCTCTGCATTCAATATCTCACCCCTGAGTGCATCAAAGGTTTGTTCTCAACCACTACTTGAGGTTTTGCAGCCCAGGGGTTATTTGTGGACAATTTGTGCAGCGTTCTTTTTCCTTGCTGCAGCCCTGTGCACTTGGTAAAGAAAAGCCTCAGGTGTTTCCCTGGCTCTGTCAGAGGCTGGGTTCCTGTCTGGGCTCCTGCAGCCCCAGAGGTGCTGGCAGAGCCTGGCACTGCCCAGCCCTGGGTCTCTGTGAGCTCTCAGATCCAATTTCTCACGGAATCATAGGATCATTAAGACTCCTCCCTGCTGGGGGGTGGGATTTTCATTTCTCTGGCAATAATATGCTTGTCCAGTCAGAGCTTTACCCTTTCCTAAGCTCTGTTCCTACTGCCCAGCTCTCCTGGGGTGCCTTCCAGCCAACACCAGCACAAGTCCTACAAGGCTGCTCCACCTTCCTGGCCCCATGAGCTGCACACTGAGAGCTCTATATGGGTGAGACCCCCAGGATTCATGTCCAAGGTCACCAAGTCCAGCATCTGACCGACCCCCACCTTGTCCCCCAGCCCAGAGCACTGAGTGCCACATCCAGTCGTTCCTTGGACACCTCCAGGGATGGGGACTCCAATCCTCCCTGGACAGCCCCTTCTGATGCCTGACCACCCTTTCCGTGAAGAAATTCATCCTGATGTCCTCCTGAACCTCCCCTGGCACAGCTTGAGGTCCTGTCCCTTGTTCCCTGGGAGCAGAGCCCGACCCCCCCCGGCTCCCCCCTCCTGTCAGGGGGTTGCAGAGCCAGAAGGTCCCCCCTGAGCCTCCTTTTCTCCAGGCTGAGCCCCCCCAGCTCCCTCAGCCCCCCCCTCATAGGACTGACTCTCCAGACCCTTCCCCAGCTCTGTGGCCCTGTCACCCCTCCTCGAGGACCAAAGGCAGGGCAGTGTCTGTGTCTGGTTCACACCCACATGTGACAACATCTCACAGGGCCTTTGGTGTCCCACAGTGGACAGGATTGACCTCAAGGAGGCAGAGCCTCTCTGGAAATCCATTGTGGTCATGGGGTTCACCACTGCTGCTTCCCTGTGTGTTCTCCAGCGACTGTGGCACTGCTCAGAGCTGCTGATGATACAAAAGTAGAGCCCACATTGCTCAGGATTCATGAGGAGCTGGGCCATGTCTTCCCCAAGTGCTAATTCTGTGATCAGAAGTTTCATAACCCTGCCCAGCCCCCGTCAGGATGCATGAATTGCTCAGGAACTGCCAGCCAACAAGGTTATTTTGTGACTAAAAACAGAGGTTTGTGCCTCTTCATGTAAATGAGAGCACAGGACTCACCTGAATCCTGCTGGGCCTCAGAGAGCAGATCCAACAAGCCCCCATTTGTCCTATTTTTGGAAGTGCCATTATTTTCCAACCATGCTTTTTAGACCTGAACCATGATTTCCAAGTGGTTGGAGTTGTCTTAGCCAGGCAAGAGAGGGGCACCTGGGAGAGAGGAGTGGAGAGAGGAGCAAAACCCACCCCAGGTTTCTGATCCTTTTCTGATGCAAATGACCAACTGCAAATAGATCAAAGTTTCACCGTGGAACTGGAATGTGTTTCCTAATGTGTCAGGGATGTTTCAGGCAGCCTTTTGCCAATGGCACATCTTATAATTAAGTGTTAGCAAGTGTCTGTGCTCAGTGCTCTGCCCTGCCTGGCATCACCCCCACAGGGCAGCTCCATCAACACTTGGCTTCAAAGGGACAAGGCTTACCTGTTATTTCAATATCAGTGAGACATGAACATATGTCAAGAAAAGGTCAGTCCCAGCCTATAAGCAAAACCCTGTTATTAATCTTTTTATTAAGCTTAGTTGTTTAAATTTTTTGACTGAAATTGTTTGGATGAAAATTAAGTCTCAGCAGTAGCTGGAGGGCTTAGAAACAGAGAGAGTTCAAACGCTGCCAAACCTCTCTGCCTTAAATTCAGATCAAGGATTGTAATGCAAAGGCATCAACATTCTCCAGTCCAGTGCAGTAAAACAGTGCCTTTTTACCTCCTCCCTGCAAAAGACCAAATGTTTTTGGCAAGAATTGTCATCCCCGTTTCCCAGTTGGAGACTGAGCCCTCAGACTCCCACCCTACGTGGCAGGATGGATGCCCAGGCGCTGTGTGCCAGGTTGGTATCCCTAAAAATCAGCAAAGGCTTCCAGAAACCCGCCCTGTGCTTTGGGCTGTGACTCTTGGAGGTGTGAGCTGAACCTTTAGGGATGAAAGGAAACAAGAACTGTACAAAGCAATGAAAAGACTAGTTCTGCAGCTACAGACAGAAGACAAAAGTGCCACTAACTACTAATATTTAAATTCCACAAGACATTTTTCAGTGCTTTCCATTACAGCTCATTATAGCATTAGCAAATATATGCAATACATATAAGATTTTATATTCCCATATAATTCCTCTCAGCAGTACCATGGCCATTACCTACGTTTGGCTTATTAACTTGTTACCTTATATTTGTAATAAATAGAAAATTGTCTGGTTCAATATTTGCCTTCCCCAATAGCACTCAGTGACTAATCTTTTCTTTTTTCCCTCCCTTTTTCCTCCCAGATTGTTGGATCTGATAATTCACCTGATCAAGTGCTGCCCATTTCATTAATCCAGCAGGCACAGGGAAGTGAAGTGGTGAATTCCAAAAGAGTCCACAGGCCTCCCTAATCCAGCAGATGTGTGATAACAAATTCATGAACCCGGTCACAAGTTCAAGTGAAAAGAATATTAATGATGTCAGAACAACTGATGGTTTAAGACCATGGACTTTAACCCCCAAGGATACCTTTGCAACCTCTTTATAAGCTGTAAAAGGAGTGCAACACTGGGAGTGGGTAAAAGAATGGAGTATGAGCAATGATTTGCTTTCAGAAAACTCCAGACACCCTCCAGCCTGAAGACCAACGTGCAGGGGGCTCCCTGACAACCTGTGGAACACGCTGGGGGCTTGGAAAAACCTCAAAGGCATTTTGCTTCATACAAATACAGCTTTATTCCCAGTTGTGTGTGCTGTCAGTGCCTCTCCTCCCAGGCCAAATAAGAGCAGTAGAAGAATCCCAGAAAAACAGGCCCTTTTCTGTGGTGGGGTGTCACACCAGGAAGTTTTTGCTTCGTTTGGACGTGTTTCCCAGAAGATAAGGTGGTGAGCCAGGCACAAGCAGGATGGATGGTGACATTTAGGGGTGTAGGACCTTCTTTGAAGTATAACCAGGTAAAATAATGCTGCAGAGTTGGTGGTTGTGTAAAATCAGGTGGGGGGGGGGGTGGCTGTCAGGTGAGGATGAGGAGGAAAGACATTTGTTAGCAAGTCATGATTCTTCTAACAGAGATCAAACATGCAGGAAACTCTGAGGAAGCTACTGGGGCTGGGGGAGCTTCTAACTTGGAGTTAAGCACTTGGAAACAGGCTGTTTTCCCAAGGAATTCTGGTCATTGCATCTGCTGTCTCTTCCCACTCCACACTCATCCTCTTTCCATTCTCCTATAAATAGCCAAGCGGTTCCAAAGCCACTGGAAGGGGCAGGAATTGACAGAAGCAGACCTGGCAGTGCTGCTTTGTTTCTTGGACTGGATGACTTTAAAGGTCTTTTCCAACCTCAACTAACCTGGAATTCTCTACAGCACAGTCTCACACACAGCACCTTTTTTTTTTTCTTTTAGAAAATTAAGTAATCCTGGGAGAAATAATATCTGTTCAATAACATGCTGATAATCTGGCCACTAGCACAGAGAAAATGGAACAACATGTTCCAATGGTGGCGTTGACAGGGAAAAATTAGGGCATTTTTCCTTATTAAAGTGGAGAGTAGAGAGTATAACCCATTGTGCAGTTTAATAGCACTATTAAACCAACAAGACTAAATGTTTGCATGGAATCTGAATATGTTGCAGAACAACCAGTGCCTGAGTGGTTGCAGAGTTTCTGATTAATCCACAGAATGAAAAAAAGGGAAAAACTCTCTCCCCATGTGTGGCTGAATTAGTGGAGCAGTGCCAGCTTGGAGAGAAATTGGAGGCACGAGGGGGTTGCAGCCTCCAGGCAGAATGAAAAAATCTGAAAATGACCATTTACAGAGGCTGGTTTGACCCTAAAACATTCACTAGGAACTGCCACACCACTGCAGATGCCTTAAACGTGCCAGGGGGTGCAGGTTTGTGGGATCTGTGCTGCTGCACTGAGGGGCAGTCACAAATACAGCTCAGGCAACACCCACCGTGTGCTCTGCTGTGAGAAAGAGCTTCCCAATGCAAATGATCATCGATTTTCTGACAATCCCGGGGAAAACTGCAAAGGATTAGGGCACAGGCAGTAAATGTGGAGGTCAGTGCATAATCATGGCTTTCAAAAGAGGCTTCCTGAGGATTCCAGAGCCCTTGTTTGCTGATGACAGGCTAAAGATCACTGATTATGCCGTGCAGTTCCCAGCTCTGCAGTCAACAGAACAGAAGTGAGATGTGGCTGACAAATGGGAGGAATAAAGCTGGAATGAACCCTGTGCAGGGGCTGCTCTCTGGGTAACACCTCCACAGGGCACCTCAAAGGAGGGAGAGAACTTCTGCACTTCTAAAAACACACAAAAGGAAATGTTTCAGCCAGATTTGAAGCATGAGCTCCTGTGGCATCTCCTGAGAAGACCTGGTCAATGTTAGGTTATTTCTGACTTTATTTAGCCAAATCTTGCAACCCTCCAGGATGGAGATTTCTGTGCTGAGCTGTTGTGAAACCTCCCTGACCTCCTGGTGAAAACCGAATCCCAGAATCAGAGAATCATTAAAGTTGGAAAAGATCTCTGACATCGTCAAATCCAAACTTCCACAAATGTTTTTCCTACAGTTCTGCACCTCCCGAGCTGAAATTCAATGTTTTTATAGTCATCATCATGGCCAGGCTTCACGAACGAAGATCTGGGGAGGGCTCTACCCGCGTTTGTTACAAGCACGGTGGTGGCTAAAGAGGCAAATACGAGATAGACAAGTCTGATTGCAAAAGGCACAGCAGAAAGACTCCTTAGGTGGTAAATTCTGCAAGACACGATTCTTTCTGTGTTGCCTTTTCTCCTCAAGGGTGATCCTGCTGCGTTCTCAAAGGAAATGGCAGTGTTATAGATGGTGTGTCTCCAGACCTCCCGATTAGAGGCCACAGTAGACCAGTTGTGGTGATCAATATGGCCAAGGCTGAGATGTTGTTTCAGGGAGTCCTTGTATCTTTTCTTTGGGGCTCCTCTCTTGCAGCAGCCGGTGGCAAGTTCACCATAAAGCAGGACCTTAGGGAGGGGGTGGTTGGTCCTTCATCCTGGAGACGTGCCCTGCCCAGCACAGCTGTGTTCTCAGCAACATGGCCTCTATACCTGTGACAGCTGCCTGTTCTAGAACAGATGGATTGGTCACTTAATCTGACCAGTGGATGTTTAGGATTGTGTGGAGGCAGCGTTGATGGAAGCGTTCCAGGAGTTGCAGGTGGTGGTGGTAGATGACCCATGATTCGGATCCATATAAGAGAGTAGACAACACTATGGCTTTGTAAACACTGATCTTGGTGCTTTTCTTCAGGTGTTTATTACACCAAACTCTTTTATGAAGCTTTCCGAAAGCTCTCTATGCCTTTGCTAACCTGTTGTCTATATCCCCGTCAATCTTGCCATCCGAGGAGATGAGGCTGCCCAGGTAATTAAACTGCTGGACTGATTTGAGTTCTGATTGCCAATGGTGATGTGGGGATGATGGGGGACTTCCTGAGGTGCGGGTTGATAGAGAACTTCTGTCTTCTTTAAGCTGACTTCCAGCCCAAAGAGCTCAGCAGCATCTGCAAAGCAGGATGTTAAACGCTGCAGAGCTGCTTCTGTGTGGGCAACAAGGGCGGCGTCATCAGCATAAAGCAGCTCCCGGACAAGATGGTTTAAGGTCTTGGTGTGGGCCTTCAGCTGCCTTAGGTTGAACAGACTTCCATCAGTACGGTATCGAATGTAGATCCCGTCCTGATCCTCGAGGTCTGCTGTGGCCCTTTGGAGCATCCTGCTGGAAAAGGCTGTGAATAGGGTTGGTGCGAGAACGCAGCCTTGTTTCACACCACTGGTTATTAGAAAGGGCTCAGAAAGTGCATTGCCATATCTGACTTGGCCGTGCTGATCCTCATGGAGCGAGATGATCATTTTAAGGAATTTGGGGGGGCAACCTAAACGTTCCAAAATCTGCCACAGACCTTTTCTGCTCACAGTATCGAAAGCCTTGGTGAGATCAACAAAGGTTACACAGAGACCTTTGTTCTGTTCCCTACACTTCTCTTGCAGTTGTCTGAGAACAAATACCATGTCTGTGGTACTCCTGTTGGCTCTGAAACCACATTTTATAGTAATCAAGGTATATAATATGTCATACGATTATTTAATTATGGTGTTCCTTCTTGCTTCCTAATTAACCCCTTGGTTTAATTGTTTATACCCTTGGCCAGTGTAACTTGTTTAAAGCTCTTATTTCTCTCAATGTCAGGGGCACAGTAAAGCTTCAGAGAACTGAAGTCTCCTTATAACATATAAGAACTGATAGTTTTGAAGCATTTCCAAAGGCTCCTATAGGAAAGGAGGCTGAGCAAGGTGACCTAAAAATAAATGTTTAAACTTTCTGTTTAAAAGCTCCCCGATCAGGTAAATGAGGACAGGATTTCCTGAAGTTTGGTAATTCCATGATCTGATTCACTGGGATGGCAGAGACTCGGGGGGGGTCCTGAAGCTCTTCTCTGAAAATCTGAGTTTTGGGTATCTGGTGTGTTGGAAAGTGAAGACTGTACAAAATAAAGCAGATTTGGGCTGTCAGGAGCCTCCTAAAAGAGGAAATTATGATGCATCGACACAACCTGCTCTGCACTTCAGCAGGATGGAAAGGAGGGGAGAGGAAAGGTTTCTGGGCTCTGGGATTGATTATTTTTTTTTTTTTTTTTTTAGATCTAGTAAAAAAATCTGTGTGGAAAACTGCTAAATTTGACTTTCCCTAAAATCTTCTTTTTTAATTATTTTCTCTTTGCACCCCTTTGATTCGTGTCCATATTTACTGGTTTCCACTGTCCACAAAGAGGAAAATACCGAGACACCACTTATTTCCATGCAATTCCAAACAGAAGAAAGAAAACCAAGCCCTTACATTTCAGCAGCTGCCTGAGGTTTATTTGGTCACCAGTTCTGGAGGAGGACAAAGCCCACAAGTTATTTTAGCTCCTTCCTGTTCTCATCAGCCATGCAAATCCCCCACCTGGCTGGGAAGTGCAGCCAGAGGATGCAAGGTTTTCATAATAATCAATGTTTTTTATGGAATCAGAGAGTCAGAGAATGAGTTGGGTTGGAAAGGACCTTAAAGCTCATCTTGTTCCACCCCCTGCCATGGGCAGGGACACCTTCCACTAGCCCAGGTTGCTCCAACCCCCTCCAACCTGGCTTTGGACACTTCCAGGGATCCAGGGGCAGCCACAGCTTCTCTGGGCAACCTGTGCCAGGGCCTCATCACCCTCACAGACAAGAATTCCTTCCTGATATCCACATGAAGATACGTCTGGAACAGCTGGAGTGGCTGCTGGAGCAGCTGCCCCCTCCCCAGCACAGTGCTGGATCCCAGTGCGTGTCCCTGCTGCTCCAGCTGGGATATTCTGGAGTCTCAGGTGCCCCAGGTCCCCCTACCTGGCACTGGGAGAAGACATCCAGAGTGGCATCTGGAAAATACAGGGAACAAAGCTCTTCTCTGGTCTTCTGGTCTTCTCTGGAGCAGTGTAGTCACCAGTGCACACCAGTGCCTGCCTCCCATCCCAGTGCTGGCCAGGACATCAACCACTGCCCAAATCCTCCTGTCTCTGTGCGGGTGAGGGAGGGCCAGCTGGCCAGGAGGGATCCATGGGGATGTTCCATCAGCATGTCCATCCCCATGGGAGCTTAGGGACATCAGCAGCGCTCAGTGAGGCCCCGGGAAGGTTGGGATATCCTGGAATGTGCTGTATTCACAGGGCCACTGTTTTTTCAGAGGTTTAAATGATGCTCTTCTGCACCTGCCTGTGGCCCTGCAGGGCTGGGTGAGGGCACAGCTCCCACTTCCACACCATCTGGAATTGCTGTGTTTCTCTGCTGGCAAGTTGGCATTTCTCACTCAGCTGAACCATTTCCCACACGACCTTCCCTTTCCAGAGCATTTCAAACCACCAGCGAACATCAAATAATTGTGGTGTTGGCTTTGCACTGATTAAACCTCACTTTATTGGGATATTTTAACCTCCACACTCCTGGAGCTGCCCAAGAGCTGCCTCAGGAAGCCAAGATCCCACATGAACAAAGAGTCACTCCCCAGAGCAAGAGCGAGGCTGAACTTTATCAATAAAAGCTTGAAACTTGGTGTAACTCTCCCGCCCACCCTGCCAGAAATTCATCACCAAAACGCCTCAGACAGCACAAAAGACAGACAGGATATTTTCTAATTGATAGGAGATCTATTGAAAACCTATTCCCACACTTTAATGGGATCACAGGAACACCACGGAGGTGGAGAGCTCATCAGAAACTTTAATGCTTCCTGTATGCACCCGAAAATACCATTTGCAGAGCTTTCTTCCCTCTTTCATCCATCTGCCTGGCCAAGCTATTCCTTTTTCTCTCTTATTTATGGCTGTAATTTTGATGCCACAGTTACTGTACACGATCTGCTCTATATTTCTGTTATTTGCTTCGAAATTGCTCTTTTCAGCTTATCTCTAAAATCATTTATTTGCCCACAAAATAACCAGGCTGTGAACTATTTCCTGGCAACGAGTTTTGCAGAGCCCAATCATTCTGTTTGCCCTAATGGTGGATATGCATCCTTTATTATTGCACTTAAATGCTTATTAACAATTCATGGAATCTTAAGTGGCTGAAAAGACAGGGTCTGGAGCTAAATATTTCTAGAGAGTGTCTTAGCCCAGAGCCCTTCTCTGCAAGTGTAGGATTCACAGTGGAGAACAGCAGAGCTTGGAGTTGGTATTTTCAGGGTAATTGCGTTTTTTAATTAAGAGTATATTTAATCCATGCACAAAAACAAGTGACACAACTGCTCAGGGGCTGCTGGAAAAGGTTGAAAAGAGTTTTGCACAGCATATCCTTTGTTTTACCAGCCTTTATATTGTGGTCACTGGAGGTGATGAGCACCCTGATCCCAAAGCATGAGGTTCCTGTGGTTTCATCACACCCATGGACTGTTCCCAGGCCTTGCTCAGCAAATTATGGTCACACTGAGGCTGTGTTTGGACTTAGCAGCACATGAACACTCTCAGGATTCGCCTTTTCCCTCATACAATCATTTCCATGGCACAGACAAGGAGAGTGGAGGCAAAAAAGGCAGTGACCACCTCTGCACCCACCGCTCGGGGCTCCCTGGGGCTCCCTGGAGCAGAGGGTGCCTGGAGAAGAGGCTTTGGGGTCATCTCTCCATTGCAGGACATTGAGACATGTTCCTTTTCTGCTCAACTTCAGAGAGTTCAGTGTCTGAGTAAAGAGCAGAAATGTTCACAGGTTAAAACCTTCCTCTTCTGCAGAGGACTCAGGAAGTCCCCAGTGCGTGTTTGTGCACCGGCTGGGAGAGAAAATCATGGAATGATAGGATATCCTCAGCTGGAAGGGACCCACAAGGACCATCCAGTCCAACTCCTGGCCCTGCACAGACACCCCAACAATCCCCCCCTGTCCCTGAGAGCGTTGTCCAAACCCTCCTGGAGCTCTGGCAGCCTCGGGGCCGTGCCCACTGCCCTGGGGAGCCTGAGCAGTGCAGAGAAGGGCGAGGGGCTCTGCTTTTTAGCTGATTTTTACTCCCTCTAATTTGACTGTCAGAAGCATAAAGAGGAATTTTAAGTTGTCTGTATGCTCCTTGACCTTTCAGTGAGCAGCCCTTAAATTTTAAGTACTTTCCAAGCAACAGGTGAACCTTCCAAAGCAGCAGCAGCTGCTCCCTGGGCTTGTCTCTCCCAGGGAGAGCAGGAGTGAGAGGATGCCACACAGAGGCCTCTGGGGCTCTGACACTTAATTGTTCTGACACTTAATTGTCCTGCCGTTGAAAAACCCATCAATTTGGAGGCTCTCCCTGGGGGTCCTTCCTTTATCTTGATCTCAATTTTTTTTTTTCCCTTGTTTCACACCCAACCCTCCCAGCACAGCGAGCTCAGGAAACACATTTGTCTCCAGCTCCATCAGCAGGTTTTTGTGCTGTCACTGTGTGAGCTCTGACACGGGTGGTTAAATACTGGAGGACAGGCCTGTGAGCAGGAAAAATCCGTGTTTCCTTCCCAGTGGCTGTCATACAATGCAAACTGCTTTGCATCCATCTCCACTGAATCCATAAAACCCACTGCAAGAGATGGAGTCGAAGGAAAGAAGGGAGATTTCTGGTGGTGTTCTCCCAGGGAGGAGGGTTGGTCCTCACCAGACTGTCCTGGGAGGCCAGAAGGGAAAGTTTGGCATCATCTGAGCAACATCAGTTCCTGTGCATGACAGAGAACAGCACAAGGAGAAACAATACCAGCATTTCTTTGTTCGGCACTGGGAGCAGTGGCACTCCCTGGAGAGGGAGCCCAGCAGGGAACAGGATGGGCAGGAAGAGGTGAGGGGGCTGAGGGAAGGATGCTACGACTGGGGCTGCTGCTGGAGGCCCATTCTGAGGGCTGGGAGCACAAGTGGAGTGGAAAAGTTTTCACCAGAGGTCTTTGGTGTGGACAGACCCAACCCGTGGAAGAGCTGACTAGCTGGGGTCCTGTCCTTGGAGACAGCCTGGTGGGCTTCCAGCTCAGTGCTCCTGATGGTCCTGCATGGGCTGAGGCCTGGTTTGGGAGTCTGGTCTGTGCTGAGCTCTTCTCCAGTGGGGCTGCAGGGTTTGGAGCTACCTGGTGGCATTTTGAGCACCAGCAAGTGTGGCCACAGCAGCTTCAGTAGTGCTGGTTCAGGCCAGGCAAGAGTGGCCTGGACAAAGTTAGGAATGGCCACCAACATTAGCACGAGCAGCCTAGGGAGGAGCAGGAGCAATGGGGTGCTGACCACACCACAGCTGATTTAGGGGTCACATGGAATTTTGCCAACAGAGCTTCATTTGTACTTGATCTTAGCTTGAAACAATTGGGTTTGAAATAGATATCAGACACCTCAAACAGCAAATATCCTTCCAGTGATCAGGGGAGAAAGTGGTTCAAGTTTTACAGACAGCAGAGGAGGAGGTGCCAAGCTCCACAGTCATTTTTTTCTCCTCATAAATCTTGTGATGAGACAGGGGGGGACCCACTGAGCTATTCCCCAGCTGATCCCACCCTTGGGCACAGGCAACCAAACCCCCTCAGTGGGGAAGACACTCAGGGACCTGAGAGCAGTCCCTGCCCCAGGTTCAAGGCAAACCTTTCCACCAGACACCCCATGGTAACTGGTGCAGGGCCAAAGGGTGGATGGAAAGAGAAACCAGAGGCCCCCACAGCAACTTTTCAGAGCCAAATAATTTTAATTTGTGGGCCAGAACAATTTAAACTTTGAATATTTGCCAAAATTCTTCCTAATGCAAATTTTTTATACCACTACTTATGTTCCAGGCCTGGGGGATGGATAATAAAAACAATGAAAGGAGAGCATTGCTTGGCTTCCTCTGGTGAGGAACCAGCACAAATAAGACAGGTTGGTGCTTTGCAGCCAGTGCAAACTCCCTTTTTAATAGGAACCCCAAAGCCTCACTCCTTGCTTTTGTCTCCTGTAGATACCACTTGTCATGTAATGGATCTTTCATCTCAATAGGGCTTTTAACTTCAAACCTCTCAGATCTTTAAAGAACTGCAAAACATTACAGGCAGAGAGAAACTTTATTCTAATTTGTTGGATGTAAGAGAAAAAGGAGGATGCAGCCACTTCAATGAGCAGAGACTGCCTTTGGAGGGGGGCTCCTCTTGCTAAAGTCTCTCTGGGTTCTTTCTTCCTAAAGGTTCACTGAGGCCCTGGCACAGGTTGCCCAGAGAAGCTGTGGCTGCCCCTGGATCCCTGGAAGTGTCCAAGGCCAGGTTGGACGGGGCTTGGAGCAACCTGGGCTGGTGGGAGGTGTCCCTGCCCGTGGCAGGGGGTGGAACGAGATGATCTTTAAGGTCCTTTCCAAACCAACCCATTCTCTGACTCTCTGATTCCATAAAAAACATTGATTATTATGAAAACCTTGCATCCTCTGGGTGCATTTCCCAGCCAGGTGGGGGATTTGCATGGCTGATGAGAACAGGAAGGAGCTAAAATAACTTGTGGGCTTTGTCCTCCTCCAGAACTGGTGACCAAATAAACCTCAGGCAGCTGCTGAAATGTAAGGGCTTGGTTTTCTTTCTTCTGTTTGGAATTGCATGGAAATAAGTGGTGTCTCAGTATTTTCCTCTTTATGGACAGTGGAAACCAGTAAATATGGATACGAATCAAAGGGGTGCAAAGAGAAAATAATTCAAAAAGAAGCTTTAAGGGCAGGGGCTGGAACAAGATGAGCTCTAAGATCCCTTCCCACCCCAACCATTCTGGGATTCTCAGTGCCACAGTCTGCTGTTAAATGCAGATTGGTCCCAGCAATTCCCACTGAGGAGGAGCAGCCAGGCTGTGCTGCAACAACACCACTGGGCACCTTGTTTTGCTCATATTCAGAACTAAACTGCAGTCGAGGAGCCAAAAGAGGTTGTCCCGATGGACAGAGCTGCAGGAAAGCAAATCACTTGAGAGTCCTTAACAGTGATGGGGAGGTAACAGCCACACCTTTTGTGACCACTCCAGCTTCTGAAGCTGATCTGTGACTGTGGTTTGTTCACTCAAAAAGAGGCAGAACGGCCTCTCCATGCAGCAATATGCCATGTGGAATCAAGGGTCCTCAATGAAAAAAGAGAAGAAAATTGTTATTTCCTGCTTTGTTCTGAAGCTGGAGTGAAGAGGCATCTCAGGCACGAGCTGAAGAGCCAACCTGAGCTCTGGTGTTCCTTCAGCTTTACCCAAACTGGCCCAGCATGGGGCCTGGCTCACGGTGGGGAACCACAAATCCTGGCAGTATATTGATTTATGGGAGGAACAACCCCCTTGTGGAGAGAGAGTCAGCTCTGAAGAGTGGGAGAGATTTTGCTGGTTTGTCTTAGACCCTGATGAGACAAGTTATAGCTACTCTAAGCCAGGGGATAAAGAGAATGACAGGAAAAAAAAGATGTTTCCCTGAATTTTCTTCCCTATGAGAGATTTGGGCATTGAATGCAGAGACACTGCTCTAGCTTTGTAACTGGAGATACTGGTTTAACTCCTGGTTCTTTCCATACTCACAGTCAAGTTACTTGTTATGCTGTTGAGCCCTTTTCTATTTATCACTCTCTTTGAAGTCCCTTCACCTGGAGTCAAGTGAATGTCTCATTTTTAATTTTTGTAATATTTTAGTCTGTCATAGCACAAAATGCTTCAAATGTAACTGTAAATGAAGGTTAGAGGAGAGCAGGTAAATGAAAACCTACCCACCAATATATGCTGAGAAGGCCAAAAAGCAGATTGTAATTTTTAAATCACTCATAATTTGAGGGGGAGAATGAACTGATTCATGACTTTAGGATGCTCAGGATTGGCAAAAGCTTAATTAATGTCTTGTCTGCTTTATACCTTCTGCAAAATTGTGTTAATAAGGCAGCATTTACCCACTGTGGGCTTTGAGAACTTCAGGGCACCTGTGTGGGGTCTAACAGAGAAGGGTCCTCTCAGCCTTCAGTGAGGCCTTAATACAACACCAGATATAAACCCTGGGTTTATTGCCAGCTCCACCTGTTCTTCACTGGCTGTTTCACACAAGTGAACATCCACATTAAAGGCAGCAAACAACCACATTTTAAAACCTACAAGGGAGTCATTCTAATAAGTCAAGTTTCTCAAAGCAAAGTCATCCTAATGAGTGAGGAGCGAGGTGAGAGTAATTGAAGTGACAGGAAAATGCAGAAAACTCATTAATTTTCTTCTGCAAGGTCTGGGAGAGATCACAGAAAGGCAACACAGATCGTTGTAGAGGATGCAAAATGCTGTAAACATTTAAATGGCTCAGAGAAATCACGGATTATTGCAAAACATGAAACTGTTTTGACTTTGTGTCTCACCAGTTCCTTTGGTTTGAACACAAAGTGCATCCCAGCCTGTGGAGCTGTGGATGGGAGTCATTTGGGACTTTCTGGAGAAGCACATGCCATAAAGAGAAGGCAGTTCTGAGTGGTTTTGATACCAAGAGCTTTGTGGTTCTGTTGGAAACTATGTAATTTTTCTAATAGTTTTAATTGTTTTAATGAGCCTTTAATTAACTGTTTTAATTAACCATAGGTTGTGTGTTAGGCCTTAGATCAGTTTTAGCAAGCATTTAGAAAACAGTTGTCATGTGCTTTTGTGAGAACATAGGAGAAAAAAGGACCAAAACTGTAAATGTTGTTAAAGTTAACCTGTGCTTCAGTGAAAAAATTCCAGGAGAGGGAGATGGATTGTTGGATCTGAACATCTGGAGTTTAACATCTGGAAAAGAGGACCTTTTGCAGAAACCAGCTTATAATGGAGAAGACTAAAAAAGGCTCATTATTTGTGTCAGACAGTCACTACTGGGGAAAAAGATATTAAAAAGATTAAAACCAACTAAATTAACACAGAAAGGAAGAAATCATTAACCAATAGAAAGTGGAATACTAATGAAAGAGAATTATGTAATTAAACACCAGTGAACAATAATTTCTTGGTTAAAAAGTATGAAAAGGTGAAAAAGTGATGTCTTGGTGTCTCTCTGGAGGCGGGAATTTTGTCGGCCCCATACACACCCAGCTCTGCAAATAAAAGGAATCCCTTGCTTTCTAACACTAAAAAACCAGTGTGAGAGGGTTCTGTTTGTCCTGATGATCCCAGAGGTGTTTGGGAACAGTTCCCAGCAGGCATGGCTGGGGCAGCAGCTGAGCTGCTCCAGGGACCTGCTGAGAACCAGCCCGGGTTCCTCAGCACCTCTGTGAGGACAGCAGGCTCCCTGATCTCCCTGATTCCCCAGGAGCAGCCCAAATTTCAGCAGATGGGTCCCCTATTCCTGCCAGGACATCCTGGTGGTCGTCACGTGCCGAGAACAGGCATCCCATGGCACCTGCCAGTGCCACCTGGAGAGCTGGCCGTGGACACAGGATGGGCTGTTTGGCTCCAGCACTGCCAGGATCCAGCACCTTGCTCCTGACACAGCCTTGCAGGTGCTCCTGCTGCTCCCCAGGATGTGGGATGCAGCTTTCCTGGAGCAGTCTGGCTTTCCCCTACCTGGCTGCACCTCACTGAGAAGCCACTCCCTGATGCCCAGAGAACTTTGGTGGCTCATGGCACAGGTTCTGTGAGCCACAGTGAACACGAGCAGGGGAGGGGAGAGCAGCCACTGTGGGGGCTCTGTTTGGGTGATGGGCAGAGGGAGATGTTGGGCAGGGAGATGGTCGTGGTGTGTTGGATCCCAAAATATAATATCAACAGAAAGGAGCTTAGAGGGCCTGAGCCCCGAGCCTTGGAAAACAGGGGCTGAGAGGAATCCCATGATCTGAAAGACTGGACCGTCCTCACAAGACCTGTTAAAGTTCAAACTTATGGATTAACCTGGCTCCTGCAGCAAAAATAAGAAAGGATTTTGAGATGATTGTATCAGACCATGTCTAAACCCTTTGATCCTCTTCCCCCCCATGTAATCTTGGTTGACGGGAAATATTATCCTATTGAGTAACTGCAGCAAAAACTTGTGTAATTCCCTAATTAACATAGCTCGTGCTCCTCATTAACATGTCCAACTCCCAAGGCCCTTAAATTGTGTTTGTGTGTTCAATAAAGTATTCCAGTTTCTACCCCATACCTGGAATCCCTTAGTTATTGACTCTCCACTGTGCTTTGGTCAGTCAGGAGCAGCAGTTGAGTCAAAATTGCTCTTTCCCTCTGGGCCATCTTTATCAACTCCAGCTTCATGTGGCAGCTCTGTGGAAACACTCACCCCAAGTCCTTCAGTGTCTGATGTGCCCGTGGAGTGTCTGGGACTTGAAGCACCCTGGTGTGCCCAGGCCAGGGGCTGAGCAGGCTGGTGAAATGGTTAGAAATGATTAGGAATGGTTAGAAATGGTTAGAAATTGTTAGAAATGGTTAGAAATTATTAGAAATGGTTAGAAATGGTTAGAAATGGTTAGAAATCCTGCCACTCACCCTCCTGATGCCAAAATCCTCCTGTGAAATCCAAGCCCTACAAATGCAGCCCTCAGGACCCGCTGACCGTGTCTGTCCTTCCATGTTGACCTTCCAAAGCTGCAGCTGGTGTTGGTGCCTGAAGGACAGAGGGGTCAGCAAGAAAACACCTCTGGACTTCTCTACATAAATTTGCACTGAGGGAGACTTTGGAGAGGCCTAATCTGTCAGGGTGAGAGAAACCCTGTCCACGGGTTTTGGTTGCCAGGTAAGAGAAATTTCAGAGGCATTTTGACAACCAGAGCTCCTTGTTCTCTGTGTCACACACGTGTCACCTTGGTCCCATCACTTGGATACGTGTGTTTGGTGCTTGTGAGTGTGGGGGCATAAAATCAACTCGCTGAGAGATTGTGTAACTAAATATTTCCATAAGATCACACGGTGAATTTTATTACCCTGAATTTCCCTAGAAGGACACTCAGCACTGGGAAAGGTTTCTCGTTCCCAATGTTAAATTCATGTGGCTTCACTGAGAGAATAACAAGGCACTTGACATCTTCCAGTTTCAGAATAACTTCGGAGCATCTGTTTTCCCTCATTTAATTTCCCTGTCCCAGAGGGGACCCAGCCAAATGGCCAGCTTGCCTGTGCTCAGGGCTGACATGATCTAATCTGAAGAGGAGCTGTGTTTGAGTTCTGTGGTGCTGCTGAAGTTGGATTCATTAGCCACTTTCCCCCCAGAGTCTTCAGAAAGTTTCTGCCGTGTTTGAAGGATAATTGCCATGCCTGGGTCTCAGGGGAGGGAGAAACAAAGGACTGTGTGTTCCCCTTTTGATTCAGACTCAAAGAGTGACAGAGGCAGGGAAAAAATAGCAGGTCCAGGAGATTCTTCAGCAGCACGTTAATGGCTCTGCACTGTAAATTGTGTGGAGTGTGCCACGGGGAGCCTGGCTGGGGAGGGAGAGGAGACTTAGCACTGCCAGATCCTCTCCTGGAAAAAATATCCCTGTGCTAGTACCCCTCTGGGGAATGAGGGAATATGTGACTGGCAGCCAAGTTTTCCAAAACAATGGTTTTGAAGGTGTTTCTCTGTGTACTGTCAGACATTTCTACACCTGAATGCCTCTGGATTCCTCCTCCCATCACATCCCTCTCCCCCCACGCCTGCACAACCCCTGGTGTTGGGCTCAGTCCACACATACCAAGGGAAAAATGGCTTGCAAAGGTTAGAAAACAACCCACAGAAAGCCCATTTTAAGTTTAACTTTCAAATTAAGCTAGTCTGAAATTCTGTTTTCTATAGCTGAGTCCCCACCTGCAAAGAAATGGATTCAATGAGTAATTGAATGTGTTTTCAGCTCTGGATCTTGACTAAACAAAACCAAAAGGAATCTTACACCCTTTGGTAATTAAAAAGATTAATATAAGTCCTTAAAGGATGATTTAGGTGCCTAAAGAGCTGCTTTTCTCTTCTTACCATTATGATAAATATTTTCTATTTCGTTACAGTTGAGAATTTCATCATGATTATTTAATGGTGATACTCTAACAGGATTCAATAACTAGCTTTTCAATTTTTTTAAACAAAAGGTAAGAATATTGCCAAAATCTTTTCATGATTAACACAAAAACTGTCTCCAGTACAACTTCACCTCTGTCAAAGCTGTGTTTTAGCACTACAGTGTATCTTGCATAATAGCAGTGCAAGGGACACTGTATCACATAAAAATGTGTTTAATGGCAAATATTATGTATTTCTGTAAAATATTTAAAGGCACTAAACATGCCATGTTTTAAATCCTGCTTCCAGTAAGCAACAGTTCATAATTAAAAATCAAAAGCTGGGTTTGGTGCATCCCTTGAGTACGTTCAGTGTGTGCTGCTGAATTACACCCTTGGGCAGTGTGAGACACATCTGCACGTGTTCCCTGAGCATCCCAACTCCTCCTGCTCTCTGGAGCTTCCACCTGTCTGCAACAAAACAGCTCAAGATCAGCCTGGAGATCAGGAAGAAGGTTGAGGGCTGGTCCCTCATGTCTCCACTCCCACTTGAGGAAGTCAGTTGTTACCACAGAACAGGGTGGGGGTGTCCAGGGAGATTCCCTGTGCTCTGGAGAAAGGTGCAGGGGATGAAAACTTGATGAAAAGATGGAGAACTTCCCCATTTGGGGGTTCTGCTTGGAGCTGGAAAACATGGAAAACACACCTTCTTCCTAAAAGACTGGTTGGAAACCTAAATATTGTCTTTGGGTTGCCTTGGTCCTTGACGGGGCTTGTGAGAGAAGCTGCTTTGCTTCCCAGCTGAGCAGCCCCATGTCTCATCTGTGCAAGCACGAGAGCCAAGGAAATGTGCTCTGGAAGAGGTTGTCCAAAGTTCAGTTGGAGAGAATGACTTGGGTCCTCAGGGGAACTGCGGGATCCAGGTGATAACAAAGTTCAAATCCTTCAGCTGCCCCTTTCTGTCTGTTCCTCAAAGCAAATCCTGGGATGTTTGTGCTGTATCCAGCCTGAATAATGAATCTCCCAGCCAGGGGCTGCAGAGAAAAGGGCTGGGGAGCAGTGCAGTGTCCTCAGCCTTCCCTGCAGGCAACATAAAGGAAACTGTTGTATTTGGGAGTTAAACTCCTATTTGGGAGTTAAACTCATATTTGAGCCCAAATAAAAAACCCTGTGAGTGCTTTCTAAGACCCAGAAAGAGCCACAACACCTTTTCCCTCCTCTGGGACTCCAGGACCCTCGGGAAGGACCTCCCCAGCACAGACCTGGCAGAGCCCTGCTGGCAGGTACTGCACAGCTCCACAGCCCTCGTGCTTCTCCCCGAGCCTTTCACGCTTGTCTGATTTCATGGGAACATATTCCAGCCACAGAGGTGTCAAAATACCTCATTTCAACATCAAATGCAGGTGCTTTGCTGCTTAAAATAGACATTCCAGGAAAGTATGCTTTGGATTTTAACAGCCAACAGCTAATCCTCCTCCTTCTTCCCCAAGCTGTGTGTCTGGAGGGTGATGGTTCCTTCCAAACCAGCAACTCCCAGTGCTTGCTGGGCTCATAGAACCACAAACTGAGTTGGGAGGATCCCACTAGGATTGAGTCCAACCCCTGGCCCTGCACAGACACCCCAGCAATCCCATCCTGTCCCTCAGAGTGTTGTCCAAATGCTCCTGGAGCTCTGGCAGCTTTGGGGCCGTGCCCACTGCCCTGGGGAGCCTGTTCCAATCCTCCAGGGATGTCACACCTGGGAATCACATCTGCTCCCTGAACTAAACCTCCTGCTCTTTGAGACTCCTCAGTGTAGCCCCCCCCCCCCCCCCCCCCAGGCTCCCCCCAGCTCCTCCTCTCCCTGCCCCTCTTTCTCCCAGAGAGCTGCCCCTGGCCCAGCATTCCTCATCCAGGAGGAGGCACGGGGGGAGTCTTGCTCCATCCCAGACAAAAAAATCACAGCTCCTGCAGAACCAAATGGGGACAAACAACAAGGATGTGCCCCTGTCACAGCAGATAATTTCACAGATTTCCTGTTCAGCTCTGATTCAGAATGAAGCCAAGTCTGAGGATGCTGAAATCCCCTGGGAATTTGGACTCCCCGGCTCTGCACAGCCCCCAGGCTGCCACAGCATGCAAAGAACACCAAGGAACTTTAAAATGCAGTCACTCATCCCTCACATTAAGCTGCTTTTCCTTCCTGCTTCCCCCTTGCATCTGCAAGGGTTTCCCCCAGGTTTCACAGGACAAATAAGGAATTAATTTCTGATGCCTGAAATCAAGCAGAACTTGCTTTCCCTACATTTCAGACCTGCATAAACCCTCTTTCTTTTCTCCAAGTTTTGCATTTTCTGTGCAAAATTTTTGTCAGATGTTGAAACTTTTTGAAGTTTTTTAACTGATTACCAAAATGCCCCAGGAAGCAAGATCAGGAGGCCAAATGAGCCAAAGGAGAAACCACCCTTGTGTCCAGCAGAGTAAGAGCAGCTGGGAATTTGGCTACGCATGGTACTGCAGCCATTTGACATTCACAGAAACAGCCTTATTCTTATGTATTAGAATGTATAATTATAATTATTATGCATTTCATTTAATAATGTTATTTTTATGACTCTTGATTTGTGTCAGACTATACAGCAAAGATATGAGAAAAGACACAGCCCTGGCTCTGAAGGGGCATTCTGGAAGTGGGAGAGGGAAAGGACAGTGTGAAAACTGATGGCAAAACAAAAGGAAGAGCAGAAAAAGGGTTCGTAGAACCACAGAATGGGTTGGTTTGGAGGGGAATTTAAAGACCTTCTCATTCCACCCCCTGCCATGGGCAGGGACACCTTCCACTAGCCCAGGTTGCTCCAAGCCCCGTCCAACCTGGCCTTGGACACCTCCAGGGATGGGGCAGCCACAGCTTCTCTGGGCAACCTGTGCCAGGGCCTCCCCACCCTCACAGCCAAAAATTCCTTCCCAATATCCCCTCTGGCAGTGGGAAGCCATTCCCCCTTGTCCTGTCACTCCATGCCCTTGTCCAAAGTCCCTCTTCAGCTCCTGAAGCCCCTTTAGGAACATTAAGGTGCTCCAAGGTCTCCCTGAGCCTTCTCTTCTCCAGGTTGAACACCCCCAGTGGAGACTGCAGGAGGGATCTTGGAGGCTGGTTGCAAACACAAGAACAAAGTGCAGAGGCAGTCCAGGCCAAGGTTTATGAGAAGGTTTCAGCCCCCAGAGGTGTTGGGTGTTCCTGTCCTGCCTCCCTGGGTGTCTCCAGGGTTGTCCTCCACGCCGGGGCAGAGGGGTGAGGAGGAGCCCTGTGCACACACGGCGTGGAGAGAGAGCAAACTGCAACTGGCTCAACTGGCCCAAATGCAAAGAAGTTAGTAAATAAAAAGCAACTTGTCAGTCAGGCCGAGGCCAGCAATGCCCCTGGGCAATTAGTCTGACTCTATTTTACATTTATGAAGCAGAGTAATGAACGTAACGACCCTTTGGGTGCCAACAAATAACAGAGAATAGCTCACAGAGCCTGAATTGAGGCAAATGCATCCTTGGAGGCTCATGATGGACTCCAGCTTCTCACACAGCCTGGCAGTGCATTTCCAGTAGTTGTTTTGCTCGTGGACAGAGCTGTGGAGCAGCAGAATCTCCTTTGGAGGTGCAGCAGGAGCCCTACAATGCCGGTGAGCTCCTGCTGTCCCATCCCTGCTTGGGCTCATGCAATAGTTATCCCCTGGGAGTGTGGTGGGACACCTGAACCTCTTGTGCCCCCACAAGGGAAAGGAGGAACATTCCTGCCATGGGAACATCTCCTTGACCCCCTGTGGCCCTTGGGAAAGTGTTTGCTCCCTGCTGTGGGTCTGCAGTGGGCAGAGAAGCCCAGGCTGCCCCATGGCCTTTGCTGCTGGTCCCAAGGACCCCAGCAAGAATTGCTCACCCAAATGGGACCGACCAGCTGCAAGTGGCACAACCAAAGCAGGTCCTGTAGTCACATCCTACACAAATCCTCATCCAAAGGGTCCCTGAGAGGGCAGAAGACCCCTGAGAAGAGCAGCAGAATTGCCCTGGGGAAAAATGACCCCAGGATTAGGCCACGCAGGCTCAGCACTGACAGCTTGTTCATGCTTTAGCACATTTATGGAAAAGCCTTAAAAATGAAAAAAAATAAATAAAATCCTTATTTTGCTATGTATTTGTCAATTCTTAAAGCACCCACTCTGTGAAGTGATTGAGCCATTCTGAGTCATCAAAAATTAAAATTGCAGGTTGAAGGTTGTATTTGCTGTACTAGGTGTACTAAATAATCTGAGTTTTAGTGTGTTCCAGGGCTGCTCATCACCCATGGTAAGTGCAAAAATGATACCAAGAGAGGGCTTATTGAAAGGTGCTTATCTTGCTTCCTCACTGTTACATGCTGAAAGTTTTTAAAGTATCTGAATTTTCTCGTGTCATTTTTTAGCTCCAAAATTGGATTAAATTCTGTCTTTACCATGTGGATCTCTCTGGAAAATATCTGTCCACGTAGAACTGAACAGTGAAAGGTGAGCTGACTTTGCAGCTTCAGGCATGTCTCTCACATGCACAGATTTCTCACACATAGAACCCCAGAATGGTTTGGGTTGGAGGGACACTAAAGGTCATCTCGTTCTAACCCCTGCCATGGGCAAGGACACCTTCCCCTGTTCTGTGGAGCTTCCACCTGTCTGCAACAAAACAGCTCAAGATCAGCCTGGAGATCAGGAAGAAGGTTGAGGGCTGGTCCCTCATGTCTCCACTCCCACTTGAGGAAGTCAGTTGTTACCACAGAACAGGGTGGGGGTGTCCAGGGAGATTCCCCGGCTCTGGAGAAAGGTGCAGGGGATGAAAATTTGTTAAAAAGATGGAGAACTTCCCCATTTGGGGGTTCTGCTTGGAGCTGGAAAACATGGAAAACACACCTTCTTCCTAAAAGACTGTCTGGAAACCTAAATATTGTCTTTGGGTTGCCTTGGTCCCTTGACGGGGCTTGTGAGAGAAGCTGCTTTGCTTCCCAGCTGAGCAGCCCCATGTCTCATCTGTGCAAGCACGAGAGCCAAGGAAATGTGCTCTGGAAGAGGTTGTCCAAAGTTCAGTTGGAGAGAATGACTTGGGTCCTCAGGGGAACTGCAGGATTCACCATCCCAGGTTGCTCCAAGCCCCGTCCAACCTGCCCTTGGACACTTCCAGGGATCCAGGGGCAGCCACAGCTTCTCTGGGCAACCTGTGCCAGGGCCTCCCCACCCTCACAGGGAAGGACTTCTTCCTAACATCTAATCTAAGCCTAATATCCTTTAAAATGGTGAAGAAGAGTTCACTCTGACAAACCAAGTGTCTCCTCCCTCCAGCCAAAGTTGGGACTGTGCTGTTTTTAAGCCCCTAAACTCCGGCGCCCACTTTGGGGTCTGGGTATCTGCAGGTGGTCCCATGTCCTCCCAAGCCCCTCGAACAGTGCCATGGCTGCTGGCACTGTGCTCTGCAGCCTGTGCTGGGCTGGAGGAGCTCAGCTGGTCTCTGGGGGGCTGTGCAGGGCTGTGCTGGCCCGCGGGGGTGAGGGGAGGTCGCCCAGCACCGATGAACTCACACCAATCCCTACAGGCAGCAGTGCCACCTAAAGCCTGTGCTAACAGGAGACAGCTGAGCTTCTCCAGGGCTTTGAGCACTGGAACGGGGCACTGGGAGGTGGATTAGGGAGCAGGGAAGAGGGGATCACACACGTGCTGTAATAGGATGTGAATTGTAGCAGCGAGTGCTTTTCTCATTGATGTGTTTTGGTTGCACTGAGCAGAGAGGGGGGAAAGGCCCCCTGATCCCACAGAATCCCTGCAGACACCCGAGCCAGCTCCAGCAGTAAGGAAGCACTCACTGCCTGCTGTCCCTGCCCAGCACAGCCTGGGCACACAGCTCAGCTCAGGATGTGCCCTCCTGCTCCTGCAATTCCCCCTCCCCACTCCTGCAGCCCCCACTCCACATCCCTGCCCCTCACAGCCTTGCCAGGGGTTCCCACAGGGCTGAACAGCTCCAGAGCTGCTGGTTTGAAACTTTCCTCGTGCAATCACCTTTCCATGGGTGTGTTCCCACTCATCAGGTTAAATGATCTTTATTTCAGAGCTGGGTTACTGGTGCCTCCCAGCTGTCCCATTGGTATGCTGACAGTGCCTCACCCCTGTTTTCCCTACTTATAATTTAACCAATGCCAAAGGGTTACTTTCATCAAATGTAAAAAATGGACACTTATAAAAATGCATAGGTTTTAAATTGCTCAGCAGTTGGAGTAGTTATAAGAACTAGCCCAGGGAATAAATGGCTCCTTCTCATATTAGGCCATTTCCATATGGGCTGCAAAGGGAATGGGATTCATTCCTGTTCCCACCACACACAACTGTTTCTCTGCTGTTCCTACAAGCTTCAATGTCTCTCTTAATGCTTTATTATCACTGTTGAAACTCCACAGTTTAGAGTGTGCTCAGAGTAAATCTGTCATGTTACATTTAAGCACCAATTGCTTATGTTTTAATGGCATTAATCTTTGCCTTCTTGCTGTGTCTGAGCCAGGAGACTGAAAGGAGATAATTCCCCTCTTTCTCAGCCACTGAATCCTGTAAAATGAAAGCAGCACTCCGGTGCTGCAGGCAAAGCTGATTTTCCTGCTGCTTCTGAATGGCCCGTGCCACACCAAGAAGGTTGACCCTGCCCAGCCCTCCCAGGGCATGGAAAAGACATTTCTTGGGAATTTTACTTTGGAATTCACCCCACACTCCACATGTTGTCAGGACAGAACCTCTTAAAATATGGTCCGAGGCAGCTCACCTGACAGAAAAGGTGATGTAACACTGCAACACAAAATGCTGATGAGTTCCAAATTGTGCCAGGAAAATCAATGTTTGTCCTGCAGAAGGTTCTGTTTTTATTGGATAACTTTCCTCTTGACTTGGTTATTTTTCCAGAGTCCTACAAAAGGAGAGAGAAAGGGAAAGGAAATAGGAAGTGTAGTGCATGATGAAGAAGCTGATTCCCAAGTCCATCATAAAACTTGATGGTTTAGGATAGGCATTAAATATAGAAGCTTATAAAATAAGAAGATGGAGTTTAGACACAGTAAAATAGGAGGGACAGCACAGGAAATATCTGCTCATAGCATGTTTTCTTGCACAATTGTATTTTGTTAAACAAAAGCCAATCCTTCCTCCCTCCAGCTTTCTGGTGCAGAAGGACTTCAGTCTTGGTTTCAGTGTCAGTGCAGGGGATTTCTCTCCATGATCCCATGATGGCCCATAGGTGTCTCAAGGATGTTTATATCACAAGAGGGGGCACATTTCAGCATTTTCCAAGCTGATTTCCCAACCCTACAACACCATTTACCCCACTAGAGTCTGTGCTGGAAGGAACATTTCCTCCTTCCACCTCCCCACAGTGAGGAGCAATCTATCATGTAATATTTCTTTTAAAGGTTATGTTTTTGCAGCCTCTCATCCACCAGAAATTCCATGTTTTGAGGCACTTTAAACCTTAATTTCTTTCCAAGACTATTTTTTTGTGAGGTAGTTTGCTTAGCTTTCTCTCAAGTGGGTGGGCAGACACATAATAGGTGCCAAGTATTCCCTGTCACCCCCATGACAAAACAGCCAAGTTTTGTCCCTCCAAGTACCACAAGTAACGAGCAACCTTCTTAATTAGCAGCTCCAACATCATCTGAATGAGTTGTTTTAAAACACATTTGATTATTTATTGGGAAGATCTGTTCCCAATATTATCAATATTTATCACAACCGAGATATAAAAAGGAAAAACCCAGCATGGAGTGTCTGATGGCTCCATACACTGCTCACTCAATGTTCTTTTTTAACAAGTCCTTCAGATCTCATCTCTCAGGAGGCCTTTCCATTGACAAGTTTAACCTGGGAATGACCTCTACAACAACTCTGCTATCAGCAGCTTCTTACAACTTAACCTTAAATTAATGAGGTTCAATGAACAACATGAGCTGTGTAATGTTGCTGTCAATTCATCATAGTGCAGGCCTCTACTCTGTGCTCAGATCCAAAACCTTCACTTCGAATTCCATCCCCAAATCTGGAGGCTGCTGAAGCTTGAACTTGGCTTAGCCTTTGTGAAACACCATCATTTCTGAGATTAGGAGAGAGTCAAATACAAAGAGCACACAAACCTGGCCTGTTTTTTTCCAGTAGAACAGCTGTGATTTTCAGAGAATTGTGATGGATTTTCCTGGGAATGGAGCAAATTCTTTGGAAATCATAGAATTGTGGAGTAGTTTAGGTTGGAAAAGACCTCCAAGATCACAGAGTCCAACTGTTCCCCCAGCACTGCCAAGGCCACCACTAACCCATGTCCCTAAGGGCCACATCTCTGTGTCTTTTGAATCCCTCCAGGGATGGGGACTCCACCACTGCCCTGGGCAGCTGTGCCAGGCCCTGACCACCCTTTCAGGGAAGAAATTCTTCTTGATGACCAACCTGGCACAACCTGAGGCTGTTTCTTTTCATCCTGTCCCTTATTCCCTGAGAGCAGAGCCCAACAACCCCCCGGCTCCCCCCTCCTGTCAGGGGGTTGCAGAGCCAGAAGGTCCCCCCTGAGCCTCCTTTTCTCCAGGCTGAGTCCCCCCAGCTCCCTCAGCTGCTCCTGCTGCTCCTGCCCCTTCCCAGCTCCCTTCCCTTCCCTGGACACTCTCCAGGCCTTTCTTGTCTTGAGGGGCCCAGAACTGCCCCCAAGATTTGAGGTGTGGCCTCAGCAGTGCCCAGAACATGTTTTAAACCAAAATTGGTCCTGCAGGATGCTGGGCAGGGCAGTGAATCAGGGATGTCTTCCCTGATGTTTGGTGCCAGATTGTCTAATGAAAACTTTCTCCTTTTTTCTGGATCACAGAATCACAGAATCAGCCAAGTTGGAAAAGCCCTCTGAGATCATCAAGTCCAACCCTTGATCCAACCCCGCCGTGGTTCCCAGCCCATGGCACTGATGCCACATCCAGTCTCACCTTAAACACCTCCAGGGACAGTGGATCCACCCCCTCCCTGGGCAGCCCATTCCAATGGCTGAGCACTCTCTCTGTAAAGAATTTCTTCCTAAGATCCAACCTAAACCTCCCCTGGCACAGCTTGTCACTGTGCCCTCTTGTCCTACTGCTCTTAAATCACTTTTGCAGCAGCGTAAAAACAAACACACCCCTCTGATATCCAGTTTTCCCAAGAGCTGAAAATTCAAGAGTTAAATTGTATAGAAAGTTACTAAAATCGAGAGGATTATTTGATGATGGAGCAATGATGGATTTACCATCACAGAGCTGTTATTGAAGACTGATACCTCGGCCTCGACATCTCCGTGAGAGGCACGTGAGAATGATGCAGGAGTGGAGTTAATAGGGCTGCTCCTACATCAGCTGGGCTGCCAGAGGAATCCTTCAGGAGGATGGGAAAGGTTCTGGTTGGATGCAAAGTTCCACAGCTGAACTTTGCAGAGAGATGTAACTCTAAACCTGCATGAGGACTGAACAGCAGCTTTGCCAATAAGCTGACTCAAATTCCTGTCTTTAAACACGTGGAGGTCTTGCAACACCACCCTGCACGTGGAGCTGCCCTCTAAATTTTTTTAATCTTTTCAGTGCACTGTTTTATTTAACTCATTTCTGGAAGGAGGACAAAATGTAGCTCAGCTTTACTACGCAAAAATTAGGTTTTGGGTCTCCTTCAGCCATCCAACTTCTAAGAGTCAGTGGAGAGAGAGGTTGGAACCTCCAAAGTGTGATCTGTGGGATCTTATACTTGACAGGGGAGTTGCTCTCCAGAGGTCCATCCGTGCTTTTCATCTCTCTCATTCCTCATTGAGTAGAAGAACTGAGGAATTTCATTCCCTCATTCTGAGGAAATGGCCTCAATTTACACCAGGGGAAGTTTAAATTGGATAATAAGTTTTTTTATTTTTTTTTAATGGAAAGGGTTATAAAACATTGGAACAGGCTGTCCAGGGAAGTGGTGGAATCACCATCCTTGGAAGCAATCAGAAACCATGTGGCTGTGGCATCTGGGAGTATGGGTTAATGAGGAGTGTGGTGGTGCTGCTGGGTTCATGGTTGGACTTGATCCTGGAGGTCTTTTCAGGCCTTAACCATTCTGTGATTTTATGATTACTTTGCCCTGCTGATCATCTGTGAACATTAAAGACACAGGGAAAAGAAGTTGGGAAACGAAGCCCATTGTCAAAAGGCTGATTAAAAATAGTCATGTGGGATCTGAATGTGCCCTGGCAACATTTAAGGGTTTGCAACTCAAAAGAGACTGAAAGGAAGAGCCCTGAGCAGTTCTGGGGAAGGAGGGCAAAGCAGAGCAGAGCTGGTGCCCCTGGCATTCCAGACACCCAGCCCTCCTTGTTTTGCAAGTTAGCAGCTTCTTCCCATAACTTACCAGAGCATCCTTTTTTTTCCTCACAAAGAGAATAAAAAAATGGTTAAAATAACTTTGAAAATCAGGTTATTGCTGCGCATTAACACCTTCTAACAGATGTTGTTCTTACCCAAAGCAGAGTTCCTTGAATTATTAATGGTTTCCAACAGCTCAGCTTGAAATAATTTAGCATTTGAAAGAGAAAAGTCACTCTCATTATTCCAAGTGCAGAAACATTTTGGTTATCAAAAATATTCTCCTCAAAAAGGAGAAATCTGTACAATTTGTATCTTTTCCTTCAGATGCCAGCAGGAGCACCAGATCTAGGGAGAGCTCTGTGCTTGCTGAAGGTTAATTGATAAAATACAATGGAAGAGAGAAGACTCCCTATTCCACTTAAATTGAGAAGCTCTTATCTGATCTTGTGGTGGCTTTAACTTTACCAGATTTATAGTATTTGCTGTTGAAGACCATCACATTCTTTTTGAACCTTAAAGTGACCAAATTATTCACGGCAGTCAAACTTCACGAGGGACATTGGCCAGGTTGGACAGGGAGGGCTCTGAGCAACCTGGTGGAGTGGAAGTTGCCCCTGCCCATAGCAGGGGGGTGGAATAAGATGATCTTTAAGGTCTTTTCCAAGCCAAACCACTCTGGGATTTGTGGTACTGAACAGCAACAGGCTGTTGGGGATTGTCCCAGGGGTGGTTGCTGGGAGAAGACCTGTGCTGACACCACCCAGAGCCACTGAGCTCTGCCCAGCACAGCTGGTGGGGACATTTCTGTGTTCAAATCTGACTTGGTGTCTGCAGAGAGGTCTGGAAGGTGTTCTCAGGGCTGTTGTGCTCTCAAAACCAGCCCTGATTTCTGGAAACATGAAACAGGCTGGGCCAGGCTGCTCCAAGTTTGTGGTTTGTCCTTCTGGCAGAGCATCTCAGCTGGTCAGACTGTGGGAGGTGCAAAGAGGAGCCCCAGAGCTGAGACAGAGCCTTGGAAAGCACAGAGGATTTTTCCCAAGGATTCTGTGTGCCCTGCAGAACCAGCCTGTGGAACAGGTGGGCTGGTGTTTGCTTAGCATTTAAAAGGTGGACAAAATACAGCCTACAGGGCTGCTCTGGGGACTGAGAGGACTGTATCTCCCCAGCCTTGATTATATCAGGATGGGTTTCCCTTTCCAGCGTGGATTTCTTAGGTGGGATGCAGTGGCACATGCCCAGGATTCATTCCTGGACAGAGCTGCTGCTGTGCCCGAGACAGTGGGAGCTGACAGTGTTCTCTGGCAGGCTCTGGTCCTGTGCTCTCCACAGTCTCTCCAGCTCATCAGTCACATTTTTATCAAATTCTGATATTTCATCAAAAGGGAGGGGACTAAAATGATGATTATTGTGATTACAATAAACAGCTGTGCTCCTGCCCTCAAGCTGCTTTTCAGTCATAGAATCACAGACTGGTTTGGGTTGGAAGGGAATTTAAAGATCATTTATTCTCATCCCTTGCCATGGGCAGAGGCACCTTCCACCATCCCAGGTTGCTCCAACCTGGCCTTGGACACTTCCAGGGATCCAGGGCAGCCACAGCTTCTCTGGGCAACCTGTGCCAGGACCTCCCCACCCTCACAGGGAAGGATTTCTTCCCAATATCCCATCTAACCCTGCCCTCTGGCAGTGGGAAGCCATTCCCCCCGTCCTGTCACTCCAGGCCCTTGTAAAAGGTCTCTCTCTTTCCCTCTCACATGTTCCCTTCAGGTACTGAATTAGGGAGCCTTCTCTTCTCCAGGCTGCACAATCTCAATCCTCTCAGCCTTTGCTCACAGCAGAGGTGTCACAACCACTCCTGGGAGCAGGGATGAGCAGGAGCAGGGACGAGCAGGAGCAGGGATGAGCAGGAGCAGGGATGAACAGGAGCAGGGATGAGCAGGAGCAGGGACGAACAGGAGCAGGGATGAGCAGGAGCAGGGATGAGCAGGAGCAGGGATGAACAGGAGCAGGGACGAACAGGAGCAGGGATGAGCAGGAGCAGGGATGAACAGGAGCAGGGACGAGCAGGAGCAGGGATGAACAGGAGCAGGGACGAACAGGAGCAGGGATGAGCAGGAGCAGGGATGATCAGGAGCAGGGATGAGCAGGAGCAGGGATAAGCAGGAGCAGGGATGATCAGGAGCAGGGATGAGCAGGAGCAGGGATGAACAGGAGCAGGGATGAGCAGGAGCAGGACCCAGCCCTGGCCCTGGTTGAGACATCACTGTGCAGGTGAGCAGTGGAGAGCTCTGTTACAGACACAGGCAGGCTCAGATCACCTCTGAGCATTGGGATTGCTCAGCCCAGAGAACCTGTGGCTGCTCCATCCCTGGAAATGTCTGAGGCCAGGTTGGAGCAACCTGGGCTGGTGGGAGGTGTCTCTGCACATGGCAGGGGGTTGGAACAAAATGATCAATGAGGTCCCAGTCCTCTCAGCCTTTCCTTGTGGGAGAGGTGTTAAACCACTCCTGGGAGCAAGGGAGATCAGGAGCAGCAGCACTTGGCCCTGGGTCTGGGTGAGGCACCCCTGCCCGGGTGAGCAGTGAGGTGATCTCGGGTGTCCGTGTCTGTCTCAGGGCTCTGCACCCACACACGTGCACTTCAGTATTGATCTGCTCCTGAACAGCTCATAAGCACTATTTCAAATGAATCCCTTGGAGTTGCACATGGTTTTCTGATGACTCTTCAGAATTATGACCCAATTTACACTTTCTGTAATGATCAGCACAATAAGGCAGTAAAGCTCTCGATGCTGAATACGCCCAATTTGTATTTTAGCCCTGCAATATAATCAATAAAATAAGAAACCAATACTTCAGGAGTTAGTATTGTCTTCTCATAGTCTTTGCAGGGACATGGAGTCCCTTTCCTCAAGCACGCTTTGGGTTGGAAGGAGGTTCATGTATGTATTGGCTATTCCTACTTCTTTTCCCTGATAAATACACCTTTCACTGCTGCTGAGATCTCAGCCAACATGCTCCACAGTAATAAGAAAACATTTTCTTTTTTCTTAATATTCAAAGGAAAACCATCAAGTAAATAAAGTTTTCTCTCTCCCCCAAAAATATAAAATACAATGTGTTGCTCTATTTCCCCCCAGGTTATTCAAGAGTTCCTTGCACTGCAGAAGGGGCTCTGAAATGGTGAATAATGCTTTGCATTGCTCCAGCTGCTGTCAACAACAGAGCTGGAAACACTTTCAAAGTGCTCATTCTTTAACTCACAACACTCTAAAATATGCTCATAAACACAACGTGCATACAGACACACACACATACTTGCATTCCTCTGTAAATACACATTTTCACATTTATTTCTGTTTCCAGATGACAAAGAAAAGTCCTTAGATGGTTAAACACCATTTGCCAGTGCAACAGAATGAGCTAAGGGGGGAGCCAGACCCAGGATTTCTGATTCCCTCTTGCTTTGCTTTAATCAGAGAAAACTTCTCCCCTGCAGAATTAGCAACCACGGGAATCATTAACTCTTTACAGACAACTGTTTTTCATGTCCTTTCTGTCCCCTGGCTGGGGGGAGGTCGGGGATGTGTCCCACGAGCACCACTGGCAGCAGAGCAGGGTGTGCAGCTTTGATCCCTGTGCAAGAGCAGCCTCAGAGGGTGACAGTGCCCCCAGCCCAAAATCCTTAATTGTGCCTGGCCTGGGGTGGGTGGGGGAAGAAAAAGGGCCTGATCCAGCAGCTCCTTCTCTGTTGGTAGTTGTGCCTTTTCCCCAGGCAGGATGGAGCCAGTAATTGCACGACATACTTTGGAGCTCTACCAAAACCTGCTCTCAGGAAACTCCAGATTTTCCTGCCTGCCCTGGTGCCTGGGCACGTGCCAACACACTTGTCCCCAGCAGGTCCCTGTATTGCCTTTCATGCTGTGTACCCTGAAAAGAAAAAGCTTTTTAAATTCCCACAATAAAAGGTTCTTTACTTCCAGCAAAGCTTTTATAACCACTAGTTTCCTGGTTTTCTTCTCTCTGTAAAACAGCAATTTTTCCCTCTTAGATTTGTTGCTCTTTCTCCCCTGTTAAATTGTGTGTGCTCCCCCTTTCCAGTTAATATAATAATTTAGATGAGCAGTGGTTAGCATAATTCTAGACACTGATGTACGTGCTGTGGTTTAGGAGAATTCTATTTCTGAGAGCAATGTAGCATGTAAAGCTCTCCAACTATCTGAAATTGCATAAAGGGGGACCCAGAGAACAGTCTAGAGGGATACTGTGGAAAATGCTGTTTTATGGGATATTTGAGAGTGTCTCAGGGCTTCTCAGAGCAAAGTGGTCCCAGCCTGAGAATGAGAAGCAACAGGGTTTGCTGGAGAGTCAGATATGCTGCATTGAGGGGTTGGAGTGTCCAGGGAAGGGGACGGAGCTGGGAAAGGGTTTGGAGCAGCAGGAGCAGCTGAGGGAGCTGGGGGGGCTCAGCCTGGAGAAAAGGAGGCTCAGGGGGGACCTTCTGGCTCTTTACAACTCCCTGAAAAGGAGTCAGGAAGGGGTTGGTCTCTTCTCCCAGAGAACAAGTGACAGGACAAGAGGAAACGGCCTCAAGTTGTGCCAGGGGAGGTTTAGATTGAATGTTGGGGAAAACTATTTCGTGGAAAGGCTTGTAGAGCATCGGGACAGGTTGCCCAGGGCTACTTGAGGAGTCACCATGCCTGGAATTGTTCTGAAAACGTGGATGTGGCACTCGAGGACATGGTTTGGTGCTGCTGGGTTGATGGTTGGACTTGGTGATCTGAAAGGTCTTTTCCAACCTCCACAATTCCACCATTCTGTGATTTACACAGGGCAGCCTGTGAGCTCCAGCAGAGTCATCCCACACCACTGGGGATGATGGAGAGCTGAGCTGGACACCCAGGGTTGCATTCAGGGGGGTGCTGTACCCAGGCAGTGTGGAGATGGCTTTGAAAAAATATGGACATTGGAAATAAAAAGAATCTCTTTATTTGCCTCCAGCTTTCTAGGCTTTTTCAATATGTACCACCTGAATTTTCAACTCATCTCTGCAATAAGAAGGCAAACTGGTTACCCCTCATTCAATATTAGGGCTGGGATAATGGAGTAATCCCAGGAATCCAGGGGCTGGGGCTTTACACCAACTCCTCACTGCAACAGAGCTTTTAATGCCAGGCTGGAAATGATGATTCAGGGGTGGATGTGCCCCCAGCTCCCCCTTTGATGCTGAAAGCCAGAGTGTCACAGGGATGAAAGGAGGAGCTCCTGACTGAGGTCAGGAAGACAAAGACTCTCCCTGTTTGTGGAAAACACTCCCACCCTCACTGGAGGGAGGCTTTTATATCTATATCTGTATCTATATCAATCTCTTTATATCTATGTATCAGTATCTGTCTCTGTATCTATATCTATATCATCTATATAATCTATCTAATATTGATATATGTGTGTATATATTTATATAAAATATATGCATATGCCTCATGTTAATTTTGGAGTTGGTCTTATCCCAGCTGCACAAAGAGTGCCAACAATATCTGTCTCTGTATCTCTATCATCTATATAATTTATATCTATCTAATTTGATATGTGTGTCTATAGATTTATATTAAATATGTAGATATTCCTCATGTTGATTTTGGAGTTGATCTCGTCCCAGCAGCACAAAGTGCCTCCCATCACCATATGCACGTCACCAGCAGACTGGAGCAGGTTCCCGACAACAGGGAGGTGTTTCCAGCTTGGGAAGAGCCTCCAGACAAGTCTCTCAGCAAACAGGAGCAGTATCTGGGTTTTTGTGCTTCTCTGACCCAACAAATTTCTCTGTGTGTTTGCTCAGCTCTCCTGGTGCTGTGGGAAGGCATTTTGAGGGACTTGGGTGTGGGGAGATGGGAGTTTAAAACCTGCTAAGAGGACTCTTAGCCCTCTTTCTGAGTATAAGCAGAGTTTTCTTTGTGTCTCTGTCCTGATCTCAGCCCTTTCTTCCAGAAATACCTGCTCTGCATCAGTGCAAAGCTGTCTGGGGGGTCAGGCAGAACATGCCCCAGTTTTTCCCAGCTAAAAGGGGCAGGACAGAGGGATCAGAGTCCAAATATCCTGAATATGAAGCCTATGAATCTTGGGTTTGCAACAGCTCTCTTGTGTGTGAGATACTCTTTTTAGGTCTTAGTTCCATTAAAATTAAAATTTAAAAAATTAATTAAAATTAAAAATTAAATATTTTTTTTAAATTTAATTAAAATAATAAAAATAAAAATTAAAATTAAATTTAAATTTTAAATATAAAAAATAATAGACTATAAATATAAAAATAAAATTAAAAATTAAAAATTAATGTTAAAAATATTTAAAGGATTATAGCCAGCCTCTCCATCTGAGGGGCATTTATAGATGAGAGCATCACTCCAACACCAGGGAGATTCTCAGGTGGGATTCTGGTGAAATCCCTGGGTATAGAATAGAAGGCAAACAGCATGTGCATCATTAGCTGTACACTTGTCTAAATGGCCTGGCTGGACAGACTAATTCAAAATCTACTTGTTTTTCTGCTCTTTCAACCCCCCTGTCATTAGCTCAAGGCACAGGGCAGGAGCACTGAGCAGCCCAGGAGCTCAGGCTGCCTGGATGGATAAAGAGAAGGGAGTCAACAGTCCAGGGGAGAAAACACATTCATTCACTCTGCTCATGCATCAGCCAAGAGTGAGGGATGGAATTCAGGAAACCAGGAATGATTCAGGAACAGGAAAAAGAATTAAATTTGCTGAAATGATAGAGGAGGGGGCAAGAAAGTGATTGAAGTAACCAAACATGACTCACTGGTTCAATTAATCCCAACACATGATTTCCATCTCCCATAACAGTGAAGGAAAGCTGCACAAATGGATGGAATCATTCCTTGCAAACAATTTGTCATGGGATTTTTTTTGTGTTTGGGATTGTTTTGAAACCTCTCTCCATCTCTCCAGTCTTCAGTGAGTCAAGTAGGATCCTGAACCTGAGGGTAATAACCCGGTGATTCAGTTTCCCATTGTTCATTTTTTTTTGTAGACCAACAGTTCACTTCTCTCAGCAGCCTCAGTAACCATCCCCAGACACAAGATTTTGCCATTTCCATTCCCCAGCACCTCCACTTCCCAGGAAAAAAGAATCCTTCGATGGGTAATCATGGAATGACCAAACCAGGCTGCAAATTTCGGGGAGGGTCTTCCTGTGCAGGCAACCCAGAAGGCTGATTGCAGCTCCCTCAGCCTGGGGTGGCCTCACCAGTGCTCCTAAAATGGGGACAGCAGTGAAGCTGTGACAGTGCAGATGTCAGTGCATCATCCCAAGAGCTGATAATCGATGGCTCAAGTCCCACCTGGGCTCAAAGGAGTTGGGTGAGACCAGCTTAGGAGGGTGGGCTTGAGTGTGGTGACACCTCTGACCCAGCTTCACTTCCCATTCCCAAGTGTTGACATAACTCTGCTCATGAGGATGGCAAAGGAAGGGAAAGGCAGCGGTTTTTCTTACAGATATTCTTGTTTAAAAGGCCCCCCTTCCTGCCACCCGTGCCTTTGTTAAGGTCAGAAGAAGCAACTGCAGGTTTCAAGTTAAATCTGAATGTCTCTGAATAAGGAAAATTTATAACCTGGTTATTTTCCCATTCTACACCTTCTTGTACCCTTTTAAGAACTCCTCCAAACCTGTGCATCTACTGACACCTGTGCCTTCTTGAGACGAATTATGAGCTACAGAAAAATGAATGTGCACCAAAAACCTTCCCTTTCTTGTATGAATATCCTTCATTCTCACTAAGGAAGGCCTGGAAGTGGTTTTCTCAGCCTAAACCTTTACAGTGCTTTGCTCATATGGCACAACTGCCCCTTCAATGTTTCTTTAATGGACATGTCTCAGTGTAGCAGTGGAGACCCAGCCCTGGGTTATTTTTGGCTCTAAGAACAGATTGATCCTTTTGCAGCCACCTGGCAAACACAGTGACTCTTGGGAAGAGTTGGAGAGTGGGACATTGGGGGACATAACCATTTTGGGGAGCCTTGCCCCTGCTAAATTCCATGAACTATTCCTTATTTCCTCAAAAACCAGCATTTGAAAGGGAAAAATCTCTGGGTTTTTTTTTCCCCTCTAAAAGACCCCAAGCCACAAGGCAGTAGATTTTCTACTGCTAATGGTGCATCCAGATTTTTTCTCTCTGTGCTAATAGATTGACCTGCAAGAGCAGGATCCTAATTGCTCAGAGATAAAGTAATTGAGTGGTCTCTTGGGCTCTATTCGGTACAACAAACTTCGATAGAGTTGACAAATGTCGATCCATAACCCAGGATTAATCGGGTTGTGCTTGGCTTCCCTCTCACTTTTCCATTTGCTCCTGTGGTCTAAGTAATACCCAGATTGCTTTGGGAAAACTGACAAATCTTTGCAGTTAATGAGGCCCTTTAGTAATTTATCAAGCAGGGTTTCTAAAATAAAAAGAGCACAAAGAACAAAATGTTGATTCTCTGCTAAAGGAAGGAGAAATCCTTCTTCCCCGGATCCTGGAAACTTTGCTCCTCCGTGCTGTGCCAGCTGGGAGCTGGAGGAAATCTTGCATCGTGTTGCTTTCCAACAGAATTTGGGATTCAAGGGACTTGGAGCAGCCTGGTCTAGTGGAAGGTGCCCCTGCCCATGGCAGGGGGTTGGAACAAGATGAGCTTGGAGATCCTTTCCAACCCAAACCCCTCTGGGATCCTCTGACTGCCCTGACTGATCCCCAGGGGTGTCCCGGGCACTCTGCCATCCACGAGACACGTTGGACATCTCACTGGGCACTCGAAAATTTCCAGGCACAAAAGTTTGATTTTAGACTCCTGTCTTTTAATCTCTCTGTGGAGGGATGGACCTGGAGAATGGGCCTTTGGAGGGGATAGGGAGGATGGAACCACACACCCCTGGTCCCCAGAGCCCTGCCTGGCTCAGCTGCTGTGCTGCACCACATGTCACGAGTGAGACACAGCCAGGTGCTTTCCCTGGAGGATCCCTGGGAAGCTCTGAGGAGCAGCTGTCATTAACATGAAAAAGAAAACACTAGAAATCCTTGCTTTTGTAATCCAGGGTTTCCTCTGGGCTCAGTGGCAGCAAAGTCTGAACTTCTTCCCACTGGGAATTGAACTTCCCAAGCCCCACTGTTCTATAACAGCAGCTGAACTTGGCAGCTTTCAAAACTCTCTATTTCCTGGAAAACGTCAACACTTCTGCAGAAATTCCAATTTTTTTCTCAGCTTGATGTAAAATAAGGTTCCTAAATGGGAGCAGGGGAGAGTCAAATTGCCATTCCCAGTAACAGCCTGTTCTGAGTGACAGGGAGGGGCTGCAGAGGACCTGTTTCTATTGTGACACTCATACATCTGCCCATCAGCCCCTCTATTTTTAGCACAGCTCTTGCTTTCCTCTCTTAACACAGAATGAGATCAATATTACCTGTAGTCTTGATAGGAAACAACTGCCATTAAGCTACAGAAAAAGCTAATCATTATATTTTAGCAGCAATTTCAGCACATTGGCCAATCTCTGAGCCTGGATCTTAATGCAAGTGGAGGGAGACCTGGCAGAAAAGATCTGGTGCCTTTTCCTTGCAGCCTTTTTTTCTCAAGGGTCGTGTTTGTTCTGTATGAAATAGGGTGGCAGAAGACCTTTGGGAGATTCTCAAAGCTTCTGTGGCTCCTTCATGGCCAGGTCTGTGCACTGGTGGAAATGAAGGATCAAGTGGGTCTGGTGTCTTTGCTCCTCACAGCCCGTTTTCCCCCTCAGTTTTATGATTCCTGGCTGGTGCTGCTCAGGGTTGAGCAGGGTTGAGCAGCCTGGGAAGTGCAGCTGGGGACATGAGCTCACCAAGCTGGTGGAGCTCTTGGTGACCTCCTGGTACTCCTCCCTCTCAATGTAAACGTGGCCTTGAGGCTGACACCTGGTCCTGCATCCCCCCATTTTGGGATTCTCCCGCTCTCCCACGTCCCCCAGCTGCCCAGGCCTGAGCCTGATTGCTCTAATGCAGCTTTTAGACCAGACTTCCATGGAGCCATCCCACTCCTGCCAGCCTGGAGAGCAGTGTCCCCTCTGCTCAAGGCCAGCTGAGGTCCTTTGAGGTGACAAACCCTTCTCCCAGCCACCCAGGGTCCATCCCAGGGGCTGGTCCTGGCTCCCATCCTGGATTCCCAAACCCCGATCACACACAGTGCAGGGCTGAAAACAGGCAGAGAGGTAAACCCACAACTAAAATAGAAAACTTCCTTCTTTTTTACTAAGATTTTATGAAGATTTTCAGGTGGTTTTTTTTCAGTCTGTGAACAGAGAAACCACACTGGGCTCCTCGCTGCCACACTGAGCTGAGCGAGGCACAACACAGCAGAAATTCCTGATTTTAGTGTGTTTATCCTGGAGGTGCCTTTCACAAATGTACTTTGTGCCCTTCTGAGGCCTTTCCCCCCTCTCTCTGTGCTTTCTCCTCAGTGTGTGTGCCTTTCTTTCTCACATCTCTCTCACCAGTGCCAATCTCAGTGCAGTTTTTCTCCTTCCCCACAAAATGCCAGGTTAGAGCCTTCAGACCTGTGAGGGAACATTGACACTCAAACTCTGGGACTCTTCATGTCTTACTCCCAGCTGGGTGAAAACATAAATGCCCTTGTCCTGTGGGAGCAACCACTGCAAACAGCTCCATCCTCATCCTGTGAACAACTGACCCATTTTGGAGAGAGCTCTGCCAGAGCCCAGAGCTGCTGTTCAGGCAGTATAAGGTGTCTCTGGGGGGATGTAAAAGGGGAGAAGTCCTAAAATCTCTAGTTGTGAATCAAGCCTGCAGGAACAGGATTACACTTAACCCTTATGGTGTCTGCACCCTCAAAACAAATAAGTTCCACCTTTGGATTGATGGATGAATCTTTTTCCTTGTGTTCCTTTTTTTCACACCACCTTCTCCCTCTGCTGCCCCATGTCCCGGTCAGAGAGGGGTTTGGTTTCCCAGGGGTGTATCCAACTGGAGGGAGGGAGTTTTCTCCCCAGACCACACCAGCATTCCTCACTCTCTGCATTTTGGCAGCTCTTGGATCCCCTTCCATGCCCCAGCTCCATTCTCCCGGGAGAGGTGCACGTGCAGGACCAGACCCACGGGGCTGTTGGAAAGATCCCATGTGGCTGTGACACTTCCCTCTGTGCTGGATGAACACTGGGCAGAGCTTCCCTGGGCAGGAGGATCCAGTGAGGCCTCTTGTGCCAAAGCCTGGCTCTGGGTCCATCCCTGTGCCCGCGGGAATCTCGTGCGGTTCAACAGGACCAAGGGCAGGTGCTGCCCCTGGGTTACAGCAATATCTGGTATAAATCCAGGCTGGAGGATGAATGGATGGAGAGCAGCACTGGGGAGGACTTGGAGATGTTGGTGGATAAGAGGCTGGACATGCCTGGCTACATGCAGAACTCCCCCAGTGCCCTGGGCTGATCCCACAGCGTGGGCAGCAGGGGATGGGGGGATTCTCCCCCTCTGCCCTGCCCAGGTGAGGTCCCACCTGCCTCCAGCTCCAGGGTCCCACCACTGGCAGCTCCTGTAGGAAGTCCAGAGGAGGCCACCAAGGTGCTCAGAGGGATGGAGCAGCTCTGCTGTGAGGAAAGGCTGAGAGAATTGGGACTGTGCAGCCTGGAGAAGAGAAGGCTCTGGGTACCTAATTCAGCACCTGAAGGGAGTGTCTGAGAAAGATGGAGAGAGACTATTTACAAGGGCCTGGAGTGACAGGACAAGGGGAGAATGGCTTCCCACTGATAGAGGACAGGGTTGGATGGGATATTGGGAAGGAATTCTTGGCTGTGAGGGTGGGGAGGCCCTGGCACAGGTTGCCCAGAGAAGCTGTGGCTGCCCCATCCCTGGAAGTGTCCCAGGCCAGGCTGGATGGGGCTTGGAGCAACCTGGGCTGGTGGAAGGTGTCCCTGCCCAGGGCAGGGGGTGGCACTGGATGGGCTTTAAGGTCCCTTCCAACCCAAACCATTCTATGATCCTGTGGAAATGAGGAACATGCTGTAAATAGTGGGACACTGGGGACCCTGTTAATGGGGTCACTTTGGAGAGCTGCAAAGGAAGGACCCAGCACAGCTGGTTCCCTCCCAGTGCAGAGTCAGACTGGGGGCACTGGGGGGTCACATAAGGCAGTGCTGGGCACTGCCAACAGGTCTGGGGCACACACAGCACTGCCTGTTTGCTACAGCAGCTCTGGAATAAACAGAGTGAAAGTGCAAAGAAGCAGCTCATTTGTAGGAGGGGAAAAAAAAACAAGAAAAGATTATTTAGTCAATCACCTTGTCAGCTGTCATTGTTTTTGAATTTAAATGCAGGAAACTCTGTTGCTGGAAGTCTTATTTTGCATCGCACATGGAACTTGTAAAAGCTGCCAGTAAATCTTGGATCTGGACTGAGAAGCTGCTGGTTTTAATTGTGGGATTTCATCAGAACATTTGACTCCCTTGTAAGTCCAGAAGTGCATTTACATATTTTTTCCCTGCAATGGATTCACAAAAAAAAAATGGATTTACAGCAAAAAATCCTCCCACAGGTTTACAAACTGGGAGGAACCTGAAACAAAAGCCAGACTTGGCAAACAACTGCTGCTGGGTTTTGGGATGTGAAGGACTGACTGAGAGCAGGACAGGGAGGGTTTCCCCCCCTCAGAAATCCTTGGAGGACCCAGAGGACAGGGGACAATGCTGACAACAAGGGCAGTAGAGCAAAGCTGACAGGAAAACCTCTCTTCTGACACAGGCTGGAGAGGAAAACAAGGAGTGGATCCAAGGTGTCCATGGGCAGCCAGGCAACACCACTCCCTCATTTCTCACTGAAAACCCAGGCAAAGATTTTTAAGATACCTCCTGGGGTAAAGGGTCCCATTTTCAGCTGTTAACTCAAAATATCATAAAGTGCCTGACTGTCAGAGCATTAAGCAGGTGATATTATATTTGTTCTTTGTTACCCTGAAGACATCAGCCCTGTGGTCTACAAGTAAAATGAAATAGAGTTCATGGTTAAAATAGAGGAACATATGTATAAAAAAGGCCTCTACCTTCTCTTTGCTCATATACCAAATCAAATATTTCAAAAAGAATCTTCTTTGATTTTTTTCTGAGTCCTGCAATATTTGCTCTTCTTTCTTCTCTGTGATGATAAACTTTTTAACTGTTGCTGAAAAGAGCTTGGGACAGGCTCACCACAATCAAAGTGGAGAGTGAAAAGAATAAGTGAAAGAATAAGTTTTCTAATATCTTTCTGAGTTCATAGAAGTTCATAAAGTCATTGAATCATGGAATGGTTTGGGTTGGAAGGGACCTTAAAGACCATCATGTTCCAACACCGTGCCATGGGCAGGGACTCCTTCCACTGGACCAGGTTGCTCAGGGCTGTATCCAAACTGGCCTTGGGCACTTGGAGTTTTTAAGTTTTAATTTCTAAAATCCTGGTGGTTTGTTTCAGGTTTTTCTTTAGTTTCCTGCCTCAGTGATGATGCCATTAAACACCTTCACTCTGCATGGCATCTTTCCTAGGTGCAGGGGGGCAGCACTGCAGGTACCAGAGCAGTGGGATCTTTACCAGTTCTAACACGTGAAAAGCAATTTAAAAGCATCCTTTGGATGTCCCCACAGGACACAGTGGCTGTTTGCACACAGAGTGGTCAGGGGTGAAGCACAGGAATTCTGGAGGCAGTTAATGCCCAGGAGTGTTGGATCCCAGGGGTGCTCAGGCACATTCCCCTGCAAGTGTCGGAGCTGCCTTTCTGCAAAATATTTCCTGTGACTGCAGAGAGACCATTTCTAGTCAGTCTTGTGCATAATTGCTGTTGTCATGTCCTTATCCCAGTAAAAATACTGCAGGGGATGTCAAATTTATATATATATATGTATATTTATTTCTTATAAGTGATTCCTGAGGCTGAGTTGGAGCCTGTGAGCACAGCCAGGAGCAAGGGAAACGCAGAGATCATGCACAATGCTGAGAGGCATTTTCCAGGGAAATCTGTGCTTCCTGGTGTCTCCCTGGCTTACTTTTCCTTTCACTGTATCAGCAAAACACTACTTTTAGGGGAAAAGGTGATAAAGGAAGAGTGACCTCACCCCTTTCTGGTGCCTTGTCCCAGCACACGGTGGGGTAAAACTGAGGTTGTTGCCTTGAGGTCTGTGTTTAAAAGACCTGGATTTCTCCAGAAAGAGTCAGAAAAGTTTTGCTGAAAGATTAATTTGTCTCTGAAAATCTCCTAAACACAACTAACGAGCAGGGAAGGAGCTTCCCTGGGTGGGAATGTGGAACTGGGACACTCCGGCCCAGCCGCCCTGCTGGGCCCGGTACAGGGCCGTGCCTGGCTGAGCCAAGGAGCTCATTTCCATTTCATTAGGTTGAAGAAAATGCAGATAAAAAAGTCCTCTAGAAGAAAATAGAATCCAGTGTTTCAAATGCACCAACTTTAGCTCTTTGCCATATTCAGAAGCAACCTGGAGAGCATTGGGGAAGGGAAATTTCCACAAGAAATGTGGCTCACAGGGCATTCCTGGCCTTGACTGATCCTGGGCAGGAATTGTCAGGGTGTGGGGACAAACTAAATACTGCATTTAGCTGAATTTAGCCAGAAATTCTTACTTTTTCCCCCATGGCATTGGTCTAAGGACTGGGATAAAGGTCTTTACTGCTCGAGTCTCTTCAAACAGCTGCCCTGCAAGGATCTGTGGTCTGAGGAGCAGAAGGACTCAGTGAATTCTGGGCACCATGGCAGAGATTTGGGCCAAAGAAACTTTGAAGAGAGGACTCCAGATCTCACTAAACAAACCAGACAAAACTCTGTACAGGACAGAAGTTTGCTGCTGGGTTTGGTTAAGCCCTGGAAGAATCCCATGGGCAGAGACCTGGGCGTGTCCAGATGGGTGAGATGCTAAACCAGAGCTACAGGGATGTGGCTCTGAGGGTGGAGAAGCTGAGTCATGGAACCACAGAATGCTTTGGGTTGGAAGGGACCTTAAAGCTCATCCAGTTCCACCCCCTACCATGGGCAGGGACACCTTCCACTATCCCAGGTTGCTCCAAGCTCCATCCAACCTGGCCTTGGACACTTCCAGGGATGGGGCAGCCACAGCTTCTCTGGGAAACCTGTGCCAGGGCCTCACTATGCTCCCAGGGAAGAATTTCTTCCCAACATCCCATCAAACCCTGCCCTCTGGCAGCGGGAACCCATTTCCCTTTTATCCTGTCCCTCCAGGCCCTTGTCCAAAGTCCCTCTCCAGCTCCCTTGGAGCTGCTTTGGGCACTGGAAGGTGTCTTCTGCATTCTCATATAAATGAGTATTTCTGTACCCACAGCAATGATGTTTTTGCTGTTTTGTTTGTGTGTGAGGGGGTTAAATTCTATTTTCACTAGGGATCAAACTTCTGAGAAGGTAAGTGCCAGAATATAAGTTTGGTGAGTGAAAGTGACTCCAGCCACCACTATCTTTAATAAACATGCATTGCAAAATCATCTCACCTGCCTCTGATTCACATCAGGGAGGTTAAATTTACACGGAATCTGACTTGTCAAACTCCCTTCTGTAATTATAAACCTTCATGAGGTGATGGTAAAATGGGGGGAGAAGGGATGAACCCATTAGGATTTTGCTGCAAAATGTGTCCTGCTTCCAGAATAATTTAAGAGGCTGAAACAAGCAGTAGGGAAGAGCACAAAGTGTCACATAGTACCAATAAATTATTGCAGGGATAGCCAGTGACCACCCTACTGAAGCCTGGCTTTACACTCTGTCCCAGCAGAGCCAGGAGCTGAGACTCCAGACTAAATACAGACAGTAGCTCTGAATTTTCCCAAGTCTGATTTCCTCCTTTGGCAGCCAGACAGAGCAAAGTGCTGCAGAAGGAGGCAGGGATGAAGGGAGGGAAGGATGAGGAGCCAGTGAGATGACCAGCACACTCCCCATCCCAGCAGCAGTTTGGAGGCACCAAACTCCATCTCCTTCTGAAAGCCTCCCTGGGAGGAGAGTCATGATGGAAGGTGCTCTGCCAAGGAAGGATTTCCTCAGAGTTTGCATCACATCTGGTGAGATTTCCCAGGGAGCCAGACAGCAGGATTAAACCAGGTCAAGCTAAAAGGGAAGGAGACGAGTGGGAAGGAAAAACAAACCTCAGAGGGGGTGCGTGTGCTACAGTGGGAGAGAGGCCACTCAGATGTCCCCTCCCAGGGACACAGCAGTGACATTCAGCTCTAGCACGGTGTGTGACAGAGAGAGCAAAGCCTCAGGCAGGTTACAGGGGTGTGTTCCCTGCCCGTTTGGTTGCCAGCACCCATCCCTGTGTTCCAGCACCTGCAGGTATCCCGAGGTGTCCGTTTGCACTCAGTGGGTTCTGCTCCAGAGTGAGACATCGGCAGAGCTGTTAAACACTCATCTGCACCGTGTCCAAGGGCAGGACCTCTGCCAGCCAGCCTGGCACTGCAGGAACTGCCTGCTCTGTTTTTCATCCTCTGAACTGCAGGAATGTCTCAGCAATTGAGTTCACTGTAGAAAATCAATGGAGCTCTCCCAGCTCAGTGGAATGGCAGGAGACAAGTGCAGAGCTCAGGACACACAGATGTGCCTCCTCTCCACCTAACATGGCTGTGCCCCTAAAAATCTCAATCTCACACCTTCTGGATGGTGGTGTTTTTAAACACCAATTTCTAGCTACTGTCACAGCCTCAGTGCAGAAGAAAAGAGTTTTGTCTACAGATACACCCTGCTGGGTTTGACTTTGCCCTTCATCTGTAGCCAGATGGGGTTAACCCTGCACAGGCAGCCTGAGAAACTCCTCCTGGGTGTCCCCTGACCTGTCACCCATGAGCCTGGGGATGTACTGAGGCACCCAGTGTCACCCTTGCTTAGAATTTTTCATCAGTTGGATTGTTTTAATTTGAAGGAGTGAAAGCCATGACTCAAAATTGCAGCCGTTCTCTGTTCTCCCCAACACGTGCAGTTATGGGACAATGTGTTTGGGATTGGTTTGTTTTACAGGGAATGCCTTTTGAGAAATGTTCCTTGTTCAGAGCACATCCCTGGCAGGCCTCCTGTGCTGCCAGAGCTCCCCTGCTGCTGCCCAGACAGTGAGGAGGAGTGAGAAGAGCCTTCCTAGAGCACAGAAACATCCGTGGTGGTGAACACAGCAGTGCTGGGTTAATGGCTGCACTGGATCTGAGAGGCCTTTTCAAACCTAAATGATTTCCTCTGCCTAAGGAAGAGGGGAGGCCAAGGCTGGGAGAAGAGCAGGAATGTGTCTGGGGGGGTGTTGGGAAGAACAGGGAGTTTGGGAGGGGGTGTGTTGGTCATATCACAGAGTCACAGAATCTGCTGAGGTGGAAGGGACCCCCAGGGATCACTGAGTCCAACCCTTAGCCCTGCTCAGGACCAGCCCCAGGAAGTGCCCTCTTTTGCAAACTGTCCTCCAGACTATGGAAGGGACCTGAGAAGTCCAGAGTAGCTTCATGTCCCTGCTGCAGAATCCTTGGCTGTGTCCATCTCCCTCCATGTGCCCAGGGCAGGAGGGTTGGAACCAGGTGATATTTAAGTCCCCTTCCAACCCAAGCCATTCTGTGATTCCATGATCTGGTGCTGTCTTTGCTGTCAGCAGGACTTCTGGGCTCTGGGTGACGGAAGTGAAGGGCCCAGCTCTGTGGAGAGAGGTTTGAAAAGCAAACCTCCTCGTGCCTCCACAGCTGTTCAAAGTAGAGATGCAAAATATGATGTACAAACAAGGGGAAAAAATAAAATTAAATAGACCAAACAGAACTCCTGCCTGCTCAGCACTGCCCACTGAATGACTGAGTGGTTAAAATAGCTGAAAAATACTCACACAAATACTTTGGGGCTGCTCCAGTCCTTTCTCTGCTGCCCAGGCATGGCCCTGAGCTGTTAGTGCTTTGTGGGACTGAGCAGTGACTGGTCCAGGAGCAGTCCCATGTGCACCTTTATCAAGGTGTCAGGCCATCCTCATCCCAAAAGGGACCCAGACCCTGGCTCCCTGCATTCCCTGTCACACAGGATTATGTCCCAGGAATGGCCTGGCTGAGGGAAAGCTGGTATTCCCATTAGCAGCTGGGTAGCACTGGAAAGGAACTGGTGGGACGAGACACATCTTTGAACGGTACAAGGGCTCTGGATGATAAGATATGAGTCTCTCCAAGGGTTCTAGCTGAGCAGAGAGGGCAGGACAAAGCCTGGTTCCTTTATTTCCCAGCCTGGAAAGCCTTAGCTTAGAGAACAGTCCTCCCCTAGAGTGGTGTCTGCTCCTGAGCCTTCCTGAGAGCACTCAGTGATGACCCAGCAGCTCCCAGACAGGGCATTCCCAGCAGGAGACAAGTCCTTGCCACAAGATGTGCTTTGAGTCACACAAAGGTTCCCGAGCACAAAACCACAAATCCAGCACGAGATTCATGAGCTGAGAAAGATTTGCCTCCGAGGCTGCCAGAGGAGAGGACACACTGACCTGCTAATCAGAAATGTGGGGAAAAGACAGCCTAGCCCCTGGGACATGGTGTGTTTTGGAGTCTGGTGCCTCCTTCTTCAGAGCTTTCTGCAGGTCAGTCCATCTTGCAGGGCCAAAAATGTGCATCTTCTCCTCCTGGGAAGCTCCTGGGGGACTGGTGCAGCCAGAGAGAAATGATTCCATTGATGGGCTGCATCCATCTGTCTCCAGACAGGTAAAACGTGTTCTCCTCAAACCAAATGTTTTTGTGTCACTGTTCTGTCACTTCAGGGACAGAATCCGTCAGCCCTGCTCATCACAGCTGTTTGTTTCCATCTCTGCTCAGCCCCTGGGCTTGTCTTACAGCCCTGGACAGGTTTGGGAGCAAAGCAACACCCATTTCTCACCCTGCTTTACAAGCTTGGGAAACAAGTACCCAAGGGAGACTCTCAGCAGCCCTTTCCCTGCCTGCCCTTCTCCCTTCATCACCTGCTTTCCTTAAGAACATTTTGGGAGTTGGTGCTGAATTCTGACCATGGCAGCCCAAATTGTATAAGCAGGACAACACAAACCCAAAATGTTCCCAAAGTTGAAGGTGGAGCTGAGAGTGCACAAGACACAGGCACTGCCCGTGGTGGAAGGAGGCCCCACAGACACCTCTGGGTGATCCCAGAGGTTTGGACAGAAAAAACACGTCCCTGTGGCCATCAGGCTTCTCTGCTCCTGCTCTGATTGTGGTTTGAGCTGTCTGAGATCTCCCTGCTGTTTATCCCTGTCCAACTTCCATCTTTTTCCAGGGAACCTGGAGGATGCTGCCTGCTCTTTGGTGGTGTGAAGAGAGAGAAAACAGCAAAGAAAGCTGGTGAGCAGGTGGTTGGGAGAGGCACCTGTAGCACATCCCATGGGTTTTTGGGATATTGGAGCGGGGACTGTCAAGGTGCTGCTGGTCATCCTCCAAATCAGGAGCGCTGGGGAGGAAAAGGATGTGGCACAGAAGGAGAGGGAGGAGGAAGATATCAGGAAAGAGGAGGTATTTTGGATTTCCTGGGCAGCAAGAAGGCCCTGTTCAAAGGCAGCATGGGCAGCTGGGGGAGAAATAAAACAGCAGGAGCCTGATGGATTGACCCAAGCAGTTACAACAGGGTGGCTCATCCACCTCCTGTACAGCTGCTCATTGGGAATCTGCATCCTCTGCCTCTTGCTTTTGGGAAATCAGCACTGCCTTACAGTTAAAGGATTTTGTCAGATCCTGAAAGGCCAGAAAAGAGGAAACTGGAAGATTATACAAGCCCCAGGGCAGGGAGGAGAAAGATTTTAGCTGTGAGAGCACCAGACCAAAGCCACAACTTTTCTCAGGGTAACTTAAGCCATTAATGACACAGCCCAGGCTGAACATTTGTACACAACAGTGCTCTTTGCTGAAAGCCAGAGCTCCTGGGCTTTGGGACACGGGCTGCAGATGGAGCACAAATTGGCAGCAGCAATTAGCAAAGCACCTGGGAGAGGAGCAGAGAGCTCAGGAAACACAGAGAGGCACTGAAGCAAATCTTGCACTGTTTTGAGTGTGTTTGTGGGTCCTGAGGGCTCAGGCACAGGAGCACTGCTGGGTCCTCAGGTGGCTCCAGTTGGGAGGCTGGAGCTGGGATCCACATTTGTCTGAGTGGGAATCCAGTGATGTAAGAAGTGAGGGATGTTTATTGATAAAGGAGGAATTCCAGGCAGAGCCCAGTAAATGTGCACCACATGCTGAACACTTACAGGTGCTGGGGCTGAGCCCTCCTCACTGCAGAACAGAAACAATTATCCCTCCACACAGATTAAACCCTGTGCAGACTGTGAGCACACAAATGAAAGCAGGCAGAAAGCCACAAAAACCTGGGGGTGAGCAGCACACTGCAGGAAAACATGAATGTCTTTCACCTGTAGGACACTGAATATTATCTGTGGCAGTATTAGGTTCAATCAGGCGCCTCCAGAGAGGTGTTAAAGTCTTGCCAAAACACGTTTAGAGTGGGACTCCTCTGCTGTACAGGAGGGAGATGTAGCAGGAGGTGATAGTTGTGTCCATCTCACATCCAGAAAACACATTTGCATGATGTCTGTAGGGATAAAATACATTAGCTGGCTGAAACAGTGCTCTTCAATTATGCTCAGGGCAGCCTGGTTTTGTTCTCAGTAAAATAATGGCAAAAATATTATGTAAGGAGAGACTAGTAGGGCTCATGCCCAACATATGCATCACCACCCTTCTCTTTAGCTGTTAAATTCATTACAATCAAAACTGGACTCCATTACACCTCCACTGAGCCTACAAGGCCCACCCTCCTAAATAACCTCCCTCAACAAATTAGTTGAGAAAAATATACAGAAAACCATTATTACATCTTGGATACAGTTTATCAAATAAAATCTCGAAAGTATATTTGCCAATCACTTTCCTATCCCTGAAAGTCAAACTTATCCTACAAATAATTTGGGCCTGACTTTTTGAGCTGTCACGTATCTGAAAAACCCAAGGAAAAACTCAGGTGCTCAGCACTATGGAAAATCAAACTCATTAATGCACTTTTTTCTCCATTCCAAAAAAAAATAATAAAAAAAAGAAACAAGATAATTCAAGATATTTTGGAAACAATATCATTCTTCAATATCAACTGTGGATCATGGTACAGAAAGAAAACAGAAAGGAGGGAAGCAGAATGTTATTTAAATTTGTGTCATATGCCATTTTTCTCTTGCTATTAAATTCAAAGGAAAACAAAGTCCACTATAATCAAGAGCAATTGTTCTGGTAGAAATATTTATAAGGTACAATTGAATATAAATAGCCCACTTTTCCTTGAGCAGAGTGCAAGGGAAGTGCTGTTAAAAAGGGTTTCTAAGAGTCTTTGGCAATAAACCCAGGCCTGAAGACCCATTGAACCCAGAGCTCCTGGTGTGCAGGGACAGGCCACCAATTTTGCAGTCGAGAGGTGAAGAGGATCTTGAGGCAATGTGGGCGTTTAAATCACTTACCAAAATCCCAGTAGCATGATTTGTGCCTTTGGAAGGGCCAACAGAGCTAAAATTCCTGGGCTGCCCGTTCTCTGCAGCTTGAACCACACTGGGGAGTTCAGGGGCTGTTTCATGTGAAGGGGAGATGTTTGGGCTGGTCACCTCTGGCTTCTTGGATGTCAGGGACAGTCTTCTACTGTGGGAGACACCTAAAAGGAAGTGGGATTCAGGATCAGGCTGACATTTGGACTGAATGACCAAACACTTGTTCAACCCCCTTGTGCTCCAAGAACACAAAGCCTTCCTTCAGACTTGAGTCAGACCAGAAGACCAGAAAGGTCTTCACCTTTTGGGCGCTCAAGGCTGAAGAGACAGGTCTAGATGAGCCTCTGACCCAGCCTCTCAGAGCTGAACAGCTCCTGGGGCAAGGAGAGGTGATGTTCCTGCAGGAAAAAAGTCCTTCTCCAGTGCTCCATTGCTGCCCATTCCCCCCGACACCCCCTGGCTGTTTATGGAGCTCTGAGTGACCCCAGAGCAGCACTGCACTTGTGGTGGCTGCAGGTGTCCTGCTGTCCTGGGGGTGCCATGGATCCTTTGGATCCCAACCCAGCCATTTCCAGCTCTTCCTGCTCACTGAAAGATTTTGAATCCAGAATCTGCGATGAGTTCCTGGGAAGAGCACAGATGCAAGCACAGCTCGCTCAGCCAAAGGAGCCTGAACATCTGACAGCAGGGCTTGGACCTTGGGGACTCTCCAAAAGCAGGGAGAACATCTGGGAAGTGGGGATTGGGAAGCACAACTCCAACAACCTGCCTGTGCCTCTGCTTCCCTGAGCTGTCCCCAGGCCAGAGGGTCACCAGCACCACGTTTGGAGCTGGCTGAGAAACAAAAACACATCGAGAGAGGACAATCCCCTCTCCATTTCCCAAATCACTGCCTATAACCACGTTGACTTAATTAATTGTTAACATCTGTCATTAGGTAGTAACATAAATTATTCCCTCTTGGTGCTGATGAAGATAATGAATAACAATCATGGCTGCTTTGTTTCCCAGCACTAATCTGTTTTGAAATATACATTGATTTTATTTTGATTAGGACTAAACATAGGTTCCACTCTGCAAATAAATCCCTCTGATTTGAGGAAATTGCTGCTGGCTTTTACATTATGATAATCAGCTCAGAATCCATCTGATAACTGCCTCCTCACTGTGTGTCATTTGCTCATTTTTTAGTCCACTGTAATTTGGGTGTTGTATTTTGGAAGCTTTAATTATGGCTTCCTTTCTTCTTTGCTCTGTGATTCACACATCCCCCCTCACCATTGTTTTCCAGGAAATGTTCCATAACTCTTCAAGCCCACTCTGGCTCCTCCAGGCTCATTCTGGTGTCTCTGACAGCACTTCAGACCTTCTGGGCTGCCTTCCCTAAACCAAACCCAGCTTCAAGGGTGGAAATGTGTGAAAATTCCAAAGAAAACCAAAAACCACACGTTAGTCTTGCACCTAAACTCTGTTTCTTGTTATATTCCTGACTCCTTTGGACAATCCCAGGATTTGAAGCCTGCTACCAAACGGCCTCAAAAATATATTTGAGTTATTTCAGTTGTGCCCATGGAGCTTCTGCTGCCTCTGTCCCCATCCCAGAGCCACAGAGGGGCCAGGTGGGTTTGGGCACAGCAGAGTTGGGTACCTGGGTTTGGATCCCAAATCAGACACCAGTGTTGTAGTTAAAATCTCAGTACTTAAGTATTTTACTAGAAGGATTCGAATTTTTCATGCGGTTTTTGGGGCAGAGTGTGTATCTGGCAACACTGAGATACTTTTTAATCTCAGTGTTGAATTATTCATTTAAATTATTCACAGCATTCAGTTCTGGCATTTTCTAAAAGACACTTTTTCCTGTTTGAAAATATTTTTTTGCTTTGTTTTTATTCAATTTTTATCTTGATTTTTTTTTTAAGAGGAGAAACACATCCTTTTCAACACTTCTGTTTTCATATTTCCAATTTCAAATCCCCATAAAAGACATGCTTTTCTTTTGAACTGGAAGACAACTTCTGGTCCAGAGCAGCCCAGCAATGAAATCTTCTGCCCAGTCAGTTTTTATGATGTTCCCACAGAAAAATATTTCAATCATTCTTTGCTGTGAAACTTCTCCCATCGTTTTAAGCCAAACTAGCCAAGAAGAAGTTTGTTTCTGATGTGGAAAAGTATTTGAAGTTCTCCAATATCCCAGACCAGGCGTGTTGCTCCCTCAGCCTGGGAGCAGGATCTGGCCAGGGCATATGTGACCTCCTGCTGCAAAATACAAAAATACAACTTTCCCCCCCCTCCTTTCAGCTTCTCTCCCTGTCCATGTGTGTTTGCAGAGAATGGGAAGTACTCACTCAAAGCCAGATGTGTGGATTTTATTTTTTAATACATTTATTTAGATGCAGTTCTCTTGACTAAGTTGGTGCTGTCCTGACCCAAGGGCTGCTGTGGGGGTGGTTCTTCTTCTGGGGAAGACCTGCATGGCTGCCAAAGGCTGCCCTGGCACAGGCAGAATATGAAAAACCAAATTTGCCTGTCTAGTGACTCCACTTTCAGCCCTCTGATAGAGAAATATTATAAATAAATATATAAGTAAATATATAAATATATAAATAATTATATGTTTATTAATTATAAACAAATTATTTTACAATTAATTAACTATAATTAATTATATGACTATATATTTATTAATAATAAATATCTATTTATTAAATATATAAATATATAAATAAAATAACACTGCCTTGGACAGACCCATCCTCCACGTAGTTCTTCTTGCTTGTAATATGACTGGAAATATTTACATGGTTTAAAACAAGTTTTTGATTATTTTTTCCTATCTCAGTTACACCAAAACCCATTTCCACTACTGCCACATCCACAGCACAGTCCCTACCACCATCCACACCCCTGCAGCTGACTTAAAGTACCAGAAGTGAAATGCTGGATCCATAAGGAAATGGTTCACCTTTCTTCCCTGACTTCAGAACTAAAGTTCCATGAGACTGCAGTTCAGGAAAAAATTTCCTCTCTGGAACTGTAGTCAAGCATTGGATGGAGCTGCCCAGGGAGGTTTGGATCCCCATCCCTGGAGGTGTCCCAGGAATGACTGGATGTGGCACTCAGTGCTCTGGGCTGGCGGACAAGGTGGGGATGGGGCACAGGAGGGACTCGATGATCCTGGACCATCGTTTCCAAACTTAATGGTTCTGTGATTCTGTGATTGTGCTTTACCCCCCCAACACAGAAAACATAAAAAATTGTCTTAAAAATCGGTTGTAAAAATAATTCGATCAAACAGATAATCCTTACTACCAACTTAGACTTGTTCCTGCAGGGACAAAGGCCAGACTTTTCTCTTCAGAAAAGGCCTTCTGGAATATTTTGCTGTGTGAGAATGGAGTGTATTTCCCAGTCAGAGAATCACAGAATCCTTGCGGTTCGAAAAGACCTCCAGGATCATCGAGTCCACCCTTTGACCAATCCCCACCTTGTCCCCCAGCCCAGAGCACTGAGTGCCACAGCCAGTCCTTCCTTGGGCACCTCCAGGGGTGGGGACTCCACCACCTCCCTGGGCAGCTCCATCCAATGTTTAGCAGCCCCTTCCCAGGAAGAAATCCTTCCTGATGCCCCACCTGAACCTCCCCTGGTGCAGCTTGAGGCCGTTTCCTCTTCTCCTGTCACCAACTCTGCAGCTGGATCCTGTCAGCTGCTCCTTAGCATGCACATGGGTGGGAAATGAGAGGGACCTTTTCTCAACAGCAGCAACCATTTCATCATCAAACAGCCCCACCAGTACATCCAAGAGAGGTTTAGAATGAAAATGTCACCACAGTTCTCATTGTTTGAGTCTGGAAACAGGGACACAGAACCATCCTTCACCCAGCACTGGGACTGGCATCCTGTTTCTTTTCCAAATGAGCAGCACACATTTAGAGGAAGAACAGGTTCCACCCACTTCAGTGTGCCCAGTGTACCACCAGGAAGAGCAGATTAAACACTGTGATCAAAGTGAACAGTAGAAGGATGGAGGGAGTGGCCATCCACTCTGGACTGGCCAAGAAAACCCAAGTTCTTACCATTCGAATCATTTATGGCCCAGGGCAGGCAGAAACAAGCTTAATGCAGAGCAAGGGGCGTCACAGAGGAAAAGAGGCTTTGAAAAATGCAAAGCCAAACTGCAAACACTCAGGCAAATCTGAACCCTTCGCTTCAAAGCATTTAAAGTCAGTGTTAAAGGGCTGTTTCTGAAAGGTTTCCACTCTGTCACCACTTGTGTACAATTTTTCTTTGACTCAAATTCCCTCTCAGGCCCAGTGTTTTTATTTCATGCTCGAGCTCTACTGCTGGTTCTGGCAGAAGAGGTGTTGTGTGTGTGTGAACAGATGATACAAGGAGTTGTAAGAACTTACAGAATAACAGAATGTTGGGGTGGAAAAGGCCCTTCAGGTCATCAAGTCCAACCATTTACACAATAAGGCAAGGTAAGGCCTTGCCTACCCCTCCCTAGCCTTGCCTTTCCCACCCTTCCCTTTCCTACCCCTCACCTCCCTTCCCTTTGCCCACCTCTCCCTTGCTTGCAAAGGTCACCTCTAAACGTTGTCTCTGAGCACCAAATCCACAGGATTTTAAAATCCCTCCAGAGATCCCACCACTGCCCTGGGCAGCCTCTGCCACTGCTTGACAACCCTATTTGTGCAGGAATGTTCCCTAACATCCAGCCTGAATCTGTCCTGGTCCAGCTGGAGGCCATTTCCTCTCATCAGAGAATTGTGATGGATTTTCCTGGGAATGGAGCAAATTCTTTGAAAATCATAGAATTGTGGAGTAGTTTAGGTTGGAAAAGACCTCCAAGATCACAGAGTCCAACTGTTCCCCCAGCACTGCCAAGGCCACCACTAACCCATGTCCCCAAGGGCCACATCTCTGTGTCTTTTAAATCCCTCCAGGGATGGGGACTCCAACACTGCCCTGGGCAGCTGTGCCAGGCCCTGACCACCCTTTCAGGGAAGAAATTCTTCCTCATGCCCAACCTGGACCTCCCCTGGCACAGCTTGAGGCTGTTTCTCCTCCTCCTGTCCCTTGTTCCCTGGGAGCAGAGCCCGACCCTCCCCAGCTCCCCCCTCCTGTCAGGGGGTTGCAGAGCCAGAAGGTCCCCCCTGAGCCTCCTTTTCTCCAGGCTGAGCCCCCCCAGCTCCCTCAGCTGCTCCTCCTGCTCCAGCCCCTTCCCCAGCTCCTTTCCCTTCCCTGCACACGCTCCAGCCCCTTAATTTCCTTCTTGTCACGAGGGTCCCAAAGCTAAACCAAGGACTGGAGGGGTCTCAGCAGTGCCAGCACAGGGGAACGGTCACTGGGCCTGTGGTCACACTGTGGCTGGTCCATGCCAGGTGCCATTGGCCTCCTTGCCCCCCTGGGCACAGCAGGGCTCACGTTCAGTTGCTGTCACCAGCACCCTGGGGTCCCTTTCCAGCCCCTCTGCCCCATCCCGGAGCTGCAGGGCGTTGTTGAGGCCCGAGGGCAGGACCCAGCACTTGGCCTTGTTGAACCTCATCCCATTGGCCTCGGCCCATGGATCCAACCTGTCCAGATCCCTCTGCAGAGCCTTCCCACCCAACACTCGCACCCAACTCAGTGTCACCTGTGAACTGACCGAGGGTGCTCTCCATCCCCTCACTCATCACAGAGATGTTAAACAGGGGGTCCCCAACACTGAGCCCTGGGGACACCACCAGCGACCAGCTGCCAACTGCATTTAACTCCATGGCTGCTCTTTAACTTCTAAGACTGTGGATCTGCCTTTTATTTCTCATGACCAAGTGTCTGGACAGTCTAAATCAACAGCTCTCTGAAATCCTCATTGGTGCTCTACTTCTCTGGAGGCCTCTGGTGTTTCTACAAAAAAACTTAGGTGGAAAAACAGAACAACCTGAGTCAGAATCACAAGGGCACTCCTCAAACATTTGGTAAAACAGTATTTTACATTCACCAGAGTTTTTACTGTTACTGCAGAAAGGGGCTCCTGCAAACCCTCACGCACCAGCGCTCCCAAGGTGGCCTCTGCTCCGAGACAAACCCCGTGGGACTGAAATCCCACCCCAATTCCTCACAGATGGGGTTGGCACGGGGTCCCTCTGCAGTGGACACTCAGCCTGCTGCATGGCCAGAGAAAGGGGCAGCTTTACAGCCTTTGCTTGTCAGCATTAATCAAGCATTAAAGCAAAAGACAAGCAGATTTTGCTGATTTAATGGATAATTCCAGCTTGTTTGGTCCATCTAATTCAAACTATTAGAACTGAATCTAAAGTGACTACTGGCTGTCCCTGCTTATCTTTGTCAATAGATTTAGACACACAGGTCAATGTAGGTAATCACTTCTCAAGGGACTCTTAAAAATAGCGAGACTTTCTATTTAAATACACTTTTTTTCCATTGGTACATACTCTCTTTCCCTCACTATTGCTATTAATTTTGGGGATTTTCTTCTATTTCTTTTCTCTGCAAAAGTAACTATTTTCTTTCTTATTACGAAAATAGTTTTTCCATTTCCTAGTTGAGCCTCTGGTGACAAATACAGGAATTATGGCTTGTTAAGGCACTCTGCTTACTTAAATAGTTTGTAAAGGAGGGGAATGAGGTTGGGAATGTTGACTAGGCTTGAGACAGCCCTATGAGTGATCCTGCTTAACGTGGTCATTCTTGAGGAGAAGAAAATGACTCCAACACAATCCAAGGATTACTCTTTTACACTAGAAATGCTACACACTCCTTTTTTTCCCTGTACACTGCTTTTTTCCTGTGTGCACCAACATAAAAGTGAAGCTCCAGAGAATTTATAGACAGAGACAAGCTGCTTAGTTTGTCAAGGAAAAGATGTTTAAACCTCATCAATCTTCCACAAAGCAGAAGGGAAATATGATTGTCTCTGACAAATTAATGACCTTTGCCAGTTCTGCACAAGAGGTGGAACAGATCCAAGACACAACACAGGCAGCAAAGGCAGTGGTGCATGTTCAGGTTTTATGGTGAACTCTTTATATGATGAGGTCCATCCTGTAAAACCTCTCAACATCCCTTGGCACCGTCGTGCAGCAAATTTAGGATCAGCTGCTCAGAGACATCACAACTTTCACTGCAGAAAACCACAAAACAGAAACTTCTGCTCCTAAATATCTCCTTCTCACCACTTGAGCAGGAGGGGAAGCCAAGTGAAGGGCCAGCAGGCCTTTTTATCCCTCCTGGGAAACATTATCCCTTATATTCTCTTCTGGGAATGCAGGCATGTTTTATGGACAGCAGAGCACATTTTGTTCTTTCAGGGAGCTCAGGGGATAATGACATGCAGGCTCTGGACTCCAGACCAAATCTCTCGAGAATGCTTTTAAACTTGCAGGTGAATATTACGTGAGAAGTAAAAGGGAACGACTCCTGCAGTGATGGAGCTGGGCAGTTGGAATTACAGCTGTGCTGCTTCTAGTCCTCAGCTCCTCTGAGCTCAGGAGCTACATTTATCCTGAAGGAAAATCATGAGTATGTTCCACTCACTGCAAATATAAGGATGATTTAAGAGCTCCACAGACTTATGGGATACATTATCTAGGCTGGTGAGTTAGGGCTTGTCTGTCCTCATCAGTAGGATTGATCCTGAGGTCACCTCAAAGCCTAGTCCTGCAAAATTCTGGAGGCTGCTTCCTCCAGGCATTCCAGCCTTCCCAGTAATGGGATCAGCTCTTCCCCAGTCCTGTGCCATCTCCACATGAGTCTGCCATGGGCTGGGGCACACCAGGACATGCAGTTTGCAAGAACAGAAAGAACTCCAGCAGTGATCCTGCAGCTCCCACCTTGGGCAGGTGAGTGGATACGAGCCTTTGGCAAAGACAGTCCAGGGATGTTTTCAAAGCAAGGCTTCCCAAAGGGATCTGAGATACATTTTAATGTGCACTTCAGAAATAAGGAGCTCAGTGGGAATATCTTTTGTGCAAGGAACTATACCAAAACACAGAATATACTGGGAGAAACACAGTTCAAGAAGTGCCACCCCAAAATACTGATGTTCTTGTTTGCCTGTGTCTGAGTGAACTTCATTGTATGGCACCTCTTGATGGCATTTGGGAAGAATTGACCATCAGTTTTAAGGATTCACTGAGTAAGGTACTGGAAAACTTGAAAGAGAGGAGGCATCTTTAAATGCCATACTTTGAAACGTTAAATAAGAAGACAGAAAGTCAGGAACTTCCCTTTCAAACATACATATCGTCAGTTTTCAGAAAACACTGAACTGGATAATCAAAGAGTCTATCTGTGGGCTCACAGAGGAGTATAAAGGGATGAGTAACAGTCTGTATGGATTTGTCAAGAACAAATATGTCAAACCAATCTAATTTTCCTTTATGACAGTGCAAAAAGCCTCCTGGATAGAAAAGAAACAGACCATGTCATAGATCTTGATTTCAGTAAAGCTTTTGACACTGTCTCCTCTGACACTTTCATGAGCTAGAAAAATATCATCCAAGTGAGTATATTACTGGGTAGTTGCAAAACTGGAGAGGAAATTATAGATGGAGCAATCATTGACAGATTAGTGTCAAAATAGGACTGTCACTGTACGGGCTCAGCTTTCAGCACTTTCATTAATGGTCCTAATGCTGGAACAGAGAAAACACTTCTCAAGTTGGCTGACACCTCCACATGGAAAGGACTTCCAGTGTTTTGGATAACCAGACTTGCAAATGAACTTCATTGAGCTGAGTTGGAGATGATTTGAGAAACAAAGAGATGCTGCTTGGTGCAAATAAGTCAGTCTGGAAAGGAATAGTCAGCTCTGTGAGTTCCAAATGGGGAACAACTGGCTGGTCAGCACATCTGAATGGAAGTCCCTGAGATTACTGGGGATCAGGTGCTCAGCTGTGTCAACGATATCACTGTTGGGAGAAGGCAAAGCCCCACTCAACTGTGGCCTGTGAGCCATGTCAGGAAACTCCTCCTTGTAGCTTAACTTTGAGGCTTTGGATACAGAAGGTTAATGCTCAGCCACTCATCATGTCCCTGCAAAAAACACAGTTTTCCTTAAAATCATTCTTCCTCAATTTATCAGTGGCAAATTTAGCTTTGAACATATTGGGCTTGGCGAGGCAAGGCAAGGCACGACTGGAATTCTGCTGTGACTGGATCAAACTGTTCAACAGATTTAGTCATTTTTTATATTAATTATATATATTAGTTATTTTTTGCTACCCACTTGTCTTCTGAACCCCAGTGCTCATGAGGCTGCAAGGGTGGAGTCAACCTGGGGAACCAAGAAGGCTCCCACTGACATCAGCTTTGCTTAAACAAACAAAACCAGTCATATAAGGCCAAGGTCCAGTTTTGCTTTCTTTTCAAACAACAGCTTCCTCTTCTCCCCACTGGTGCAGCGAGATGACAGTCCAGGCAAAGTCCTGCCTTTCCCAGAGCCAGAGGAAGCCACACACGGAGCCTTTCCATGCAAAACCTTGGGACAAACCCCTTTTCAGGTCCTCGACACACCGGCACAGAAAGGCCACGGACGCCCGAGTGCTCCGAGCCCTCCCCATCCCTCCCCCTCCCTTTTTTTTTTATATCGAGAAAATCTGATTAAAGCCGTGCAGGAGAGAAGCAGATGGCAGTTTTGACGTTAGGTGAAGACAGCTTAATCTCCATCTGTGCTGACATTTTCACACGTCTCCCCGCGAACGCCGTCCCCCCGATCATCACTGCTGCGGAGCCGGGGGTCGGGGCTGCCCTGCCTGGGGATTGGGTCGGAGGGATGCTGGTCCATCACCCGGGGCTGCCAGACACTGGAGGTGTGCTGTGGCTCCAGACACTGGAGGTTGTGGCTCCTGATCGTTACCCGGCGTGTCTGTGATTGGGCTGTCGACCTAATTAACACCCCGCACATCTCGGCACCGCCGAGCTCGGGCTTTGCAAAGCGGCTGCTCCGGCCCCGCTCCGCCCGGCTCGCCGCTCCGGAGAGGCAATTAGGAGGGAGATTCAGGGCGAGGTGAGCGGAAAACAGAGGCACAAAGGTTTGAGGGGAAGCTAATTAGAAAGAGGTGAATTGTAAGTCAGGGGCATCTTGCAATTAAGTCACTGATGTCTTTCCTGTTGGGGTTCTGAGTAAATCCACAGCATTTTGGTGCTGAAGGCTGGAGTAGCACCTGCTGGGACACTTCCACAGTGGGGGTTTCCAGGCAGGAATGGATTTGCCACCTTTGCCTAGATCCAGGCTGAGCACTCAGTTTGCCTGAGGGCAAGTCGGGGGAATGTGGTGGCCTGGGAGCTCTGTGGCATCACAAGCTGCTTGTTCACCTGCTAGAGTGGAAACTGGTTCATGTAACCCCCTCCATCACCTCAGACAGGTGGGCACTACTGAAATACAGAGCTCAACACAGCTCTACAAAAATGGTAAATCCCTTAAATTCATATGGAGGAAAACTACTGCAAAACCAGACGGTCCTGCAGCAGGACACTGACCAGAGCACTTGGACACCTGCTTTTGCTGGGTTTCTGTGCCAGGAGCTGAGGCAAAGCCCCGTGTTCCCATGTGTCAGCCTCAAACGGGGTCCACAGCACCCAGCAAAAGAGGTGAGGTGGCCACTTGAGGAGGCAGGAGCATCCCAAACCAAGGTTTGGGGGGGCTTGTTGGTAGAGTGTAAGAACAACACTAAAGGCACAGCAGTAGGGATGGGGATTCATTTCTATGCCCCAACATAAGAAAGTGGAAAACTGTTCTCATTAAATTTAGCAACCAAATAACACCAAGCAATGGGAAATGTGCAGGTGTCTCAGGTTAATGAGACATAACTGGCACCCAACATGAGGCTCAAAGAGAGGAAAGGTGGAAATGCAATAACTGCCCCTGTGGGATTTACACACGTTTTGAACCTGTAGGCACCATGATGCTTGGGGTTGTTGCTTTCCTCTGGCACATAACCATGCCAAGATATCTGTGCCACCTGTCAATGTGTTTCAGCTCAGATATTAAGACCCTCATTGCAATAAGGACCTTTGAGTTTGAGCATTGGGTTTGTGACACGGCAAACTCTGCCCCTGTGATTTTCATCCGGAATATGTCCTCAGGGATGCACTGCTGCTCTAGCCTAAGCTGCTTCCTCTGGGGGTTTAAGGATAATGGCACCCATTCCTATGGAGAAATGCAGGGGGTATATTTGCCCAACCCTTCATCCATTTTCCCTTTGGATACAATACAATGGCCTCTGGGAAGTTTAATTCTCCTTAGATGTCAGAGACGTTTTACTTTTGGGGCTTTTCATGCAAGTTTGTGCCATTATGGTGTACCTAATATATGAAGCCAGGGCCAAGAATTATCCAGAACGTGTCCATAAGCCTGCCCCAGGGGTGGGAAACCTTGAGTGGCGTGGGTTATGGGAGGACATGGGTAAATTCCTAGGAAGTTGTTCAGCTCCTACAACGTGGAAGCTCACCCTTGAACAACTCTTGAACCCTACAAAAATAATGAAAGCCGTGAGGGAGAGAGGTCGTGATGGATCCATGGAGAGGCAGTTGGCAGCTACATGTGGGGCTTTGGCCATTGCCTACTGGAAGCTGCTTGGTGTGGTGCAGCACTTCCAGGGGAAAGGAACTGATGAAACAAAATGCCTAATACCAAGGTGACTCAGGATAGGGCCAAATCAAAGGGGCAGACCAAGCCAACAGAGGTTGCCCCCATCCAAAGGAAGAAATATAAAGCCAAATCAGTTCGCCCAGTTGACGATGATGGGGAGGCAGGACCCTCACAGGTGACTGCTCCAGAGCCAGAAATCATCACTGAGTCCTTCTCGTGTAACAACCTCCGGAGCTTACGGACAGACGTTGCTCGTGGTCCGAGTGAGCCCGTTCTGGCCTGGGTGATCCGAGTTTGGGACTCTACAGGTGATGCCATAAACCTTGATGGTGGTGAAGTGAGGTTCTTGAGGTCTATTGCCCAGGATGTGGGTATTGAGGAGGCATTTGTGAGGGAATCGAAGTTCCTGTCTCTCTGGGCACGGCTTTTGGATGGTGTGAGGGAGAGGTTCATTTACAGAGATTCCTTGCAGGCAGACCATTATACAATGGGCTGGAAGACCATAGAGGAGGGGATCCTACAACTGAGGGAAATGGTGCTGTTGGAGGTACTTTTTGGAAGGGATGGGCAACCCACCAACCATCCTGACAGGGTTAAGTGCACACCACAGATGTGGTGGAGCCTCACGTCTGCACATAAAGGTTACCTGACATCACTGCAGGCTGGGGAGAAGCGGGAGCCAGTGATGTCTGTAATAAATAAACTTCAGTGTATGACAGGATGATCGAAGGACCCTACAGACCTGCATCTCCACTGGAGAGACATTGATTAAGGACCTCAAGGCACTAACTACAGAGGTGAAAGATAAACAGGAGAGACTGAGAGAGAGGATTGAGGAAAACAGCTTCCATATGGCCCCAGTGAGAACCAGACACCCCCCAGCTAGAGAGAGCAGACAGATCTCACAAACTGAGCTGTGGTATTTCCTGGGTGACAAAAGGCAGTGGGACAGCAAACCTGCCCGTGCCCTGGCAGCCCGAGCACAAGAGTTGAAAGAGAGAGAAAAGGGGAAGTCTGTGAAAGTGAGAGCAGTACCAGTACCCTGGGTGTGCAGTACCAGTACCCTGGGTGTGCAGTATCAGTGTCCTGGGTGTGCAGTACCAGTGTCCTGGGTGTGCAGTGCCAGTACCCTGGGTGTGCAGTACCAGTATCCTGGGTGTGCAGTACCAGTACCCTGGGTGTGCAGTACCAGTGTCCTGGGTGTGCAGTACCGGTGTCCTGGGTGTGCAGTACCGGTGTCCTGGGTGTGCAGTACCGGTGTCCTGGGTGTGCAGTACCAGTGTCCTGGGTGTGCAGTACCAGTACCCTGGGTGTGCAGTACCAGTGTCCTGGGTGTGCAGTACCGGTGTCCTGGGTGTGCAGTGGAGAGATGAGAGCTGATGCGTCAGCATGACTTGGGAAGGCTGTTCTTGCTGAATGTCGTCCAAGGATCCATCCCAGGGCTGCAAGATGTGAAGAGAAGTCAGAACTACAAAATCCTCCTCAAGACCTGAACTGCTTGAGAGGCCCAGGGGATCAGCCCAAGGTTTGGCTGCACATTCAGGACAGATTTGAGAGAAGGCTCCAGGTCAGGGTCCCTGGGTGCCAGCAGGTAGCAGGGCAGGCTCCCAGGGGGCACAGCCAGGCACAGCATCAGATACCTCAGCACTGCAGCCACAGCTTTTGGGTTACACTATGCCTTTAGTTCTGAGTGACACCGAGTTTTCTCAGCTCGTGCTGACCTCCGTAGGGATCCAGCACCCTCAGCACTTGTCAGGAGGTGACTAAACACAAGGAGGTGATGTTTACTCCAGTCCCACCCACACCCATCCACTTACCTCCCTATCCCACTCCATGGAAATTCCAGGAGGCAATCAGGCAGCAGGCACCACCCGGAGCACGTGGTGGCTCCTGTGTCCGTGTGTTTGGGATCACAACACGTGAGTGGAGAGCCCCAGAGAACTGCAAAGCAGACCCAGGCCAGGAAACTACTCGTGGCAGCATCTCCTGGTAGCAAATACCTTATCTGAGGCTTTTGGAGGTCTGTAAAATAACACAATCTGCACAGGCATGTTTAGGATGCTTCCTAAGGCTGTGTGACACCCAGATGAGCTACTGCACAGGGACCTTTCCTGGGCAAGCACGGAGATTTATAGTGCAATTGTGCTGTTTAGTATTTTCCAGTTAGGGGGGTTGTGGCTTTAAGGCACTGCATGAATTACTCGTTTCTCAACTTCACGGAGCATCCTTGAAATGCTACTTGTGCCATCTTGTGTTTTCCCTGCTCTAAATCAGTTTAAGTGTTTTGTTCTCTCTGCCACCGATTTTTATGATATCTGCCCTACTTGAAGGCACACACAACCCCATATACACTGTGTTTCTAGGCAGGCAAACAATCCTCCATGCCTTAGGAAGGCCAGCTCAGTCTAACACAGACGTTTGGGCTTCTCACTCTGTGTGACTCGTTTGAAATCAGCCAAGCAAAGATGAAGCTTTGATGACCACATCGCTCATGTTCTTCTGGTTACATCAGCCCATGCCACACAAACACGAGGTCTTTGTGCAGGTGTCCCAGCCTCAGAGGTGCTGACTGCCCTGAGAAAAGGGGTCTTTGCCTGGGAGGTTTGAAGACAGTTGAAAAGTTACAGTGAGGTGCTGCCTCTATAAAATGTGAGCATTGCATTGTTTTGCACGAGGGATGCTGGTAACTCCAACTCTGGGAACGATTCATTGCTCAGGAAACCTGGGACTGTCTTCTTTTGTTAAAATCCTTATTCAGGGTGAAGTTTAGAAAGCTCAAGGCTAGAAATAAATTGACCAGAAACAAAGCAATAATCCGTTCATGGCTTTGGTTCAAAGTTTATCCATAAATAACTTTTTCAAGCAACGCCTTCTAGATTTATCCACATAAGTCACGTTATCAGTGAGCATCTCCTGTTTTCCTTTAACCATATCACTTGACATTTTCAAGGAGCCAGGATGATCCATGTCCATCCTACAGGGTGGCAGAGATGCCTTTGCTCTTCGCAGCCTGGCTGGTGCTCAGCTTCACCTCGAGTCCCCCTGGCTCCAGATGGGTGAGTGACACTTCATAAGCTGGAGAACAATGTGAGGCAGCCAAAAATAGCCGTGCTCTGCAGGAGTCCCCAGGTGCCAATCCACTTGTGATAAGCATCCCAGGCTTTGGGAAGCTCTGACAGATAACTGATGCCTGGCTGAACGCTTGCAAATAGTGCCTAAGCTGATCACAAAGAATCAAACCTGCAGAGTTGTTCTTCAGCGTTTACTCAGCTTTATCCGTGTTTTCATATCTGTTGATATAATCTCACAATCACAGACCGGTTTTCGTTGGAAGAGACATTAAAGCTCATCTTGTTCCACACCCTGCCATGGGCAGGGACACCTTCCACTAGCCCAGGTTGCTCCAAGCTCTGTCCAACCCAGCCTGGCTGCTGAGAAGCTGGGGAGATACTAAATACTAACATTTAAGTGAAATTTGTTAATGAATTGAGCTTGTGTTAAGCAGAATATCCAGACTGTGAGGCTGAGTAGCTTTGCAATTGGACTACTGGTGGTAGTAGTTTATTGCATTTTATTTACAATGTTCAAGCTACAAATTGGACCAAGGTTAAACAAGATGAGCAGCCCTTTCCTCACAGTTTTCTGGTCTCACAACAGGCTGTGACAGCAGTTTGCTTTTAGTAGAGGCCTTTCTCATTTCAGCATGTCACATTCCCTGTTATCTTGCTTGAAATAAATAAGGTAAGATCAAAACCAGAAAATGAAGATGCAGCAATGAGATATGGCTGTTTACACCTCAGGTTCAGTGGCCTGAATTTAGCATGGGTTTGTAGCAAGTTACCAACTTCCTCACTGCTCCTGATTATTATTTTTTTCCATAATGCTCTGGCACCCTTTGCTCCCAGGCATCGCTTTGAACTCCAGCTCCTGCTTTGTAAGTGAGACTCCAGACTGGAAAGAGAAGCTTGAAAACAATGACCCGAGGCCCCCCAAAGCTGCAGAAAGCAGAAAACAGGGAGAGGAAACAGAGCACTGAGGGACAGGATTGCTGGTGCTGTGCTTTTAACTCTCAACATTTCCCAGCCCGTCTCGTTGTCTGAGGCACCCACTTCATACTGAGCAGCACCCAGGGCCACCTCTGACACAGGAGCCACCCTGGCAGCCAGGGACAGACCCCTCTGTGGATGATGCAGCTGGTCCCAGTCACTGAGAATCACAGAATCATTTTGGCTGGAGAAGACCTCCAGGATCATCAAGTCCAACTTATGACTGAACATCTCCATGCCCACTAAACCATATTGCCAAGTGCCACATCTGCTCCTTTTTTTAGCCCTCTGGGGCTGGTGACTCTACCACTGCCTTGGACAGTTGCTTAACCACTCTGTCAGTGAAGAAAAAACACCTGAACCTCCCCTGGCAGAGCTTGAGGCCATTTGTTTTGTCCTGTCCATTGTTACTTTGAAGCTCATCCCTCATCTGGCTCCAACTCCTGTCATAGAATCACAGAATCAGCTGGGTTGGAAGGGACGTCTGAGATCATCAAGTCCAACCCTTGATCCAACCCCACTGTGGTTCCCAGCCCATGGCACTGATGCCACATCCAGTCTCACCTTAAACACCTCCAGGGATGGAGAATCCACCCCCTCCCTGGGCAGCCCATTCCAATGGCTGAGCACTCTCTCTGGAAAAAATTGCTTCCTAATATCCAACCTAAACCTCCCCTGGCACAGCTCAAGACCCAGACCTCTTGTCCCACTGCTGGTTCCTGGGAGAAGAGCCTGACCCCCCCCCGGCTCCCCCCTCCTGTCAGGGAGTTGCAGAGTCAGGAGGTCTCCCCTGAGCCTTCTCCTCTCCAGGCTGAGCCCCCCCAGCTCCCTCAGCCTCTCCTCACAGCACTTGTGCTCCAGTCCCTTCCCCAGCCTCGTTGCTCTCCTCTGGCCCTGCTCCAGCCCCTCCATGTCCTTCCTGAGCTGAAGGCCCAGAACTGGACACAGCACTCCAGGGGTGGCCTCACCAGCGCTGAGTCCAGGGGCAGAATCCCTGCCCTGCTCCTGCTGCCACACTGTTCCTGAGCCAGGCCAGGATCCATTGGCCCTCTTGTCCACCTGGGCACACTCTGGCTCCTGTTCAGCTCCCTGTCCATCCCCACTCCCAGCTCCCTTCCTACCTGGCTGCTCTCCAGCCACTCTGTCCCAGCCTGTAGAACTGCCGGGGGTTGTTGTGGCCAAAGGGCAGGACCCAGAACTTGGCCTGGTTGAACCTCATCCCTTGGGCCTGTCCAGGTCCCTCTGCAGGGCCCTCCTGCCTTCCAGCAGATCAACACTCCCCCCCAACTTGGTGTCATCTGCAAATTTGCTAATGGTGGACTCAATGCCCTCATCTAAATCATCAATAAAGATATTAAACTGTCAGGGAGTTGAAGAACTCTGCTACTTTTCGAAGGTCTCCTCAAGGAGCCTCCTCTTCTCCAGGCTGAGCCACCCCCCAGCTCCCTCAGCCACTCCTTGTTCTCCAGACCCTTCCCCAGCTCGGTTGCCCTTCCCTGGACAGCAGTGCCAACAGGGAGAGCTTTCCATGTCCCATCGCCCCCACCTCCCTTGGCAAACCTGCCCTGACAAGTAACAAAGAAACCTGCACCAGACCACTCAGTGCCAGCGTTCCTTTGCAAAGAGAAGTAAAAACCGGGAAAATCCATCCTGAAGTAGCTGTTTGCAGCCCCTTTGGCAGGTGCTTTGAAGGCAGAATGCAGAAGGTTAATGAGCTTTGGCACCAGTGCAGCCCTGCTCCCAGGGATCCTGCCTCGTGCAGGGATAATGAGAAGTGCCCGGGGTCATCTGGAAAGGCAAAGCTGTCCGTGTGATCCTGCACCTGGATGCCAGCAAGGATTGCTCTGTGGGCAGTGCTGAGCATCACTGCAGTGAGGGGAGGAGAGAGCAGCCTGGGAACTCACTCTCTGATGTTTCTCACGCCTAAAAACTCTTTTTGTTCCGTAAATTAGGCTTTCACTGAGGAAATGGAAGGGGATGTTTTATAATTCTGAAATCTCTATCACTCCAAAGTGATTGCCAGGAAGCCAGCATGTCTTTGAGAGGGGCTGAGAGGCCAAGGCTGGGAGACAGGACACCTGGAGGAGGCAGTGAATGTGTCACTGTCACTGAGACCATCGGGTCCCCTGCTGGCACTGGGTCCTGGAGTGATGGGGGTGTTCGGAGTCCAGTGCAGGCTCAGGGATGTGTCACAAACAGCCCAGGCCCTCTCACAGCTGCTCTGGGGCCAGGGCAAGCTGGAGCAGGTTTGGGCTGCAGGGGGGTCCCAGAAGACTCTGTGTAATGGGTCTCTCTCCCCAGGTCTGTGCCCTGGTGATGAGGTGAGCCAGGATGCCATGGATGATGCCATGGTGATGCCAAGGGTGGCTGTAGGAAGACAGGTGTGCCCTCATTTTTCTAATCATGTAATTTTAGTGAGTATCACTTATTTTAAATTTTCAAGTATAACACAAAGGGAATTCTTGGGGAAGGTTCTGCTTGGTGCATCCCAAATATGTGGTAACATATTGGTGAACAGACAAGGACTGGTTCATAAGGTAAAAACAAGAGAGAAAAGCAGCCCAGGCCTGAGCTGGAAATAGGCTGGGCTGGTTTCAGCCTGCAGCCAGGACACAGGGCAGAGCAAAGCTCTGCCTCATCACAGCCTGGTGCTCGTGCATGGGGGATTCTCGTGTCCACTGGCTCTTCCCAAACATGATGTACTGAGGGAAAGAGGGAAAGACAAACTGGGTGAGCCTGAGGAGTGCTCTGCCTACGTCAGCCCTTCCCTGCTCTCCTGTCAGCAGTCATTTACCTGGGTGGACTGCACAGCCCTGAGTATCTTGGCAGCTGAGCCCAGACAAATGCTGTGGCTGGGAGCACCAAGAGCAGCAGTGGCAGCCACACAGGTGACAGCTGTGTCATTTCAAGGCAGCCCAGAGGAGATGGGAGAGCACAAACCCACCCCTGTGTCTGTAGAGCTGCAGGTCAGCAGGTCCTGCCTGGCTCTGCCCTCAGACAGAGGAGCAGAGCCCATCCTCTGCTGCTGGAAGGGGGTTGTTTCAAGTTGTGGCTCCATTCAGATCTGTTGGGGTCCTCTGTGCTGGTGCAAAGATCCAGCTGAAGTGGATAAATATGACTTTTGCTGTCCTATCTCCACACTTCCCTTCAGCTCCTCTGCCCATCCATTCAGCACACAGATGAGGGCAGCCCTGACTGCAGGAAACCAAAACCCCAGTGCTGCTGTGGGTTACACAGGGATGGATCCCAGTTCCCAGGACTGCAGGACACAGAATGGTTTGGGCTGGAAGGGATTTCAGAGCTCATCTCGTTCCAATCCCCTGCCAGGAGCAGGGACACTTCCCAGCAGACTGTTCTGAGGCTGAGGGACACTGTGAGACTGCAAGAAATGATCATAGAAAATGGGGTCCTGTGGAGGCAAAGGAGACTCCCGGACATCGAGGGGATGGAGGCTGGGACATTTTAGCCAGGGCAGAGTCAGAACAGACTTTGCAAGCACAGCACAGTGGTGAAACAGGTGTTTGGAGCAAGGCAGATCCACAGGTTGACTCTTTGGATTGTATTTCTTCCCCACCAACCACACCCCCTGGCTGGGGCACGTCAGCTTTCTCTAGGTGACACGATATGTGTGACACAATCTCTGTGGTGACACAGGGGACCTGTGGATGGCCACAGGAATGGCAATGAAGCTCCATCCTGCTCAGATACACTCTCAGAGGTCAGTCTGGGAAGCAGAAAACACACAGGGCAGGATATTCCTCAGCACATCTTCCCCCAGCCTCAAGGGATTTTTTTTCACCTCAGGGACCATCCAGAAGGATGGATTTCATTTTCATAAATTCATCCCAGTGGTTTTGACAGTGATGCTTTTCCAGCTGCTTCCAGAGCCCTGAAAATGCACTTAGTGTGGTGTGGTGCCAGTGTGGGGAATGAAAACTCATTTCCAGCTGCCTCCTGAACCCCCAGGGCTGATCTATGCCCTTGGCTGCCCACTGAGATGTTGCCCAAGAAGGAAGTTTATGCAAGCACTAGAAGAAATAAAGATTCCTTCTTCATTACCTTTATTGAAATACACTTATGCTAAAGCTGTGCTGTGTGAACCTGCTTTGAACACTGCAAGGGAGAGACAAATCTAAGCATTAAACCTCACCCCTGCAAAGGATAATTGAAATCAATGGAGTTGTTGTCTCCCTCTGACACTGCTGCAAGTGCAAAGAGATGCTGCTGAGCATCCTGCTAAGAACCTGGAGCATTCTGGCAGAAGGGATGGTTCACAGATATTCCCTCTGTCCCAGGGGCTTCCAGGATCTGGAGCATCAAGACGAAGTCAGTGGGGCTTTTTATTTAAATTAAAAAAAAAAATAAAATTAAGACTCACCCTCATGTTCATAAATCTCAACACCTTCTTACTACACTCTGCAGAGTCACAAGGGAGTGAATTTTCAGTCAGCTGCTCCTCTGTACTCTTTTATTTTTTTAGGCTTTCACTCCTTTTCTTCCAGCTTCCTGTGATTTTCAGACCTTGTTGAACATCGAAGATGCCTCCCTATTATTCCAGCATCTCTACTCTGCTGTCACTCAGACTTCAAATCCAGTGTCTACACCCCCCTAGTTCTGTGCTCCCTCTGTGCAGAGAAAGCTGAAAAGCAGCAGCCTGATTTTTAAAGGCTCACGTTCTTTTCAGTGATTCTCTCCCCGAGAAAATTTGCTCCTCTCCTGAAAACCCTGCAGTGGATATTTCCCTTCCAGCTCTCCTGGTGCCTTCCCTTCCCTGCAAAGGGGGAGCAGATCACATTCCTGACTTCAGGCTGCACCAAATCTAATGTTCTTATTCCTTCAGGGTGACACAGGGAAGGCAGGTTATTCCAGGGAAGTATTTGGGAAGAAAATGTTTTCAGCAATTTCTGGGAAGGAAACCAGAAAGGGAGAAGGGAAGAGAAGAAGGTACAAGCTTGCCAAGGTAGACTCGCCCTGCTGGGCAATATTAGCTGCCTCCTGGGATACTTACAGGGTAAAAAACTGGTATTTAGTCTTCAGAAATTAAATCAAATCAGATGAACCACCTCGAGTTGAGTGGAAGGATAACTCAGTCAAGTATTTTCATAGTTACCCCTTCAAGGGCTTTGAGGTGGAAAGGTGTATTCCAGCTGTTATTAAAAATGTTCCTCTGGTTGCTTCAGTGCTTCTCTATTAATTACACATTTAATGTTTCTGGTAATTGTATGCAGAGCCTTCCCAAAGGGGTCATGTGTTGCTTGTCTGGCATTGTAAGCACCATGATGACAGTGAGGAAAATGTTTTCCTTTATATCATGAGATCAATTGCAATCAAGCAATTACAGTTCCATGAGTTCAACACAGTGCATGTTCAATAGATGGAAAACTTAAAGGATCCTAGAATGGTTTGGGTTGGAAGGGACCTTAAAGCTCATCTCCTCCCACCCCCTGCCATGGGCAGGGACACCTTCCACTAGCCCAGGTTGCTCCAAGCCCTGTCCAACCTGGCCTTGGACACTTCCAGGGATGGAGCAGCCACAGCTTCTCTGGGCAACCTGTGCCAGGGCCTCCCCACCCTCCCAGGGAAGAATTTCTTCCTAATATTTAACCTAAATCAACCCTCTGCCAGCTTAAAGCCATTTCCCCCTTGCCCTTTCACTGCAGGGCCTTGTAAACTTTCCCAAAAATGAATCTCCACGTGTCAGTCCATGTCCATGCTCAGAGGGGTGTTGTACCCAGGTCCTGCAGGGATGGGCACGTGGACTCTCCACCATTTCATGTTTGTACTGATCATGCAGGAGAAAATATAAAATGGGCACCACCCTCTGCTCTCTCTGAGCAGTGACAGCACCCAGGGAATGGCTGGAGCTGTGCCAGGGCAGGCTCAGGTTGGATCTCAGGAAAAGGTTCTTCCCCCAGAGGGTGGTTGGCACTGACCAGGCTCCCCAGGGCAGTGGGCACAGCCCCAAGGCTGCCAGAGCTCCAGGAGGGTTTGGACAATGCTCTGAGGGACAGGGTGGGATTGTTGGGGTGTCTGTGCAGGGCCAGGAGCTGGACTGGAGGATCCTTGTGGGTCTCTTCCATCTCAGGGGATTTTGTGATTCTGTGAAGGCTTCAGGTGGCAGAAAGACCTGGGGAGATGACAGAGAGAGGTCTTATTGGGGCTGGAAAGCAACCTGGCTTATTTGGGAAACTGGGCATAAACAAACAGTGTGCACTGTGATCAGGATGGATGGGAGATCATTCCCACTGGAGCGAAGACACAGCTGTGGTGGGAAGCAGCAAGACATGGAAGGATGAGGGAAATCAGCCCTGGGTGTGAAGGTCCACAGCAATGTGCCAGCAGAGGTACAGTGTCCAATAACAGCCACAGCTGAGGAAGGATTCTCCTAAATTTGAGGAGACGTTTAGAGATGCACCAGAGGAGAGATGAGGTAATGAAATAAAGTCAGGGAGGTGAATAGCTCCCAAAGTTCAATCAGACAAACTCATCCAAGGTTAAGGATGAGTGATCCCAAAATAAGGCAGAGACATTTAATACAATGAGATCTAGCACTAAAAGTACAGGACAAACTTATTCAGACTATAAATGAGCTGTATCTGTTCTTTTAACAGAGAATATCCTTGTTAAAATCATGAATGAAGGGTTCTCCACCAGTGAGCAGTAATAGCTGGATGTGTTTGTTATGGATACAGCCTTGTTCCAGTGGCAGCATAGGGGTGTCTGGGATGTGGAGGTGAGACAAGATGACCTTCCATGTCCCTTTGGGACATCAAACTTCACCAGGGTAGGGCTGTGACACACCAAGACCACGTGCTGGTTTGTCTCCTTAAAGCCAGGAGGGACACAGTTGTCTCTCAAGGGGCCACCTGATGTGGATAAAATCACACAGGTTGTGTTCAAAAAATAAAAAAGAATTAAAAACTATTAAATCTGTGGCTGACCTATGTTTAGTTCTGCAGGGAAGGCAGGTTTCTGGAGCAGCCCAAATGCTAAATTGCTGCCACAAACACTCAAAGGCAGTGTTTTGTGAAGATCTGCAGGGGCCAAATATGTTTGTGGGCACCACTGGAAGACACAGCAGGAATGAGAGGATGTGGTGAAGCCCTTGACAAGGGGAGATGTGCAGATGGGTAGGTTTCTGTTAACACTGAGCACAGTCAGTGCTGGGTTTCATTCAAGCAGCAGAGAAACATTGGGTGGGCATTAGGGGAGGATGAAATCCTGTGATTTTATCAGCAACTTCTTCCCTTTGAGCCTCTGGGGGAGGGTGTCCATGTTGAGTGCCCCTGGAACCACCAGAACCTGCCCAGCTCCTGCATTCACCTCCTTTCCTGCAGAGTGGAAGCAAGTAGCCTGATAGTAAAAATATAAATAAAAATAAAATTGTAATAAATTGTTTCTGATTCCACATTGTTTTGGTGCCTTTGAGCTCTGCAGTGGAAGGGGAGCTGCTGGGCTCTGCTGTTGGTGCTCCAGCCTGGGGACAGCTGCTCATCAGAGGTGCTGCTGGACTGTTTTACTCATCCCTGCCCCTCCTGCCTCCCACCAGGACCAGCTCTGGTCTCACCCTCAGCCAGCTGCAAACACAACACCTTGGGAAGGCACAGCTCCTGTCACTGTCAGCCTGCACAAGGTGTGGATTCACATGGCCCTTACTCCAAGTTAGGGAACTAATCTGTGTGATATTTAACAGACTTTGCCCTGAGGATGAATAGGAGGAATTGGGATCACCCACAAAGTGGCCTCGTTTCACTCTCTTTTAAGAGCCAGTGACAATCCCTTCTGTGCTGTCAGTGCCAATTACATCCTCCTCAGGTTCACTTACACACAGATACTTCCTCTCAATGGCTCTTTTTTATTTCTCCTCTTTCTCTGTGAACTGTCATTTAATTTTCTGAGTTTCACGAGTGATTATGTGCCTGAAGTTGGGAGTCTTTCATTACACCCCTTGGGGTACCTTTGCAAGAACACCTCACAACAATCTCAGTTGTGCAGTCCAATGCTACATAAGTGCTTTTTTTCTTGTGGTGACTAATTAAACTCCTCATCACAGGCATAAACAACCCTGGGAGTGACGAGCAGGGAAACCATCAGTGCCTGTCAAACCTCTGGCAGCTCCTCCTTTCCCACTGCCAGATGTCAGGCAGGTCTGGAGAAGAAAGATCACTTTATGCTTCCCTGGTTTCTTTGAGTGTCTCCCTGTTATCCACGAGGCATCATTAGGCAGACACACACAGCCCCTGTTCCCTTCAGTGTGTCACTGATGCAGTGGCTGCTGGTTGCTGCTCTGGGTGTTCTGCCTTAACCAAACCTCCTTCATCCTCTCCAGTGACTGCAACAAAAATAAAGGTTTGCTGGAGCGAGGACAGAGCTTTACAAGCCTGTCACCAGGTCTGCTGAGTAATCTCACAGCTCCCCCCGTGCTGCACTCACAGATGGATGGATGCTGCAGCTGGGCTTGAGCTTTCCAGCTGCTGTTTCCTGGGAACAAGGTGCAGAGGGCTGGTCCCTCTCCTTGCCACCCTGGTGGCAGGAATTTGACATAGTCAAATGTCATTTTAGTGTTATATGTAACGTTTGGAAAGTTTCTTTTGTCATCATAGCAAGCTGAGGAAAATAAAAGCACTACGTTGCTCATTTTTTATATCACAAATTGGAATTATTGCAGGCAAATAGTTCCAACAATCGATTTTTTTCATATGAATGTTTAAAAAAATCTAATCAGATCAGCAGCAGTAATGAGGCTAAATAATAAAAGGCAATTTTCTTTGAATGTGAGACCTCTTCCTGGCTTAGAAAAAAAATTACTTAAGAACTCTACCACACAGCAATGGGATCCTGCATTGCTGCAAATTCCCGTCTTTCTCCAGCCCCCTGACAGGAGGGTGGAACCAGGTGGGGGTCGGGCTCTGCTCCCAGGGAACAAGGGACAGGAGGAGAGGGAACGGCCTCAGGCTGTGCCAGGGGGAGGTTTAGGTTGGATATCAGGGAAAATTTCTTCATGGAAAGGACGGTAAGGCATTGGAAGGGGCTGCCCAGGGCACAGGTGGAGTCCCCACCCCTGGAGCTGTTCAGGAATGTGTGGATGTGCCACTTGGCTCAGTGGTGGGGTTGGCAGTGCTGGGTTAACAGTTGGACTCGATCTTGGAGGTCTTTTCCAGCCATAATGACTCCAGAATTCCAGGATTCTAGGATATTTTCAAACTCTTTTTGCACTTTGCTCTCAAGGACGTTTTCCTTCTAGGAATTCCACGTAGTGTTGAAAAAACCAAGAGTACAAGATGTGCTCTGACATCAAACTCAAAGTGCAAAACGCTTCTGACTTGCAAGCTGATGAGGGAGGGGGGGGAATCTCCCTCCTGCCATGCCCCAGGGCAGGAACCAGCACTTGGGCTAAGCCTGTGCCAGTCCTGACATCCCAAAAATCAATGGACAGGCTGCCTGGCTCCCTGCTGTCGGGGCAGCATCCAACCTGTTGGATGCTCTAGAGGAAAAGCAGCCAGGTGAAGTGCTGGAGGAAGGGAGTGTGTGCTTTGAAAGGCTGAGGGAGCTGGGATGGTTCAGCCTGGAGAAGAGAAGGCTCTGAGGTGACCTGGTTGGGGTCTTTAAGTACCTGCAGTGAGCCCACGAGAAATCTGGAGAGGAACATTTTACAAGGGCATGAAGTGACAGGATTCAAAGTGAAAGAAAGTAGCTTTAGGTGGGATATTGGGAAGAAATTCTTCCCTGTGAGGGTGGGGAGACCCTGGCACAGGTTGCCCAGAGAAGCTGTGGCTGCCCCATCCCTGGGAGTGTCCAAGGCCGGGTTGGATGGGGCTTGGAGCAACCTGAGCTAGTGGAAGGTGTCCCTGCCCGTGGCAGGGGGTGGCACTGGATGGGCTTTAAGCTTCCTTTAAGCACAAACCATTCTGTGACTCCAGGATTTCAGGGTGTGCTCCCATGCTAGAAATCCTTGAGCTATCACCAGGTGAGCTGGTTCATTCAGGAGGTTCATTTAATCCTGGAATTACTGAGGGAGCAGCCTGGGATCAGGCAGAGGCAGAGCTGTGGCAGTGCAGCAGGACCTGGAGTTTCCTGCCTTCACCCCCAGCAAGGAACTGACCCAGTTCTGTAAGTTCAGAAAACACAGAATGGTTTGGCTGGAAGGGCCTTTAAACACCATCTTGTTCCACCTCCTGCCATGGGCAGGGACACCTTCCACTGGACCAGGTTGCTCCAAGCCCCCTCCAGCCTGGCCTTGGACACTTCCAGGGATGGGGCAGCTTCTCTGGGCAACCTGTGCCAGGGCCTCACTGTCCTTCAAGGGAAGAATCTCTTCCTAACATCTAAATTTCCCCATTTTTTGTCTAAAATAGTTGCCCTTTGTCCTATCACTGTCTAGAACGTGTACCCTTGTAGAATAATATCAAAATGCCCACATTTTGGTCAGTGTGGTGTTGAATGAGCTGGTCACACATTCTGGCACAAGTGTCTTCTGGACCTGCACAGCACCCTGAACTGGGGCTGAGGACCCCCTTGGCATCCTGAGGATCCACATCATCAAACTCATCATCTGGACACTGGTTTTGATGAGCCCAGGAAAGCCATGGGCTCTCCCTACTGCTGTGTATCCCTGGGGGTGAAATGTGGGAATTGGCTCCCTGGGATGGGCTGTGGGGAGGTCTGGGTTTCACAGGGCTCTCTGCAGTGCCTGGACAACACATGAAGCTCTCCAGATTCTAAGCACTGATATTCCTTATTCCTGTTCAGCCCTGCAGGACCTGATTGCTTTGTGCAGGATGTGGGCTGGGTACAGATTTATGGATGCTCCATATTCCTGCCCTGAGCCACCCAAAAGCTTGTGGATCTGCTGCTTGCTGCAGGGAGGGACAGTCTCTGAATAATTTGTGCCTGCTGCTATGGCACTAATTTTATATTCATCTGCTAATCTGCCTGGCCACATATAATAGGGACTTTAAATGTGATACATGCTATTAATCCTAGTATTGAATTATAAATTTGCTCTGACAGGTTAAAGTGCTGTGGTGCCTCGTTCACCCTACTCTCTACACTGAGCTGCTCTGTCATTCCTGTTTTGTTCTGGAGCCTGCTTGTGTAACCAAGGGAAAAGGTTAATTGGGAGCTGCTCTGAGCACCAACCCAGTTAAGGGCCTTGGTGTTGGGGTGTTTACTCAGATGAAGCTCTCAAAACCTCTGCCCAAAAAAACTTGTAGAAGAATCTGCTCTTCCCTGAGATGTGCTGTGTTACAGCTCAGGACATGCTGCAGAGGCACCACCTCAGGTGCTTCCAGAGCTTCTGTCTCCATGGAAAGACAGACTAATGGTGCATAAAGACATAGAAAAAACCAGATTTTTCATGGATATTCTGGATCTGCAGTGACTCTTGCTTGCACTGAGTTCTGGGCAGAGATCCGTGGTGGTGCTGACCTGTCTGGTACAACAGAACCACGGAATGTTTTGGGTTGGAAGGGGCTCTAAGATCATCTAATTCCAACCCCTGCTATCCTGCTATCCCCATTCCATGCTGTGCTTTACACAGCAGCAGCCAGGGGGCCACAGATATCCCTCCTGGTTTGTACAACGTGCTCCTCAGATACCAGCTTGTCCCCCAAAGCCCAGGGAGGAAGGAGTCAGAGACAACCACGTTATCCAGACTGGGTGAATGTTCCCAGGCTTTTATTATTTTCTCCTGGCTGGTTGTTATTCTGCTCCCTTGGTGATTTCTCCTATTCCAATGCTGTCAGCAGCCTGGTTGTCATACCTGTGCTTGTGCCTCCTCACCCCTTATTAGCCACAGGAGCTGGGGAAGAGAAAGCAGATTTGGTGGTTTCATGTCACAATAGGGAATTAGGCAGCTTGTCCACATCCCAGTGCCCCGGGGGAGAGGAGGGTTTGTTGCCTCACCCAGGTCTAAGGGATGTGTGGCTGTAGAAGAGGTGACCTGCCAAGCCCTTTGCTGGCTCTGCACTGATGCCACGGGCTCTTTTCTGTGTTGCTGAACACATGTAAACAAGAAAAAAAATGTGTAAACAAGAAAAAATATATAAACAAGAAAAAAAAGTAGCCCTGGGGAGATGAGATGGGAAGAACTGGGGAGGTTGCTCTGTACCAAGCACCTGCCCAGTGTAAAGGGAAGGCTCACAGTCAGTCATTACTGCTCCTATTAGACGCTCCTCCTTTTTTGAGGATATCAAACTACTTAATTGTTGAGGTCTAGCCCCTGATACAGATAATTTCCTCCATTACCTGGCACTGCACAGGGAGATCAGGCATGCCCAGGACAGCTGATGTGGACACTAAAAATCCACAGTTAATTCTCACTGTGCCTCTGCTCCTCTGCGTGGAAGTGAAGTTGAGGATACTCGTGATTTTTCACCCAGTGAGGTTATTTAAGGAAACCTGCAGCAAAAATGCTTCACTGATGTGTTTCTGCCCTCAGAGCAGCACGTTTTACATCCTCAGACTGGTAACAGCAGTGCTGCTGCTGCTGCTGTGGCATCCACAGCTCAGGTGCTCTTGATGGGGGATGATTTACTTGCTTCTTAATTGTTAGAAGTTTGTCCTGCTCTGAAACAAGAAGAGTTTCAGCTCCAGGCCCTGAGGAAGATATCCAAAGCCCTTCAGCCTTTTTGTAGCCTTTTCTATAACCTGGGAGCTGCACTCCTTGTTTTCCAGACCGTAAGCCTGAGATTGCTGTTTGGTTTTAATAGAGGTAAAAATAAAACCAGAGCAAAATTCCTGAAGTCTTCAGGGATTTGGGAGTCTGGCCAAGCAAAAACCATTTCTCAGCTGCCTTGAGGAGCGTTGGGTAATATTTGTGGGGTGTCTGTATCCCTGTCAGCACCACGAGCCCTTGTTAGTACAACAGCTTCGTGTCTCCTGCTGCTGATGGACAAGATCCCTCTTTTCCAGGGGCTGGGCTGTGCCACAGAAAGAGAGGTCTGTATTCCAGCCCAGCCTCACTGTGGGATGCAGTGACAGCCATAAAGTTCCTGGATAGAGTTGTTACATGATTAATAACAACAGGAGCAGCTTAATAGATAAAGCCATGCTGGGATCTGCTCTGGGACTTCCTGTTGGGAAGCCTGAATGAGCTGAGCAGGGATGTTATTGCTAATTAGCGTTAAAAGGATGTTATAGCTAATTATTGCATGACCACAGCCCGAGAAGGAGGTGGCTGTAAATGGTTTGTCTCACCCAAAGCCTCTCCCAGGGTTTCATCCCCCCGGGAGGCAGCACCAAGTAGAACCAGGGCAGCACCAAGTAGAACTTTTCCTGGGAAAAGTGGTGTCAATCCCTTATTCCTCCTCATCCCAAAGGGTTCAGATGAATAACAGTGTGTGGGTTGTTCTGGGGTGATTTGCTCTGTCGATGAAGGATAGGCTGTTCTTTCACGGGCAAGGTGCATATCAATGACATTATCATTTGAAATGTCCCTGAGCCCATGTTTTACCACTCATCTTCACCTCCCTTCAGAGGAAGGACAACAAAGCACACCAAGGATAGATCATCAGCACACCCTGACCCGTTGTTGAGCCATCCTCAGGTTGGTACCTCGGGTTAAACTGAGAGGAATGATTCTGCCCCTCTAAAGGGGTAAATCAAAACAACTCAGTAATGTCCTGAAGCTCTTCCTGAGGGAATCAGGGAACAGGGACCAATGGAACATCTCTTGTTCTGTGGTTCATACCCAAAACCCTTTTGCCTCACTCAATCCCAGCTTGAGACAGGAGGGCTGAGACCATCAGTGCTGGGAGGCGGTGGGGACCTGCCCCTGCCAAACCAGCTGCTGGGCCCAGCCCCTCTCATGGAGTGGAGAGAACCTCTGCCTGCTGAAAGACCATGTGCCACTGCTGACACCTTCCTGCAGGCACCAAAATTCAACTCACTGGTTCTGGGCTCTGCCAAGTGCTCAGAGCCTCATTGCCAGGGCAACACAGAGCCCAAACACGGGATGGGGCACCTCTCTGTGGGACTTTTTCTCCCGTTTCACAAAGTGCTGTCCATGTCTGTTCATGTCCCTGGTTCCCCAGCTGTGGTCTGCAGGTCACTGGTGGCCCAGGAGGCTCTTGGAAGTGACCTGCACATGCTCATCACACCTCTGACAAGCCAGGTGACCCAAGGACACTGTGGCCCAGGGAAATGCTGGCAGCTGGCAGCAGCACCCCGAGGTCCAAATAATTTAGGGGTGGGTGAATTCTGAAGGGTTAGAAGCAGCCTCTGCTGGGCAGGATTTGTCTCACCCCAGTTTGGAAAGTGATACCTGTGGTAGGACAAGAGGAGCTGGGTTGGTGTCCCAGCCAGGGCAGACAGAGCCAAAGCAACCACCCAGGATGAAGTTCAACTGGTTCCAGGCTGGAGCTGGAAACCAGCAGCTGAGGGTTGGCAGAGGGGATCACTGTTGCCACATTTTATTGGGGAATCTGGACTAGGAGACACCAAAGGTCTTGGCCAAGGACAGGAGCACTGAGCAGCTTGTGGCTGAACCACCCTGGACCACAGAGTGTCACCATCCCCTGTCCCCTTCATCAGCCCTCTCCCCCTGCTGTGTGAAGGGACAGCTGTGCCCCCTCAGCAGGCAGCAGTTCTGGAGCCCTCCCCTCATTTCCAAGGCACGCTGAGCTGCATTAACTCCCTCTCCCCTGCAATGGAACCACGTATTTGGCTCTTGGTTTTGTGTTATTTACAGTGATCCTGCCGAGGGTTTTGAAATGAGAAGGGCATAGTGCTAAATATAATTGTAGTACCTCGTGAAGTCTGATATTTAAAAACAGGGGATGTCATTACTGAATCCAAGGAGATGGCAAATGTCAGGAAAAGCCAGTGGCTGTTGGCTTGATCCTGTGACTCCCAAGCTGCTGGGTGAGCTCTGGGGCAGGCAGAGGTGTTGTTTGCACCCATGGCTTTTCCCATGGAGTAGACAGTCCAGGAGGGCACATCCAGCACCTCTTTAAGAGAATACAATGTGTTGTATTCCAGCTTCTTTTTCTGTGCTGTCTGAAAACCACAGCAATGTGTGTTCTTGGCACAGGATGATGCTCCATCCCATGTTTTGGAGTGTGTTCCTCTGACAGTGAATCTCTGCCCACTTTGTAGATCCCAGAACCAAAGATTCCCATCATCATTCCAACACCCAGACCCTTCTTCTGAAGTTGGGAGGGTCAAATGATTTGGACTCGATGCTTCTTGTGTGTCCCTTCCAACTCAGAATATTCTGTGAATACATTCCTAGGCCTGACCAAAAGTTTTCCAGCCAGACCTGATCTGAAGAGCAGTTTCACAGCCTGATTTCTTCTCCCAGAGGAATTCCAGTGCAGAGCATGTCCGAGCTGTCTAATATAGTGCAGCTCCCTAAAAGCCCAAGTTAATATTCCTGCACTGTGCAGAATTTCAAACACATCCACCTCGCATCAGCAACGTCAAACTGTCTTGACAGTTAATGAGAGAGGCACAGACTGGAAACCAGCAAGTTGTAACTGAATAAATATGATAAACAACCTGTTTCCAGATGGCTTTTTATGTAAAACTATTTATGCAGTGTTGATAGATGGCAAATTTTATGCCAATAAATCCTCGTATTTTAAAACATTTGCCTTCTTAATTGCCCAGTTTACGTGTGAAATATGTTTATGTGCATTGCTAAGTTGAAAAGTGGCATGAGGACGTCTCTGGACTGAGTAAGTAACGTTCCTGGAGTGGCCCATCTGTCTGGGATCAGGAGAACACTGTCACAGGAATGTCACCTGGGAAATCTGGTGCTGAACAGGAGTCAGAGTCTGCTCACAGCTGGGGTGTTGCTGTTAAGCTCTGGTCACTGTTTGGATGGTGTTTGGAGGGACCTTGAAGCCCCACAGGCTGGTGGGAACTTGGGTGGTGCCAGGGAGGTGGCCCAGGGATGGAGCTGGTGCTGGAGCGAGGGAGCGGTTTGGGGGGTGATGCTGCTGCACCACCACTCACAGAACCTCTGCTTCACATCCTTCCCAAAAGTCATAGAATCCTAGAATGGTTTGGGTGGGAAGGGACCTTAAACACCACCCAATCCCACCCCTTTGCCACGGGCAGGGACACCTCCCACTAGCCCAGGTTGCTCCAAGCCCTGTCCAACCTGGCCTTGGACACTTCCAGGGATGGGGCAGCCACAGCTTCTCTGGGCAACCTGTGCCAGGGCCTCCCCACCCTCACAGGGAAGAATTTCTTCATGACATATATTCTAAACCTACTGTCTTTCAAAGTGGGACAGCTGGGACTCTTCTCCTGGGGTGGTTTGGGTTAAGCCCACTTGCGGCTCAGAGATACCCCAACCCTACAGGCACTGACATCAGGAAAAGCAGCCAGTTGCATCCCAGCACTAGAGAGTCTCTGGCAGACTCCCAGGATCTCTTTCCCACTGAGAGATTCCAGTTTGTCAGAGAGATGACCTACACTGGAGCAACAACAGCCCAAACCACACAGACGAGAGAAGTCTGTGCCTTTGGAGCTCACCCAGCTTCCCCTGGTGCCTTTTGCAGCCAGGGCCTCCTGAGCCACCAGTTTTGTTGCTGGCTGTCTCTGCCACCTGCATCCCCCCCCAGGCTGCCTGTCCCTCTGTCCACTTGTGCAGTCAGTCCTCACTTCTTGGCCAGAGGTTGTCACCTGAGCCATTTGCACTGTCCCACAGATGGAACTCATCCTGCCTCTCCATGCTTCACCAAGCTCTCTCCAGGGCCAGCCAACCCCCCCTCCCCATCTCCCCATCCCTCCCACCCACTGGAAACACAAATTGCATTGACATCTAGAACAGGAGCCACTGAGCATCCCCCAGGTCTGCTGCTGAGCCTTGATCCCGAAGCTCCAACACACCTGGTGACTACAGGGGACCTTCCATGTGGTGCTGGATGCATCCCAAGGAGCTCAGCAGTGGCAAAAGCAGGAGAGAAAGAGCCCTGTTAGCCTCTAATGCAATTAGTGCTTGGTGTATCTGCATTCTTATTACTGGCTATTTGCTCTAATGGAGTCAATCATGTAAAACATTACCATAAATTGACACCAAGCAGAGTCATTCCTTTGGAAATATTTACTCATTTAGCATTGTTGGTCTCAGGTCTGCGCTATATGGGGTGTTTTATTTAGCCTCTAACTCATTTATTGGGTATTTATAGAAGAGGGCTTCCCTGAGCAGTAAAACCTGAGGGCTTTGTGCACAACATCTCTGTCCTTCTGACAGGTTTATTTTGGTTTATTTCTCTGTGGAAGAGCTTTGCCTCGCTCTGTTTTCATCTCAGCCTTGCCACTAAAGTCATTAACCAAAGTCTGCCTGTCACTGGTGATGTTCAGTCATCAGGGGCCTGGCTGGTCCTGGCAAGGGCAGGACTGTGCAGGAGGTCAGGACAGACTCCAGGGTTGTCCCTCTGTCCCACATCTCAGCACCAGATCTGTGTCCAGCTTCCTGAGCAGCGGGTCAGGATGTGCACGGACAGAGCTGCTGAATCCCCCCTCTGGCAGCAGGGTGCAAACCCCTGCAGAGCCCCCTGTTACTGTTCCCTCATCTCCAGAGGGAGACAGGAGCCTCCCCCACCCCTTTGCATCACTGAACCAGAGAGGGCTCTGCCAGCATCACCCCAGCCCTCAGCCAGGGGGGCACAGCGGGCAGTGATGAGCAGGGAATCACAGAATATCCTGAGCTGGAAGGGACCCACAAGGATCATCCAGTCCAAGTCTTGGCCCTGCACAGACACCCCAACAATCCCCCCCTGTCCCTGAGAGCGTTGTCCAAACCCTCCTGGAGCTCTGGCAGCCTTGGGGCCGTGCCCACTGCCCTGGGGAGCCTGGTCAGTGCCAACCACCCTGTGGGGGAAGAACCTTTCCCTGAGATCCAACCTGACCCTGCCCTGACACATCTTCATGCCATTAAGAGACTTTGTCTCAGCCTCTCAGGTTTCTAGGAGAGCTCCAAGGATTTTTTTAGCTTGAAGAACAAAGGATGCACCCAGGCAGTCTCCCGTTAATCTGCATGCCCTCATCCTGGCAATAGAGCTCGAGTTTGAAAACTCATGTGCAAAGTGTGTGATCCTGAACTAATTTACAGTGATTTCCTAATGCCTGTGCTCTAAAAACAGCCTTTTCACCAGTAAAGGTGGTGGGGTCTTCTCATAAGCCTGGATGCAGTGAGGGTCACGTTCTGAGCGGGTGCCCTGTCAGTGGCACAGGAGCCTGTCATGAATTTTTCACAGAGCTCCCAGGTTCAGATCAAACAAACAATCTTAAAGGAAAATTGGGTTTGATGAGGCTCAAAAACTCAGGAAAAATAATGTTGGAGAAAACTGCAGGCATTGTCCTAATATCTCATTTTGATTTGCAGGCTTTTTATTAACTCTGAGTTGAGAAAGGTTTTAGTTTTGAAGCATGAATAATCTTGGAGTAACCAACAGGCAAGGAAAGAAGAAAAGTCAAATGTCATGTTAATATGGAGTTTGGGAACATGGGGCATATGACAGCCCATAGCTGTACTTTGCTGTGCAAAAATAACATGGTCTGCAAAAAATAGCATGTTTGGACAAAAAATGAGGAATAAAAAGAAGACAGAAGTCTTGGCTTTTCATCCTAATTTGACATGGGGATACTTTTTTTCTTTTTTGAAACATGAAGAGTTTTTTTACCAGAAGAGAAAACCCTTTCCTGTTTCTGCTCCAGTTATCACCGTGATGGGCATTTTTAGATAAGGCTTTGATGGGAGAAGGGGGTAGAGAGAAGTCCAGGACCTTTCTGTGTTAACTTGTATGTTCTCTGCAGCTCTTGACTGACACTCTGCATTGAAGACCTCAAAGATCAGGATTATTTGGGCAGCCAAATTTTCCTGGGCCAAAACAGTGCATGAAACTCATAAGGAAGCCCACGGAGAAGAGAACAAGGTGATCCCACAGCACCCATGTCCATCAGAGACTGGGAGCTTAGTCCATGGAGACTGGATTAAACGGGGATTGATGCGGCAGAGGAAATGCAGTCTCACTTCCTCTCACTCCCCCCCAAGCAGAGAACTGCTCCTTTAGCACCCAAGCACCTTATCTACTTCCCCCATCCCCATTTCCAGAGGGTCCCAAGAAGCCTGGCCAAAGGAGAAGGGCTGTGGGAAGGTGACAGTCCAGCCACCACTTCAGGCTTCAGCCCAGCAACAGCTCAGTTCACCCATTTCCTTTTTTCATTCCACATCTCAGTGACATTTGAGAGTCCCCTCAGATTTTAAAACACATGGATTTTGACATTTTATTACTCGCCTGTCTCTGCTTTATGGTTATTAGGATGGGTGAAAAATTAAGATTCCTGGAGGTTCCAGAGCAAACTTCTATTTATCCAAAGGGCATGAAAAAAAAATGCATCCCCTGTAGGTGACAGAATGAGATTTAGGATCATTTCAGTTGCTTTGAAGAATGAGAATTCCAGTGTCAGCAGCTCAACCCCAAATCCTTTCTTGCCCACCCAGTAGCTCTCATTTCATCCCCTCTGCCTCCAGAGTCCAGGACACCCACATGGGCTGTGAGCACAAAATGTTGGCTGAATTTCTACAAGAGAGACATTGAGGGGCTGGAGTGTTTCCAGAGAAGGGAACGGAGCTGGGGAAGGGGCTGGAGCAGCAGGAGGGGCTGAGGGAGCTGGGGGGGCTCAGCCTGGAGAAAAGGAGGCTCAGGGGGGACCTTCTGGCTCTGCAACCCCCTGACAGGAGGGGGGAGCCAGGGGGGGTCGGGGTCTGCTCCCAGGGAACAAGGGACAGGAGGAGAGGGAACGGCCTCCAGCTGTGCCAGGGGAGGTTTAGGTTGGATATCAGGGAAAATTTCTTCCTGGAAAGGGTGGTCAAGCATTGGAAGGGGCTGCTTAGGGCAGTGGTGGAGTCCCTGTCCCTGGAGGGATTTAAAAGACACGTGGATTTGGCACTCAGGGACATGGTTTAGGAGGAGCCAGAGGCTGCAAAGCCAGTGGGAAAGGAGCAGATGCCCCTGGGATTTCCCTGGTTGCTGAGTGATGTGTGCAGGGTCAGCTGCTCCAGCAGTGCCACTGTCACCACAGGTGTGGGTCAAACACAGCTCCAAATTTGGGGATTAACTTTCTTCTTCTCTTAGGAAAGTCCCTGCTTTCTGGGAAGCATCTGGAGAAACAGCTCCCTGGCAATGGCAATGTTTCAGGCCAGCTATTTGCTTGTGGGAGTCCATGTGGTTGCCTTTTGGGGTGGGCTCTCTACCCAGAGAGTGCTTCTTACAGGACACTCTGGAATTGCTGCAGCAGAAGAAATGGAGGGGGGGAAAAGGAGTTTTCCTTTGCAATTTGTCCCAGCAAAGAAAAGGCTTTTATATGGCAAGATATGCCCCACAAGGGCCCCAAAAGGAAGCTGTGTAAGACTAAAGATATGCCCTGCCCTCAGGGGCCATCCCTGCTTGAGCAGAGTCATTCCACTGAGGTGGGGCTTTCCTGGGTGCCACTCAGTATCCTTGGCTGCAGGGGGAATTCCTTCTCCTTGGCACATTGTCTGGCTCAGGGCAGCAACCCCTCATGACTGAGGGCTGTGCAGAGGCCTCCTGGAGGACCATGAGAAGCCATAAATCACAGAACCACAGAAGGGGTTGGGTTGGAAGGACCTTAAAGCTCAAGGTTTCACCCCCCTGCCAGAGCAGGCACACCTCCCACTAGCCCAGGTTGCTCCAAGCCCTGTCCAACCTGGCCTTGGACACTTCCAGGGATGGGGCACCCACAGCTTCTCTGGGCAACCTGTGCCAGGGCCTCCCCACCCTCCCAGGGAAGAATTCTCAGGCATTGGATGAGAAAATAGACTCATGACTGGGAGTAAATCCCAAATGTGCTTCACCAAGACACCTCGTGTTTGTTTGAATGTGGATTTCTGAGGAAATGATTAAAAATATCAAGTGGCCTGGAGCTGATCATCTCCTCATTGCTGGGGAACTGGAGTCACTGGGAAATCAGTGCAGCCCCTGCCAATGTGACAGCACAGGCAACAAGGAGTCTGTGTGACAAGTCCTGTGCCCCCAGCCCTTGGGATGCCCAGGAATCAGAGAATCACAGAATCAGCTGGGTTGGAAGGGACCTCTGAGATCATCAAGTCCAACCCTTGATCCAACCCCGCCGTGGTTCCCAGCCCATGGCACTGATGCCACATCCAGTCTGTCCTTAAACACCTCCAGGGACAGTGAATCCACCCCCTCCCTGGGCAGCCCATTCCAATGGCTGAGCACTCTCTCTGGAAAAAATTTCTTCCTAATATCCAACCTAAACCTCCCCTGGCATAGCTCAAGCTGTGCCCTCTTGTCCTGCTGCTGGTTCCTGGGAGAAGAGCCCGATCCCCCCTGGCTCCCCCCTCCTGGGAGTTTTAGAGAGTCAGAAGGTCTCCCCTGAGCCTCCTCCTCTCCACGCTGAGCCCCCCCAGCTCCCTCAGCCTCTCCTCACAGCACTTGTGCTCCAGTCCCTTCCCCAGCCTCGTTGCTCTTCCCTGGCCCTGCTCCAGCCCCTCCATGTCCTTCCTGAGCTGAGGGCCCAGAGCTGGACACAGCACTCCAGGGGTGGCCTCACCAGAGCTGAGTCCAGGGGCAGAATCCCTGCCCTGCTCCTGCTGCCACACTGTTCCTGAGCCAGGCCAGGATCCATTGGCCCTCTTGTCCCCCTGGGCACACTCTGGCTCCTGTTCAGCTCCCTGTCCATCCCCACTCCCAGCTCCCTTCCTGCCTGGCTGAAATGCAGAATCATAAAGGCTGGGAGAGCCCTCTAAGATCATCACTTCCAACCTTTAACCTCTCACTGCCAGGCCTGCCCCTAAGTGCCCAAGAGCCACATCCACATGTTTTTTGAACACTTCCAGGGACAGTGATTCCTCCACTTCCCTGAGCAGCCTGTTCCAATGCCTGACCACCCTTTCAGTGAAGAAATTTTCCCTGACACACAATCTAAACCAGTGATGGTAAACTAAAGGACACAGGAGGCACCCACTGGGTTTCCTGGTGCGATCTGCAGCCTGACATGGATGGCCGTGAAGTCAGATGGGACTCACAGAGCCAGTGGGGAGTGTTGGAATGATCAGGCACAGCTGCAGAGCAGCAGCAGCAGCGCCAGAGGCAGCAGGAGGGGTCTCATGCCAGAGCAAATCCACTGGCTGGAGCACAGTGTCCTTCCTGTGCTCCGTCCACCTGAGCTGTCCCACCACCCCATCCCAAACTGGGTCATGGGTGGCAGTGGGAGGCTTAGACAAAATTTATTCAGAACCCCTGCCATTGAGTCAAGAAGTGCAGAAAGCACCCCCTGGCTTTCTAAACCCCTTCTCAGAGAGGAGCCTGGGTGTGGCTGGATCCAATCTTAGCCCATGGATTATGTGAACAGTTTGAATTTAAGGAATTACAGAGGTGGGATTGAACTGCTTTTGTCCCGCAGGTTTTAATGACTGGCAAAATGAGAGTATTTATATCAAATGAATAATTTATCATTACAAGTGATCAGACAAAAGATCTTAATCAGAATTATTTACTGCACAATATAAAAGCTAGAACTACCAGTAGTAAGATAAGATAGGACAGTGCACTATATTGAAGCAATTACTGAGGCAATTATATTAAAGCTGGCAAAAAGAAATAATTATTCAGTAGGGATTTGATGTAACTCACCCAGACCAGTGTTTCTGGGGAGATCCTTTCTCTCAACCTCGAGGGCATCTCCACGGCATTCCTCCAAGGGAGGAATTTCCACTCACACACCCCAGGAAGGGTTATATTGGAAGAACCTGCCTGTGTGAAAGGGGACTGGACTTTTATGGTATAAACTGATATATACAATATATACAATATACAATATATATATGGTGTATATATATATATATATATATATATATATATGATATAAACTGATATAAACAGTCACAAATTTCCAGGCCAGCTACCAGCTGATGTGTGACATCCTGTTCCAAAAGAAGGGAGTGTATTCAGAGTCTGATGAACTGGACTGGTTTTAGCACAATCAACACCAAGACAGTCCCCTGGGCCAGCAGTTGAACTTGAAGGATGGTTTGCATATTATGCATTCTATGATTGGAGTTTAGGTCTCATTGGGGTGGGTTCTCCTGCCACACCTGAGACCACAGGCGTCCTGAGACCCTCCACTGATGGCTTTCAAACTTCTTCTGTGTGTTTCTTATAAGATAAAAAAATAAGACTTTTCTTTGGAAATAGCCATGAAGACCAAAAGCAAACAAAGGGGAAAAGCCCAAGCAAGCAAACCCCTCCTTTCTTTAAAAAAAAACTGCCTGAAAAGACAAAATGTTTCCTTTTGGCTTGAACATCTTTCTATTGTGTCTTTCCTGCCAGAGTAAGAAAAGTAACACACAAACAAACAACAACAAAAGCAAAGTGAGTTTCTCCAGGAAGAGCTGTTGCCATATCTCATACATTCATTTATTTCTTCAGTGCTTCCAGTTCAAAACACAAGGAAAAACAACAAAAGGCTGTTCTCCAGGTGTTATCTACCTTGCTCAGGCTCAGGTGTGCAGCCAAAGTGCAGGATCCTTTATGGAGGGGGGGGCTGGAGAGGCTTCAGAGGGTCTGGCATTGGGAGCAGGGCAAAGGCAGCTCCTTTGTGTTGCTCCTCTCCGTGTTTCCCAGCGTTGTGTGATTGCAGTCGTGTGATTTTCCAGCTGGGAGCTGGGGCAGCCCAAGGCAGAGCCTCTGGGATCAGCTTTGCTGCTGCACACGGTCACTCCTTGCCTGAAGTTCAACCCCCAAGTCTTCCTGAATGGGAATCACCTGGAGAAAACATCCCCATTGGAGCTCTTTCTCCCCCTCAGAGCAGGATGTGGAGTCACTGGTGCCTGTTGGAAGGACACCCAATCCAACTCCTGCCTCTCCTCCGAGCCCTTTGTGGAGCTCACACATTCAACATCCGACTCCTTCCTGCCGGAGTCCCGTCAGCTACAACATTTTTACAATCCAGGGCTTTGCTGAGCACTCCTTTGCCAGCCTTTTTAGCTCGCTGACAAGGTGTCCAATTAGTCTGAACAGCTCTGAGCTTTAGGGGAGTTCATTGTTTCCCATTGCACAGTGACCCTAAATTTCCCAAGAGGATTTTCAGTCACTGCTGCCGGGACTGATCCTCCTTCCCCTTCCCGGTGTCTCCCATCCCCTCTCATCCATGTTTCCTTCCATCCAGCACTAATGTACCCCCAGCACTGCTCACCCCTATTAACATGCAACTCTCACAAACAGTTGTTTGTGGGATGAATCACAATAAAATTGTTTCCCCTCCCTTATTCTTTTGTTTGTGTGTTCTCAGGAACCACTTGTGGATTCCAGCAGGAACACGACTGGCTCCTGTTCCCAGCTCCTGTAATTGTGGGAATTGCTGTTATTGAGCAGAGGAATGGACATGGAAAATCAGAAACACGTGGAATTTGGCTTGTAATATTTTCCTAGGAGTGTGAAACCAAGCATTTTAAGGCGTGGAAGAATGGCTGTGTGAGGAGGAATAGCTACAAAGAGTCTCCTACTGGGCATGGTTTAGGCAGAGTCTATATCTAAACCCCAAGGTGTACAGGCTCAGATTCCCTGTCCCAAGCAGAGACTAATAACAAGAGGACATGGCAGGTTGAACTAGGGCAGGTTCAGGCTGGATATCAGGGAAAATTTTCTTCCCTGAAAGGATGGTCAGGCACTGGCACAGACTGCCCAGGCAGTGCTGGAATCACCAACCCTGCAAGGCTTCAAAAAATGAGTGGCACTGCTGAGCTGCCCATTTTCTTAGCTCCTGATATTCTTCCAGCAAAACGAGGGGTCTGACCCACCCTCCCATCTGCGCTTGGGACTATGGAAAAATAGGAGAGTTTTCCTTTGATGAATAAACTGGGGAATGGACACCCTTCCAGTGCCACTCCCACCCAACCAAACTCTCCCTCAGGGTTAGAGAAAGACCCTCTCAGTTTAATCCAATCTATTTCTCGGAGTCCATTTACTCCTTTAACACCTTTTCCTCCAGTGAAGTCAATTCTTAAATTTAAAAGCTGTCTAGAAATTAAACAAAACAACTCTGTAGTCACAACAGGCTTTGCTCTGAAAGCCTGCTAATGAAACCTGCTGCTGATTCCAAAGCATTTCATCTGGGAAATTCCCAGAGTACATTTTTCAATTTATTCTTTTTTTTAATCTTCCCTGCCTTTTTTTCTGGCTGAAATTGCCGTTGCTGTTTCAAGGCATTCTTGAATATTTGCTGTTATTTACTCCTTTCCCTCTGAAGTGATTTTTAAGCCAGTGCATGGTATGGAACAGCACAATAAAACCATATGGCAGCAGCCCCTGGTCAGGGATTTGGATGGAGATGAGGAGCTGGAGGGGGCAGAGAGAGGCCTGAGGTGTATCTTGGCACTGCAGAGGTGACTGTGCACAAACTGCACTTGTCGCTGGGCAAAGCTGCATGAAAAGTGGCCACAGTCTGTCTGAGAACAGGAAAACCCTGGTGAGATCCAGAAAAATTGTTACAGACCTCAAAATGGGAAAAGGTTGGAAAAGGGTGGACGTGAGCCCTGCTGGTGGAGGTTCCATTCTTTTTGCATGTGAAGAAGAGTTGTTCAGATGTTTGCAAGCACAAGAATGGGTTTTACTGTAGACTGCTCTGTTACTAAAAGTGAATGTTCCTCACCATCAAAAAGAATATTTTTGTCTTTGTGTTCGTAGTGACAAAACCTCAATTTTTTTCCTGTCAGAGCTATGATCTTTTTTTTTCCAACTCTTTAAATGTTTCCAGTCTGAATAACACAAATATACATTTACTTCCAATGTCCAGTAAATAAAAATACCCTGAAATGAATGACACTGGGCCAATTTAATTGAGTCAAAGTGCCTTCCTAGTGTGTCACCTGGTCTGAACTAACACCATGTTAAACCAAAGCTGCAGGAATGAAAGGGCTACATACACGGGAAAGGGAATGAGCTGCTGGAGAAGGCACAGGGGGAGCTGTGCAAAAGTGCCTTTTGGAGGTGGGATTTGGGCACACCCAATTTTATCCAGACTCCCAAAACAGCCCTTCCCCTGCTGCCCCTCAGTACTCCATCTCCTGCTTCTGCCACCTCCCTCCTTCCCTTCCTCCCTTCTTCTGCCTCTCCTTTTTCTTTTCATTTTCTCCCGTGCCTGCTGCTTGGTGTTTTTATCTTTGACTTTTAAAAACAGAGCCTGGCTGTAAAATCCACCGTCTGGATTATCCATTTGTTAAAGGGAGTGCTCTTGACGTCGCGTGGGGAGAGAACTGGGGAGGAATATCTATAACTGCAGTTGAGCAAACAGCAAAAACGCTTCCTTCAGAGGGCTCCTCACAGTTCACCAAGGAAAAACAAAGCCCAGACACTGAATCATAAACCTCCAGCTTAATTACAGACACATGGAGGCCTGGAATTACAGCTGATAGTGCTGCACAGCTCCTGCCTGCGTGTCTGCTCAGCTCAGGCAAGGAGCTGATGGAGTGCTGAGCTCAGTAATCCTTCAAAAATACTCCATTTAGGAAAAAAAGCAGCAAGAACTATTAGCAATTTCAGTGTGTCAAGGCACTGGGCTTTCATCTGGGGGAGGGAGGTGGGGAATCAGTCGAAGTGTTTTCATCAATGAGGGAAGAAAAATGGGCTGAGGAGAAGAAAAATAGTAGGGACTTGGAGGCAGAGAGAAAAAAGATGGAATTGAAATCTTCCTTCTCATGAGAGGGGCAGGGAGGAGGTGCAGGAGAATGGGTGGCAGCAATTTGGTGGAGATTGTGTGAGCTGGCTCACTTTTAGGGTGTAACTGGTAAATACATTTTAAAATAAATTGCATAAGGTAAATTTGTGTTATAAACTGGAAAGAAGGAAGAATTTCTTCACTGAAGGGGTGATCAGGCAATGGGCCAGGCTGCTGAGGGAGGTGGTGGAGTCCCCACCCCTGAAGGTGTTCAAGAAATGGCTCAATGTGACACTTGGGTCTAGTTGAGAAGGTGGTGTTTGATCAAGGGTTGGATTCGATGATCTTGGAGATCTTTTCCAACCTGAATGATTCTGTGATTCTACTAAAAGGTTTTGTTCAGCCTTTGATAAATCTCATTTCTCTTTCAGGAAGTATCAGCCCTCCTGGTGCCCCCTGGCCTGGGTTTTTGGAGGGGTGGTACTGCCATGGTCCAGGTGACCCCTCAGAGGTGGGAACAGGGGCTGAGCTGGGACATCCCCACCCTCCCTCCTGGCCAGGGCCTGACAGTGGCAAGTGTGACAGTTGTACCCTCCTGCCTCCACCTCGAGTGGTGGAATTTTGGCATCTCAGGGAACACCCCCCTTCCCTGGCAGTTCACGAGGCAGGAGAGGAGGTGGGGGAGGCAGGGACAAAGCTGGGCTGTCCCTGCCATCCCCAGGAGGGGCTGGGGACCCCCAAAGAGGGGTTGGCAGGCAGGAACAGGGGCAGGGGACACACACAGAGTCATTCATTTCCCTCTGAGCAACCTCAGACCAAGCCCAGAGGGTGTGTGGCACGTGCCTGTGCTGAGAGACAATTATTGACCAGCAGTTAAATGCAGTGTCTCACCCCCTTCCCCTGCTTTTGGGAGCTGCAGAGCAGTGCTGTTCTTCCCAGAGACCTCTCCACCACCTGAGTAGGAAGCTGTCACACTGCAGGAGACTTTTTTTTTTTTTACCTAATTATAAAACTGATATAAAAGCACAGCCCTGGTCAAATGTGAAGCCTAACGAGGCACCACGAGACAAGTAATGATGTCCCTGCTCCAAAGCATTTCTATCTGTGGACAGGTTAGACCTGAGACAAGAGAAGTGGAAGAAAAGAGACACTGAGGGATTCCATCAGTGCCCTGACACCTCCACAGGGCAGCTTCAGCATTCCGGGGATCCACAGGCCTCCCACCACGGGGAGAGGAGCTGGGGAGCATCCCAGCAGTGCTCTGGCACAGCTCAGAGCTCTCAAAGCTCCAAGAGAAAAACCAAGGTGTCCCCTGCAGCCCTTCCCTTTGGGATGATCCAGCTGTGGGTCCCTCCTGCCCCATCCCTTGCAGCCCTGTTATCCCATGCAGGGATTCCCCCCTCAGCTCAGGTGCTGGACTCGGTTCCGAGGGAAGATTTCCAGCGAGTTCCATGACTCAAGGCCAGTCTCCCTGCAGGAACCCTGGGGAGCTCCTTCCTCCCATCTCTGGGCTCAGTTTGGGCCATGCCCTGTGCCCAGGCACCAGCTGGTACCTGCCAGGGCTGCAGGACCCAGAGCTGCCGTGGGCAGAGGGCTGGGAAAGCACAAGGAAAGGTGTTGGGGAATCCTCTGGGCCCTGGAGCAGCAGAACCTCCTGCTGACAGTTCATGCCCTGGACTCCAGTCCTCTTTCTCTGCAACTTGGCCTCAGTTTTCACCCAGCAGAGTCCCAAATTCTGTCTCCTGGCCCCTCCCACTTCTCGATTTGAAGAGAATTTCATCTTAAATCTCAACTCTGTGATCTCTCTCCCCATTACCCCTTTGATCCTGCTGGCTCACTGCTCCTTTCCCTGATACAGGAGCACATTTAGCAGCTCAGGAGGAGTTAATGGGCAGGTTTCTCCATCATTCTCAGAACCATTAGTGCTCAGCTCTTCCCTCTCAGTAGGGCACATTTGTATGTTTAATTTAAGAAGGTTATCTGTCGAAAGTGATATCTCAAGGTAGCACTGAGCTGGATAAATATGTCAGAAACAATAGCTCCTGCTGTGAGGAACAAATGTTCAGAAAATTCAACGTTTGGAGGATCTCAAGACTGAGAAAATCAGGCCAGCCTGGCATCCCTGTCTCAGAGCTGCTCACAGCACCCTCTCCATCCCCTGTGGCACTGAGAGCAGTGAGGGGCACAGACCAGCCTGGGGGCTCCCTCAGCTCCAAGAGGGAACAGTCCCGTGGGCAGGACAGCAAGGGGATGATCCCATTCAGCATAATAATTCAGCTCTAGGCACGGGGGGGAAATGATCACAAGAAATGGGACTTATGCCCAGAAAAAGGAGTCAGTGTTGGCTTTAGAACCTGGGGTTTGAGTTCTTGCAGCAATGGTTTCACATCAAAGGAGCCCAGAGGTGTGTAAATACCTTTTTTAGATACAGAGGCAGGTGAAGGTGCCTTGTTCTCAAGTGCACTAAAGATGGAGGTGTTCTGGTCCAGATTTGTACCCAGACTGTTGCCCCTAGAGGCCAAACAGCAAATCAGATCATCTCCTCCCAAAGAGAAAAACCAGGAATTCTGGCTGGCCCATGGCCACAGCCAGCCTGGAGTCACAGAAGGGTCCCACCCAGGGGACCCACCACAGTTTGGTGAGGAGCAGAAGGTCCCATCCCTGCTCAGCCCCCCAGTCAGTGCCCCTGGCAGGGCTGGTTTGCAGTGGTGCCAGCCTGTGCTTCCCAGTGACCATCCCACCAGCTGGCTCGTGGTGGGCACAGCTGATCCAACCCCCTGCTCTGCTTTGCCTCAGCCCCACCTGCAGAGCACCCAGCACGAGGTGGGTGCAGGCCCTGGAGCACCTCTGGATCCTCAGGTGTTACAGCAGCAGGAAAAAACAAGCCCTGGATTTCAGGGAGCAAAACTCAGCCCTTCTGAAATAGGAAGACAGCAAGGATTGCACACAAGTCCCTGCTAAACATGTGAAACAAAATTAATTTCTAAAGCTGGCAGGAGAAGGGGACACATCCTCCCCTTTAATCCCACTCTAAAACCAGTGGAATTAAATATCTCTGTAGCAAATAAAGTGAGGAAAAATGAAACTGGTAGAGATGCAGCCTCTTGCAGCCCCTCCTGGTTTCCAGTGCAGAGAAATGAATCCCACCCTGGGAAATGCAGGAGCAGCCCCAGCCCCAGCATAAACAAAGTCAGTTTGGCTTTTGAAGATGAATCCCTTAATCCCAGAGGTCGGCAGGCTAATGGCAAGGAATATCAAAGTCAAAGGAGGCAATTGCTTCATTCAGGTGAGTGATTAAAACCAGGCTTTGAAGGGCCCAAAGGTCCCCTCTGCTGCTGTCAAAGAGGGAGAGAGAAAAAGCCAGCCCTGGGTAAGGCTGAGCTCTTCAGAGCCTTCCCAGCTGCTGGGGAGCTCTGCAGCTCCACTGCTCAGCAGGGGCCAAAACAACCCAGGGCTCTTCCTGCCTCTGGCACAAAATGGGGATGTGACCACGACCGTCCTCTCCTAAGGATGCTCCTGGGAGAAGCAAACTCGAGGGGCTGCAGGTGGGGAGGGGGGAAATGGTCTGTTTTCCCCCGTTTTCCCTCCCCTGAGAGCAGGGAGTTCAAAGCCCACACTCAGCTGGTGGCAAGAGCTGGATTTGGGTGATCCAGTGCCAGATAAAGATGCTGGAGGTGCATGATGAAAGGCACTGCAGGCTTCTCCTGCTGGATCAGGCTCTCCCAGAGCCACAGCTTTGTGCTTTATCCCTGCTCAGCCCTTGCCTGCAGCACTCTCACATGGGGTGGGCACTGTGTGTCCTCCTGGCGCCAGCACAGTGTCTGATTTTATGTTCTAAGGCTTCCCAAAGGTGCTCAGATGCTGATAACAGACTTGCACCAAGCTGGTGCTGCAGGATGATGCTCAGGTTTGGCTTTAATAGATGTGCAGGAGGCTCATCTCACCACATCTGCTGCTGGGCTCGGGAGGGGAACAACCTGGGCCAAGCAGGACCAGAAGTGGAGAAGATGAAAAGTCCTTTAGTGCTGCCAGAATCTCTTTTTGACTCCAGTGGGAGCTGTGATGACTAGTTAGCATTGGTTTCCCATGATGAGGCAGGGCTTGCATCTTTATTTTGCAAATGTGAAAGAGGAATGAAGTGGGAAAACTTTGGTATTCTGCCCCTCCACATCCCTGTTCTCTCACAGAGCCTCTACTCAGTCTGATTGGGAAAGGTTTTGTTGGTTCCTGTGCAGTGCAGCTCTGGAAAGGGTTCATTTACTGCTGCAGGTCACTGGCAGCTAATGGAAAACTCACAGATATTACTCCTGCAGAGACTCCTTGTAAATTTATGTTTTGTTATTAAATTCACATCTGCCAGGGAGGCACAGCACAGGAAAGCAGTGTCAGCATACAAACAGATTTAAAGTTATGAAATAATCAGGGCTTCTACCAACAGTTTGTGAAGCAGGAGATGGATTGGGGTCTGTAAAAGCCTGTCAAATGCAGAGGGACTCAAATAATGATGAACTTCCATGACTCCAAACCTGGGGAATTCTGCACACAGAAATACAGACCATCAGCACTTCCCTGACAGGACCATGGACAGGGATGAGCAGTCCTGCTTTGGGAGTGCTTATGGATTTGCAGGAGCAACCTGCTCTGGTGGAAGGTGCCCCTGCTCGTGGCAGAATATAGAATTAGATGGGCTTTAAGGTCCCTTCCAACCCAAACTATTCTGTGTTCCCTGGATTTATAACTCCAGGTGCTTCTGCTGCTGTACCTGCTTTTGGTGGTGACACCAAGTTTCTCTGACTGCAAAGACTTGTAGAAAAACCAGAGAGACTGGGATGACCAGGCAACCAAATGCTGGATTAAGCTTAATATGGATAAATTCACATGCTGCATGTGCATAAGGATAACTGTGATATTAATAAACAATTCTGTATTTCTAATATTAGGCTCTACACATGCAGGGTGGGGATCTCGAGGCTGTCACAGGCAGCTCTGTGAAAAACTCAGGACTGGTCAAAAAAGCAAAGGGAACAGCAGGAATTATTAGAGAACAAAATAGAGAACGTCTATTTTGGTGCTTTATGCCACTGCATAAATTCATGGCTTGCCTGCATCTTGAAAGCTGGGCACAGTCTGGTCCTTCTGCTTTGAAAAGAGGAAAGTGGAAATGAAAGAAGTCCAGGGGAAAGCAGCAAAAGCCATCAAAGGTGTGAAACAGCTTCCAAATGAGAAACAGCCAAACAGATTAGGACCTTTCAGGACTGGAAAGAGAAAACGGGAATAGAGAGGCACAGAAGATGGAATGAGACACAAAGACAGGAGGTAGAAAATGACTCTTTGTGGTCTATTCTCATGCAAGAATTCGGGACCATGAAGTGAAATCAGTAATTGGAAAGTTCAAAGCAGGGGACAGGAGGCCCTTGTCACACATCCCAGAGCTGGGGAACTTCTCCCTGCAGGAACCTGCAGAGAGGAAATTTTAAATGGGTTCAAAAGGCAGCTGGGCAAGTCCACAGAAGAATAATCCACCAAAGGCCTTTAATTTTCAGCCAAAACGTGAGCCTGTGGCCCAAGGAGAGCATGAGCTGCATGTTCCTGGTCCTTGGGACAGGGCTCAGAGCAGGAATCACTCCGTGTGCTCCCTCTCCCTGGCTGCCAGAGGCACACACTGAGCTCAGGGGGCTTTTGCTCCTGCCTGGCACAGCTGACCTTCACTGAGTGCAGCCAAGGAACACACTCTGGGATGCCCAAAAGCACTTTAATACAACTTTATCTCCTTTTGCTCAGGTTTTATGCCTGCAAACGTCCCACCCTGTGCTCTCAGCAGTGAGTTTGGGCACAGGCCTGGAGGGATGGTGGGGGTGGAGATGGGCAGAGCCCTGGGCACGGGGCAGCACCTCCCCTGCTGCTTCCCAAACACGCCTCCAGCCACCACGGGAAACCTCTCACACATCCTTTGACCTCCTGAGTGCCAACAAAAGCTCAGTGCAGCGGAATTAACACCAAAGTGTGGCAGAGTTTTATTGGGTTTGTCATTTCTGTTTGAAGAAATCCAGCCTCAGTGCAGCGTTTTACCTCCCCAGGGGGGTGAGGAGAGAGGAGGAGAAGGGGAGAGATGGGAGAAGATAGTTCATTTCAATATATGTTTTAATCAAAGCCTGTAAATTACTCGAAGTGATATTTTAACAAGATACAATTGCAAGAGCTGAGCAATGTTTCTGCCATTACACTGCTGTGTTTTTCTTTTTATTTAACAACCAAAATACAGGGCTCAATTTACAGGGCTTTAGCCATGGTAGATGAATTTTTATGGGATAAATTCACACTCCAGTTTTGCTATCAGGTTGCACTATGAGGAGCTGGGCCTTTTTATTATTATTAGACCAGGCTGTCAAAGCCAGTTATACTGCTCTCCTAAAACTAGATGCAAAATCACTTGCTTCTGTGCAGCATCAATAAAAATGGGGCTTTTCTTACTGCAAAAATTCCTTTCTTTTTATTTTTTTTTTTTTTTTTAATTCATGGAGAGAGAGTGGGATCACAGCCTTTGCTTCCTCATCCTTCACCCAAACAAAGTCACTTGTCCAGAGCTCCTTCCAGGCAGAGGAAACGTGCTGACCTTGCACAGGACTAGAAGAACCACAGGAATGTTGGCTGCTGGAGGTCTCTGGCCCGGGGTCCTCTTCAAATTCAGACTATAACCAATGTTAGATCAGCTTACCCAGCTGAGCCTTAAAAACCTCCAGGGATGGTGATCCCGTGGCCTCTCTGGGGTTTGTTCCAGTCCTGACACTAAAGAAATATGGGGGAAAGTGTGAAAGAGAAATGAGGATAAAAACCTTCTAATTAGCACCTTCTAATTAATATTTCTGCTCTTCCTAACAGTTTTCCTGGTGCAAACACCACCAGCAAGCAGGACATGGCTGCTGGCTCAAAGTGTGAGCAGCAGCAGTGGCTGGAGAGCTGTGTGTTGTGTCAGCCAGCAGGAACAGGGAGGGTGCCTGAGGCAGCAGCTCCTCCAAGAGCTCTGAATCACCAGTCAGGCTTGTGTTACTGAGGGAGACACTAACCCACCCCAGAAAATCTGCCTCAGAAGACACCCCCCATCTCCCCTGGTCCCGGCAGGGCAGCCCAGAGCCCAGCTCAGAAAGGAAAGGTCACGTCCAGTGCAAAGGCTTCCACCTCCTGCTCCCCTGGACAGCAGCGTTTGCCTTCTGCCTCCACCCCCAAAAGCGAGGAAATTCTCTTCAAATCAGTGTTAAAGGCCAGTTCCCAGTGTTTGCTCTCTCTCTAGAGAAAACAGCACCAAAGCTGATCCATGTTCCCTCACACAAGATTTGCTGGAAGCTGACAATCCCAGACTGGTTTGGGTTGGAAGGGAACTTAAAGACCATCCAGTGCCACCCCCTGCCATGGGCAGGGACACCTTCCACCATCTCAAGTTGCTCCAAGCCTCATCCAGCCTGGCCTTGGACACTTCCAGGGATGGGGCAGCCACAGCTTCTCTGGGCACCCTTTGCAAGGGCCTCCCCACCCTCACAGGGAAGAGTTTCTTCCTAATATTCCACCTAAACCCACCCTTCTTCAGCCCAAGGCCATTCCTCCTTTCTCTATCACTACATGCCCTTGAAAAAGTCCCTCTCCTACCACCCTGTCAGAGTTCTTATCATTAATCAAATTAGGTGTAAGGATCTAAAGAAAAATGTGCATAGTAATTTATGCAGATTGCTGTGCAAGCTTTTAAAATGCTGGGCTGAGGGGAGACCAAACCAACAGCCACATACACAAAATAAAACCTGCAGCTTTCTTTGCTCTAATTAAATCCATCCTGCTCTGCCTGCAGGTGCACAGACCCTCTTGCTCATCTCTTTCTGTGATCATGCTCTGTGCAAAATGACAAATTAATAACTTGAAAAACAACAGTTCAACAGAAACAACCTGATTACAAATCTTGATAGAGAGAGGTGTTGTTGCAGGAGTGGTTTCTGTTTAAAATGCAGTAAATCAGATGTCTCTGAAGGGAAGAAAGTGCAGTTTAAAAACTTATTTAAATGAAGAAATGGTAAATAGGAGAGGCAGTGCCCATTTCTCTTATTATATGGGTATGATCCAGCTACAGAAAAACCTCAGCAGAGGAGCTGCTTCAATTTACTGTTATCAGAGGGGATTAGAGCTGAAGATCCCTGATAACCACAAGAGCTTTCCCCTGTTATTAACCAGGCCTGGCGATATTTTTCCTCCTTTAGAACCCAAATGAAAAACCTCTTCATTTGCAATGCACATTGGATATTTCCTGCTTTAATGCAGCATTTCTCCACTGCAGTATCAGCAGGAACTTCTGCTTGGACTGTGCTGCTCAGGAGCCAAGTCCCACAGGGCTTTGGATGTGCCCAAAGCCCTGCAGCTCCTGTGAGGAGCCAAAAACGAGGGGAGTGAGGAGCTCCTCCCCTGGCTCCGGGGCTGAGTCAGACACTGACACCCTGGGATGTGACCTTGGCACTCCCAAAGTCACACCAGGGTCTTCCCAGCCTGGGAAAGGAGTTTGGTTTCTCTGCTCCGTGCTGGGGTTAATGGTGTGAAGCCATTTCCCCGGTCAGCAATCCTGTTACTACAGAATCACAGAATCACCCAGTGGTTGGGCTTGGGAGGGACCTGACAGATCACATCATTCCAACCCCCCTGCCGTGGGCAGAGGGAGCTGCTTTTGTAGGATGGCAGCTTCCCAGCCAGTGATCAGCAGCAGGATGAGCTGGTGCAGCCTCCAGGCAGTGATCAGTGAGACAAGAGGGCTGGGTCTTCAGCTGTGCCAGGGGAGGTTTAGGTTGGATATTAGGAAGAATTTCTTTCCAGAGAGGGTGCTCAGCCATTGGAATGGGCTGCCCAGGGAGGGGGTGGATTCTCCATCCCTGGAGGTGTTTAAGGACAGACTGTCCTTAAACAGTGGGGGGCTGGGAACAGTGCCATGGGCTGGGAACCACAGTGGGGTTGGATCAAGGGTTGGACTTGATGTTCTCAGAGGTCTTTTCCAACCTGGTTGATTCTGTGATTCTGTGATCTATGATTCTAGGTCCAGAGGAGAGCAACTAGGCTGGTAAAGGGACTCAAGCACAAGTCCTATGAGGAGAGGCTGAGGGAGCTGGGGCTGTTCAGCCTGGAGAAGAGGAGGCTCAGGGGAGACCTCCTCACTCTCTACAACTCCCTGACAGGAGGGGGGAGCCAGGGGGGGGTTGGTCTCTTTTCCCAGGCAACCATCAGCAAGACAAGAGAGCTGGGTCTTCAGCTGTGCCAGGGCAGGTTTAGGTTGGATATTAGGAAGAAATTCTTTACAGAGAGGGTAATCAGCCATTGGAATGGGCTGCCCAGGGAGGGGGTGGATTCTCCATCCCTGGAGGTGTTTAAGCTGAGACTGGATGTGGCATCAGTGCCATGGGCTGGGAACCACGGCGGGGTTGGATCAAGGGTTGGACTTGATGATCTCGGAGGTCCCTTCCAACCCAGCTGATTCTATGATTCTGTGATTCTATAAATGAGCAATCCTGGGATCCAACCCTGCCCACCACTGCTTCTACCAGTCCCAGGAACCTTTCTGCCAGTGCAGCCCCTTCCCCAAGCCCACAGGTCACCTCTGGGGTGTCTTGGTTGTGTCTCACCCTTGTATTACTGGCAGCTCTTGGGAGGCCACAGATCCAGATCCTGGCTTTCCCAGGGAGCAACACAAACCTGTTCCCATCATACTGGCCCATGTTTATTGCTTTTATTTCTCCCATTCCTTCTATTCAAGGTGGCTATGAGGACATCTGAATCCTACAAGAATGGTGGGAACACTCACTACCAGCCTTCCAAACTCCAAAGGTAACAAGATTCACAAATTATAGCTAAAATATTTCTTTTCCTTTGCCTTGCACAGCCTGGATTGCCTCTTAGCACAAACCTTCCCCCGAAGGGAACAGCACAAGACCTTGTTCACCCTTTACTAAACCCTTACACGTGTCTCAGACAGGTCTGTCCTTGCTCCCCTGGCAAAGGAAAAGCAGTGGGAATCTGGAGTGGGACAGAGATCAGAGCAGCATTCACTCAGTGTAAGAAACAAGAAAGCACCACTCCAGCCTTCCTACTGCTCCATAGAACTCTTAGAGTTTTCCCCAGGTCTGGAATGATCTGTCAGGTGGTTTTAGACTTATATTGAGTGGAAAGAAATGAGTCCCTCGCAAATTCAAGGCTTTCAATGGGTCCCTTCAGCAGCACCTCTTTGATCTGACCAGCAGCTGACAAGGCCATTCCTCTCCAGGGGAAAATGGGAACAGTTGGTTTATAAAGTGAGGCCTAGAAAGGGCTGTGTGCAGGATTGGGGTTGGCTGAGTTGGTGCTGGGGGGTGCCCAGTGGCACATTTGGCACCACTGCCAGTGGCCCAGTTTGCCCAGGCACCGTGTCTGCCCTGTGGGGGTTCTCAGAGCAAGAACCAAACCCACTCACACAGCAATTGTCACCTTCTGGTGGTGGCATGGACATGGCTGGGACCACACAGGAATCATGGAATCACAGGATCATCAAGGTTGGAAAAGACCTCCAAGGTCAACCTTGGACCAACCACCACCACACTCATCAAACCAAATGCCACATCTGCTTGTTTCTTGAGCAATTCCAGGGATGGAGACTCCACCACCCCCTGGTGATGCCAATTTGTGCCCCAAAAAAGGCACGGAAGAACTGCTCAGAGACAGAATTTTCAGTCTATAAGCAGGAGGTATTTATTTACAGCCAGGGAGCGGCCGGGGAGCAGCCAGGTCGCCCTGGACAGCCTACTCCAACGAGAAACTTACAATTTGAGCTTTTTATACACTTTTTGCCAAGCAATTACATCACATATTATGAATATTCATTACATTGCAACATCTGTTTTAATATTCATAACAGGTGGAGTTGAGGCGGAGTTAGAGGTGTGGTCTTTAATTTGGGGAGCACTTCGGTGGTAGTTCCGTTCTTCCTTCATCATGAACCTGCTGTCCTTTCATCATCCTCCTCATAAACTTTTGAACCTTCCCTAATTTGGGTAGTTTCCTTGTGCATTTGGCAGGGATTTCCAGTGTCTGGCAGAAGTTCCTGATTTCTTGGCTTGTCCCTTTTCTTATCTCCCTTTGTTTTCTTCCATATGTCCTTTTTTGTGTGTGCTAGCATTTCTAGTTCTCTCCGTTCATGCCCATGTTCCCTCATGTCAGAGTGTCCTGTATCCTAGCGGATTTATTGCCTCTGCTGTTTCCTAATACTGAGCTCTATGTGCTTTGCTGAAAGCCTGCATTTGTGCTTAACTCTCTCTAATCCTTATATTGCTTTACTAAATTCACTTCTCAGGTGTTACCTGGCTTCACTGGGCAGCCTGTTCCACTGCTTAACCATGGTTCAGATCCTGTCCCACTCCCTTGGGAATCTCCCACTATCAAGCAGTGTACATGGTGACTGTCTGCCCCAAAATCCTGAGCTCCTGGCAGACCCCAGCTCTGCTTTCAGTGTTGCACGAGCTGTGAGCAGACACCTTCTGGTGTCTGGCACAGGTGCTTCCTTTGCTTATATTCTACTTTTTATGCACTTTTCTGGTTCTTAACATAAAGCAGAAAGCCCTTCCCTTCATCAGGTCTCTTTGCCATCCAGATATAAAAGCTGAAACATCTGAAGGTGGTTCCCTGGCTAAGAGGAGAGCAAGGGAAGGGACTGACAGAGGCAGCAAAATGTAAGGTTTGCAAAAGTAAAAACAGAGAATCACAGAATCCCAGACTGGTTTGGCTTGGAAGGGACCCTGAGGATCATCTCATTCCACCCCCTGCCATGGGCAGGGACACCTTCCACTAGCCCAGGTTGCTCCAAGCCCCGTCCAACCTGGCCTTTGGACAGTTCCAGAAGGGGAAGATCAGCAGCTGTTTTGCACAGGAAAAGGGGGATTAATAACTAATCAGCTCCTAAAAGGGTCAGGGAAAAACTGCAGGCCACTGACCAGAGAAAGCTCCAGAGCCAGTCAGGACAGACAGGGACAGACAAGGAGCTGGAAGGATCCCTCCCTGCCTAACCCACCCCAGCACAGCCCTGGCCAGTGCTGTAGCTGCCACAGGCAGGTCAATCAGCTATCCTGAGGTCCATGTGCTGGGAAGCCCAAAATCAGGCTCAGAGAGGGGGGAAGATGGGGCAGGCACAGGTGGACAGGACTGCTCTCTCCATGTGCCAGGAGTCCTCCTGGACACCCCAAATTAACAGGAACAGGTCCCCCTCAGAGAGGGAAAAGGCTGGATCAGGCTCTCATCCCAGGCTCTGTTAAACAGCTCCTTCCCAAGAGGCTTCCCCACTGAACCTGCTTTGTGCTCAGAACAAACCCAAGTTTTTAATTGTGCTAATCCACAGTGCAGGGAACAGGAGATGTGTGTGTGCTAAACCAGCCCCCAAGCCACAGCCACCCAAGGAGGCCACAGGGCTGCTGGAGAAGGGTTTGCTTTGGAGCCAACTTAATTTAGGAGCTGTTTAACAAAACACTGACATAAACAGGAGGCAACACTGGACACAGACAATTAGCAGGAGCTCATTCCAGCGAAATGCAAAACACAGATTATTTCTTTTTCCTTTTATGTCTCCATCTCTCTTCCCACAGCAGCTCTATTAAAAAGATGATGATTTACTGCAGCAAACAACTGCAGTTTGCTGGAAGGCTCCCTCTCTTCTCCCCAACCCTGTGAGTGATGCCTGGGATTTGGGGCTGGGCCTGGCACTGGGGCAGGATGGTGCTCTGCCATTGCCACTTGTTTTCAGGTGATTTTTCTCAGTGTGGCAAAGAGAAGGAATTTGTCAGTAGGAATGAATGGAGGGGCTGATGAGGCAGTGGTGCAGCCCACATCTCTCCTCCTGGTGGATTTTCTCACCCCAGACCACGAGTCCTGGCAATGTATTCATAAAAGGATTCATCAAAGCCTCTGCTTCTGGACTCATGGGGCTGGGAATTGTGTGAACTTCATTTTTCTCACGTAACTGAGGTTGTCATCTTGGGGTTTATCAGGGAAAGCCAACATTCCACAGGGAATTCAATGCTCAGGAAGGTAGATGACAATGGAAGGGGACCCAGCAGCCAGACCCCAGGTCTCTCAGAGCCCAACCAGGACACAGCCACCCACAGTCATGGAGACACAAACTGCAAGATCCCTGTCTGTCCTCCCTCACTGCACAGTTATCCCTGGAATGCTTCTGTCAGGTGCAAAATCAAGTCCAGAGAGGTGAAGAAGTAAATTGTGCAGATGACTGAGGGTTTTAAGCTGTAGCATTAAGAATTTATGTCTCTCAGATTAATGTTCACCTGCTGGCCAGTTCTGGAGCTGTCCAGCCCCTTGGGTACCTCAGTTCCTTTTTTAAAGGTCAATTTTATCCACAGGCCAGGCTGGAACAGGGGATGTTCAGAGAGCCTAATTAGAGACTGCTGTAGCTACAGGAGTGGTGAGAGAGAAATCTCTTGATAACACTGTCCTCTTGTCCCTGGGGCTCCCAACCAGCCCAGCCTCTTCCAGCCTCAAATATCCAAGAGGTGAGTGCATGAGCTGCCTGTATTTGGGGAGGGATCACATAATTATAGAATCACAGAATCACCTGACTTGGAAGAGAACCACAGGGTTAATCAAATCCAACACCAGCCCTTCACAGACACCCCAACAACCCCACTCTGTCCCTCAGAGCATTGTCCAAACCCTCCTGGAGCTCTGGCAGCCTTGGGGCTGTGCCCACTGCCCTGGGGAGCCTGGCCAGTGCCAACCACCCTCTGGGGGAAGAACCTTTTCCTAATATTCTTTGGTTCCCCTTTGCTCCAGGGACTCCCACACTCCACCAGCTTTGTGGGAGGAACTTCTCAGACCTCCTCAGGACCACGTGTCTCTCTTTAAGCCACCAGCAGACCCATGTTGAGGCTGCATGGCTGCAAGTGTTTAAAAAGTGTTGCCTACACATCCCTGGCAAGGTGCTGGATCCTGTCCCCCTCAGGAGAGCCAGAGCAGCCCCATCCCACCTCCTCATCCCTTTGAGCCAGAGCACATCTCTGCATCCACAAAATAAATTCAGCTCTATCTCAAATGCATTTTTAGATTTCCACTCCGAATCAGAACACCCAAAGCTCCCCCCAGGCCTGATGCCCAAAGCCTGGATGGAGGATGGAAAACGTTGCCCTTGCTGTGCTGTGATTTCTGATGACAAATCTTTCCCTTGGAAAGGCACCCACAGCATTTCCCTGCTCCCAGCTGTGACCCACCCAGCACTGCCCTGCATAAACCAACACCATTAGCAGGGCAACGGATCCGAGCTGATTTTCCATGTCAGAAATAGGTGGGAATAAAGACAAGCAAACAAGCAGCAACAAACCTGCCAACAAGTCCCTGCCAACAAACCACTGGGAGCATTCCCCAGCTCCTTTCCTTCTGCCTGTCCTTCCTCTATCCCTGAGGGATTCACCTCCTTCTGCCTGTCCTTCCTCTATCCCTGAGGGATTCATCCAAGGCCCAAGCAGCATCCACTGCTCCTGGCTCTCAGCACGAGGCACACAGGCATGGAGCAGCACTGACAGAGGGGGAGAGCCACGAGGAAGCCACCAGGCAGCAGATTTTGGGCAGATTTTGTGCTGTCTGCTGCCCAGAGCCCACGTCAGCACAGAGCCCCAGGGCCCGAGGCTTCCGTGAGCTCTGCGTCAGGATTCCTGCTTGACTCCTCACCTTTATTATGCCCTCCCTCCTGAATTTAATAACATCTTTTTGCAGCTGCCAGAAGGCATAAAACTTGTGTTCCTTCCTTTTTTTTTTTTCTCTTTGTTTTAGAAATCCACCTCAAATCTAATACAGGGGGGGAAATAATATTACAGAGCCACAATGCCATAAATTGAGCGAGGACAGAAACTCTTTCATCCGAGCCCTTCCGAGCACGAGCTCTTTCATTTACCCCAGACTTACAACAGATAGGCTGGAACGAACTCATAAGAGGTAAATCACATCAGGCACCACAGCAAGCCCTGGAGAACGAGGACAGTGAGCTATTGTGTTGTGTTTTGTTTGTCTTTGTGCTGCCATCCTGCTGATTTGTGTTCCCAGGGACTCAGCCCACTGGATCAGGAGCTGATCGTCCATGATCCTGGTGGGTCCCTTCCAGGGAGGGTGTTCTATGATTCTTTGTCCCCATGGCAAGTCCCAAGAGACTCATCAGCTTCTGGAAGCTGTTGGTTGCTCCCGTGGCCCCTCTGACCTTCTCCATCCTGCAACTGTGTCCTCCAGCTTTCTCTTCCCTCCCTTCTTGTCTTTGGATAGTGCTGAAATCCTCAAGGACTGGGAGGAGGAAAAGCAGCACCAAAATGCAGGACACCCCGAGTCCCTCAAAGGCAGCTGCAGTGCAGGGGCCACCATTGCTCAGGAAAGACATGCATGGAGCAAAAATGAGAATATTAATTTATACCTCATGAATTTGTAGATATTTGCTCACTGAGAGATGATCAGATTCCTTTATTTAGGTTCCAGGCCTGAGTTTTGTGTTTGTGGTCCCTGAAAAAGCTGGGGGAATGTCAGCTTGTGAAGGAATATTAGAGAACTTCAAACCAGGTGATCCATTTTTGGAAGCCAGGCATGGACATACTGGAGCAAGACCAGCAAAGGACCACAGAGGTGACTAAAGGTTTGGAGAGGCTGTGGTATGGCATGTTCAGGCTGGAGAAGGTTCAGGGGGATCTTATGCCTGTGCATAAATACCTGAAGGGGGGAGTGCAGAAGACAGAGCCAGGTCCTTCTCAGGGGTGCCTGGACAAGGACAAGCTGAAACATCAGAAAAATGTAGAAAAACCATGTTTTTCCTCAATGACAGAAAAACATGCTGCCCAGAGAGCCTGAGGGTCTCCATCCATCCCAAAACCCTGCTGGACACAGCCATGGGCAGCCTGCTCTGCCTGGCCCTGCTTCGAGGGATAGACCTTCCCTCATCCTCGACCCTTAGAAGGACCTTCTCCAGAGGCCCTGTCCCACCTCACCCTCCCTGTGGGGATGCAGGGCTCTGGCTCTCCCATAGGATATCGTAGAGTTGTTAAGGTTGGAAAAAACCTTTAGGATCATCAGGTCCAACTGTCAACCTAATTCCACCACCACGTTCACCACTAAACCTCCAGAACCAAATCCACGTGTTTTTTGAACACTTCCAGGGATGGTGACTCCACCACTGCTGCCTGTGCCACTGCCTGATGAAGAAGCAGAAATCTCTGACCCTCGTGGCTAATCCCACCTCAGACTTTCCTCCCAGCTGCTCACAAACATCTCACAGAGCAGGAAGGAACATCAGCAATAACCCAAGAAGTACTTTTTGAATAACAAACATGCGGCATGAACTGCTGGCAAAAAAATTAACGAGCGGGAGAAGTAGCCAAATTCATTAGATAAATTATACATTGCATTTTATTCCTCCTTTAGCTCTATGGATGATTATAAAACAACATGTAAGCAGCCACAGAAAAGGCTAAATTACAAATATTTGTCAAAAATAAGTGAAAGAATGGAAACATCCCACCAGCAGTCAACCAGTGGAAGTCATCTGTAATTATAGTGTTGTATTGTATAATTACAGTGATAAACTTAGTGCAACAGTAAAATAGTAAACACCCACGATTAGCTGCTCATAAATAAGCCAAGGATCAATAACCATTCACAGAGCTCCATGGACAAAAAATTCCAATTTTTATTACTGCACTTATTTCCTATTTATTTCATAAGCTGTGTCAAACATCTTGTTCATCTCTTTCCTTAATGAATGTGTTGGAGGCAAGGCACAGTTTGCTCTCAGTTTGCCAGAGGAAAAGGGATGCAGAGCAAGCAAGTTAATCCTCACCTCTCTTTTGTCCTCAACCCACCCCCCCCACCCCCCCATTTCCTTCTCACCAGGATGCTCAGATCTCTGTTTTGCTCTCACATGTGCTGCCAGGAATCCAATGTAACATCAACTAATTCCCATGTAGCCCAGCCCTTGGTCTGACAGCAACCAGAGCCAGACCCCCAGGAGTTTGGACAGGAACAGTAAATTCAGGTATTTCCTGATATATTTTCATCCCTCCAGAGACCTGCAGCGTTGAGACAGAGGTGGTGGTTTTATATTTAACAGCCCTTCGTGCATTGTTCTCGCCATGAATTTGCTTTATTTTTGAACCAAGGTAAATCTTCTGCCTCTGCTGCTTCTGCAGGAGGAGTTTCCCAGCTGAAGTGCCCACAGAGGCAGAGGAGCCTTCCCTGTGTCCTGAGCCTGTCACCTACTGCTTTCATCAAGAGCCAGGAAGAGACCCTGGAAGAGACAATAAAATCAGTTCCCTATTCACCATCTGCACATCAATCAGGATTTTACTGCCCTTCGTAGATTTTTGAGGCATGAATTTTCTCTTAAAAAAAAAAAGAAAGAAAATCATTCCTAGCAGCCCATATTTTACCACGTGCCTCCTCATCACAGCCTTTGGAATGGCTTCCCCCGAGTTCCCTGCTGCAGAGGGCAGAGCATCACACGTGACTCCATGGACCTTTCCAACTCTTTTTGTAAAATAGCATCATATCTGTCCCTTTTCAGCCTGCTATTGGGACAGTCTGGAGAGAGAAATCCCACCCTACAGTGCACAGGTCTGGTACTTCACTCCTCATCTTGGGAGCCTGTGGATGATACCATCTGGCCCTGGCAACCTGCTGCTGTAAATCTTGATTTTTTTTTTTCCCTGTAACCTCGTCCAGGAACACTTCAAACCACGCCAGGTCTCCTGTGCAGGGGGGCTCTGACCTCCTGGGGGCAGATGCAAAACAAGCCCTGTGTTTTCCTGCTGTGGTTTTCCCTTCTCTGAGCCTCCTATGGGTTCTCAGACAATTTTCCAGCTCCTGAGGGTTGGACAAACCCTTTTTTAGGGTGTTAGGGGTTTTGTAAGCTGCTCTTGCAGCTCTTCAGCCCTTTTGAGGGGCTGTCCTTTGTGGTTTTCTGTGTAACCAGTCAATGTTTTCATTCTCTTTTCAATTCCTTATCTGGATATTACTTCTATTTTTTCTGAAGTTGTTTTCATATTCTCACAGTCTTCTGACTTGATGTTTGTCCATGTTTTTAGTTTTTTAGTTCTTTCTGAAGAGCTTTACAAAGGTGAATGGTGACCGGGAGCAGAAAGGCTGTGACTGCTGGAGGGGATTTTCTCTTCCAGGGCAGCTTGTCAAGAAAAGGGCAGGATCTGCCCTTTGCTCCACTCCATCCCATCCCACTCACCACTGGCATGGCCTGACTATGTTCTGGACATCCTGGATTGCCCATGCAGTCAGCACACACCTCTGCAATCAGAAGAGGCAAGACACTGCAAATACATCTCACTTCCTAGAGAGGACAACTGGTCTGGTTTTTTTTCAGGACCTCAGCATTCCACAGCCACATGGAAAGTGATTTTATTCTCCAAAGATTTGCTATGGAAAAAAACCCCAGAACCCCACATACCCTGTTCATTGCACAGATGAAATATTCGAGGACTAATTTGTTGTGACACGTATAACCAGGTATGACTTCTGCCTGTATTCCTAAACTCTTAAGGCAAATGCCACAGCAGAGATCAGCCATCATGTATTTTAATGTACTTGGAGGCTAATGCCTCTGCTGAAGAGTGAACATGGCAAGGATGGCTCATTTCTGAGGGTGCTTTATGTCAAGTGCTGTTCCAGTTGATCCCTCTGCAGGGAGGTTGGATGCCCTGTTGTTTCTTGGCAAGTGCACATTCCCTGGGTGATTCCAGTCCCAGCCCTGGCAGCAGCAGGATGTGTTTGCAGAGAATCTGAAGTGGCATCTCCTTAAAAACAGCCCTTTCCTTCCTGAGGTGCCACAATAACCGTGGTTCTCCTATTTGGTGCTCACCAGTTTCCTTCTCCCCACAGAACCAAGGGGAGCAACAGCCCCCTCCTGGAGGCAGGGGAGGGCTGTGTGGGGTCTGGGATGTTTGTGTTTTGTTGAGGGTGCAGCAGGAGAGAAATAAAGGGGTTTGGAAGCTCTCGGGACGTCCTGGTTTGGGAGAAGAGTCAGGTTTCTGCATCATGAATCACCACATCACGTTGTGAGTCCCCTGAAGGCAGGAACCCTCCTGGGCTTTCATCACCCATGTTTTCCCAGTAAACCTGCCTAAGTCCTGGCAGACCTAAACTGGCTGGCAAATCTTTCCAGTGGATTAAGAACCTGAGACTTAGAAACACCCAAAGGGGGAAAAACCCTGATGGCCTTGCTGATGGAGCAGAGACCACACTGGGTTAACCTCTCAGCAGCAAGGTGGCTGCATTTCTTGCTCAGTCTCTGCTTTCCTCAGTATGAAATCAATTGATTTTATCAAAAAAGGAAACAGGTATTTTATAATAAATGTTCCAGAACACCACACGTAATGTGCTTCAAAACAAAGTTATTGATTGGGTTGGGTTATGGAACCTGGAAAAGTGGCAGTAAAAACCAGTCACTCCATTCACAGAGTGGGGTTGCAGGGGTGTAATCAGGGTGTCTGCCCCAAACCTGAGACAGTCCTGTACCAGTCACTGCTGGCCTGACCTACTGCCCTGTCCCAGGAGCCCTGCTCTGCTTACCAGGGAGGTCACAGAATGATTTAGGTTGGAAAAGACCTCCAAGAGCATTGAGTCCAACCATTCCCTCAGCACTGCCAGGGCCACCACTAAACCATGTTCCCAAGTGCCACATCCACAGGATTTTTGAACACCACTTCTCTGGGCAGCATCTTCTGATGCCTGACCACTGTTTCCATGAAGAAATTTTTCCTAATTTCCAGTCTAAACTTCCCCAGCTGCAACTTGAGCCTGTTTTCTCATGATCTGCTGAGATCCCCTCTGCCCCTGGATCTGAGAGGCTACTGGCATTTGCAGTGACGATTTCTGACTGGCATCTCCATGTCTGTTCTTTCTGGCTTCCCTGCTGGGAAACAAAACCATTTACAGCAAAGGAGGGATGAAATCACCCTCAGAAGTCATCACCTTTTTACATCCTGCTATAAAACAGGGCACAGGAGAAGAGGAATAAATCCTGGTGGTGATCACCTCCCCCAGACGGGACCTGTGGGGTTTGAAATCCCTGCCCTGGGATTGCTGCAGAGCAGTGTCTGCTGGGGGACAGGGCATGGGAAGGGGACAGGATCTCAATCCTCCTCCCCTGATATCCTCCCCACGGGGTCTGTGGCTCTTTACAAGGACAGATGGTGGCAGGACAAGGGGTAACAGTTTAAACTGTAAGAGGAGAGATTTAGAAATTCCTTCCCTGTGAGGGTGGGGAGGCCCTGGCACAGGTTGCCCAGAGAAGCTGTGGCTGCTCCATCCCTGGAAGTGTCCAAGGCCAGGATGGATGGGTTTGGAGCAACCTGGGCTAGTGGAAGGTGTCCCTGCCCATGGCAGGGGGTGGAACGAGATGAGCTTTAAGATCCCTTCCAACCCAAACCATTCTGGGATTCTATGAATTTACCCACAAGCTGGGCCATGTTCTCCCTCCCCCACGCAGGGCAGAGCATCCTGAGGCTGCAAAAGGCATCAGTGGCAGGGTGTCCTGGCTGTGGGCAGCAACCCACTCCCCCACCTTTCATCCTGCTCCCATTCCTTCCCATCCCAACATGGACCAGGTGACAACAGGAATGAGGGCAGGATGAGGGAAGCTCTTATTGTATCATCCCTTGGCATCATGTGGCTTTTATCCTCTGGAAAGGGTGGGCACAGCCCTGGCTGCTGGAGTGGGAAGGGAGCTGGGGTCTGGTTCATCCCTCCCAGGCTCCCCAGGTGGGATGAGGGAAGGCAGCAGGACCAGGCTGGCAACGAATCCACGTCCATGTTACTGAGACGTCCTGGGAGAAATTCACGGCTTGGTGAGGGACCCAAGTGAGGACCATGTGTCACTCAAGATGTAATGAAAGTGCTTTAGTTAAAAAAAAAAAATAATAAACCCAGCTTTAAAAAGAGGCATGAGATGGATTCATTCCAGGATTACTCAAATACTTTGCTTCGGGGCAACACACGTCACTTCTCTTTTAACTTTAATATCACATTAGAGACTGTTTGCTGGGATGGTGGATACTGTATTCTGAATGCTTTATCTCCACACTCTGAGAGCTACTGAAGTGTTTGGATAATAGAAATGAATAATGTATCATGCATTCATTACCCACCAGACTGATTTGTTTACTAATAATTTGGTTTAAAGTACATTATTGTTTTACTACTCACACACTGGTTTACTCCCAAACATCGACTGAACAGATATCATTACATTAGAATAATTTTTAACTCTAAAAATGTATTGTTTACAATTTGCCCCTTAGAAGGTTCCTGGTCTCAGCTGCATATATTTGTCTCTAGGATTGTGTCCAAACTGTTCTTTAAAGTATCTCTGGGATATTTTAAGGCTCTCTTTTGTACCCTGGGTTCATCCCAGCACTCTTGTTGCTCAGCTCTTCAGCAAAGGAGCTCAGTAAAGTCAAGAAGGAGCCATCATTAGCAGAGGCTCTGTAAGATCCTTTCACAGAAACCCCGCCTGAGGCTCCATGGTGAGCTTTCCCCTGGAGTGACTCTTAATCCTGTGAAGAGCAGTGTGTGCATCATCCCATATTCCTGCACAGCTTTGCAGTGCAAAGCCAGTTACAGGTGGATCCTTTAGCGTATTTTGCACAACATTTTTGTGTTTATGAAATTTAGAAGCAGAAGAACTCAACCTTTGAAGCCTTTCCAGCTCGACTGCAGTGGCAAGAAGTCCTCGGGCTGCAGCTGAAGGAAGGTAATTAGGTTTAGGCCATGCTGTTAATAATCATTACACATATTTGCAGTGATTTTCACTGAAGCTCAGCTGACTCCACAGTGATTCTGTGAAGGAAAATATCAATTAGACACAGGTTTCATTCCCTGCTAAATGCATCCCTGATTCCTGCTTGTAATTCCACATTTAGTTCACAGGACCTGTGAAGGGAGATGTACAAACTGGGTCTTTTCAGCATAAACCAGGGGAGACAAAGGAAAGGAAGGATGCAGAAATATTCCTTAGAGATGGAAAAGGCTGCTGCAAAGACAGAGACATTGTTTGCCATGTGTGTGGAAGGTGGGAAATCATGAAACATTCACTCTACTCATTTGGAAGATCTTAATTTTTTGTAGGCACTGGAGGACTGGAGTGTCTGGTGCAAACACAGTATCTTCTTCATGAGAGGCTCCAAGAAATGGGTGGAGCAGCATCTGTGGGGTGAGATGGGGCTGACCCACAGCTTTTTCCCAAGCTTTCCTGGCTGGGGAGTGCTCTGGGGTGCACTCTGTGTGTCAAAGCACTCGGAAACCTGGCTTTAAAAAGAGACAAATATATTCTGAATTATTCATCTTCTCAGTACTTACATTTGAGATAATTAAAATGATGCTGGAAGAGGGTTCTGAATGGATTTACTGCTGGGGATGTTCAGCCTCCATCTGCTCTTACCTGAGAGTGGTTTGGAGGAAGAGGACTTGTGCTGTCTGGACCACCTTTATTCAAGGTAGAGGGGATCAAAGGATGTTTGTTCTGGAAGTAGGAAATGACCTCCCACCTGTCTTACATCTCTTAATTTGTGCCAGAGAAGAAACTGAGGTTTCACAAACCTTTTTGCAAATCCTCCAAAGCAAAAATCAACCTGAGCTCTTGGGCTAGAGAGAACCCAAAGCAGGCAACCTTTTTTTTTTTTGCTTTCCTCCTCCTCCCAGAGGAGTTAACAACGTCAGAGCAGAGGAAAGTATCCCAACATTGCTCTCAGGGCTAAGAGCTGGGAAAAGATTGCACAGCTTACAGGATGAGAAAGAAATTAAAGCTCAGCATACAAAAACTCAATATCCCCGCTGCAGGCTCAGCCACTCGCTGAAACCAATCTAATTTGTTGGACTCTTTATTCCCAAAACCTCCTGAGACCTTGGAGTAAAAGAAAGAAGCTGCCCAGAGAGAAAAGAAAGTTTCCAGCCTGGAGGAGCAGAAAGGATGTCATGTTTATTTAAAAAGAGAGGGGACAGTGCCATGGGAGGCAATCCTGGTGCCTCCAAGAGCTGCCAGGCAGATCCTGGATAAGTGAGTGTTGTCAGAACTTGAATTTGACTGGAACAGCTCTGATAACCCATCAGATGAGCCCCGAGTGATGGCAGTGGTTTGAAAGCCTTGGAGCTGTTGTTGATGCAAAGGTAAAGCAAGAGTTGGAACAGCCATTCCCAACCTTGCAGTCAACACAGATCCCATCTGGAGAGCTCCTCCTGGCAGCTGTGGAGGAGAAACCTTCAGCCCAGCTAAAAGTGAGAGCAAAAGGCTGTGATGGTCACAGAGCCATCGAGGGCAGAGGGGGCAGATGTGTTGGTCAGGAGGGATGAGATGGGCAAGAGGGAGCAGCCTGAAGGAGGTGCAGGAAGTCACCCAGGTATCCAGATGTTTGCTTGTGGGCCAGCTTGTGTGGAAAAGCACTGGGATAAAAGTGCTCCAGGCTATGAAAATGATTTCCTTAGCACACTGAGAAAATAGGCTTTCCATATATCCCAGAGAGAGAGGGCTGGTTAGTCAGGGGCAAGTGGCACCTTTCCATAAACACTTCTGCTCCTGGAGCTGCCCTGAACATTCCCTCGGTGCAGAGGAAGGGATTCACTGTCTGCCCTGCAGACATGGGTCATTTTACATGACAGAGAGCTGCAGCTTCCATGGAATGGTCAGAGGTTCAACATGACAATTCAAGGACTTTGTTCCTGTCCCGTGTTCAGACCTGATGGCTGGACCTGAATCACAGCACCGGGTCCAGCACCTGTATCACAGCATCCAAAGTCTCCCATTCCAGCCCATCAGAGCAACCTGCCCCGAGCTCTGCCCAGTTGAGTTTTGGGTGTCTCACAGCCTCTCCTGCCCCCCTGGTTCAGGGTTTGATCACCCTCAGGGCGATTTCTTCCCCCTTTCTCTCTTATGAGGATTTCCCTTGTTCCAGCCTTTGGATTCTCATCCTTCCACCACGTACCTCTGGGATGAGCCTCCTCATCACCCTCCTGCCAGGCCACTGCAGGTTCTCAGGAGATCTCAGCTTCACCTTCTCTCCTTCAGGCTGAACACACCCAGCTCACTCAGACTCTTCTTGCATGTCCTGTTCTCCATCCCTGCTCATTTGGTTTTGGACCCACTGGACTTGCCCTGGGAGCCAAAGCATCCCAGCACTGCAGATGGATCTCACCAGTGCAGGAAAAGGGCAAAGATCCCCTCCCTTGCCCCACTGCCTGCACCCTTAGTAATGTAGCTTTTGTAGGGTCTTGGTGTTCCTTCAGGGCCTATTTCTGCAAAGCTTTCCTTGGATCCAGCAGCGCTGGGACCCAGTGTCCCTCCCGGGACAGGATTTTGCTTTTATATCTATTAAACTTTGTAAGGCTCCCATCAGCCCATTCCTGCAGCCTGTCCAAGGTCCCTGTGGTCAGCACCCCTGTCCTCCAGCCCCAAAAAACTGTGGGGAAGGTGCTTCTAAGTCTGTGCTGTCAAGGAGAGTGGTTTTATTCTGCAATAGCTGCAAGAACATTGGTATGTTCCCAAGCAATTTAAAACATAAATTAATAAGATTATTTTTAATTGAAATGGAGTCTACATTCTGTGCTCCAAACTCTGCACAAACTAAAATTTCTGATGCCTGACCTGCTCATGTATCTAAATCTCTCTTTCCTCATTCACATTAGAGCTGGTGGCATTAATACATTATTCAGTGATTTAGTCCTTCCGTCCACGATCCGAACCCATTTTCTGCAAATGTATTCATTGCTTCCCTGTGTTTGTTGACTTGTTATGTGAAGGACATTCAGCCTGTGCAGAGTATTTGGGAACACTTTGCTTTGTTTGCCAAAGAGGGGGTGCAGGATTGCAGCTGCTTCACTGAGACCTCCTGAGCTCAGTCCCACCCTGACCCTCAGTCCCACTCCAGCCCTCGGAGCTCCTGAGCTTGGCCTAAGCCCTTCTTGTCCATGGAGTGTTGGCAGGACCAGGCTGGAGTCCTCTGTGTCCTCTGGCACCTCACATCTGCCTCCCTGGTACCCCTGGGAGTAGCAGGGCAGCCCCCTGTCCCACAAGCTCCCGAAGAACACCTGGATCCCACCTCTGGCAACAGGGAGCCCGCAGGAGGCAGGGATCCGCACACCTCCAGCCCAGTCCACCTCACACAACCCCAAATCAATACTCCTCATTAGGGAGCTGCTGAAGGGGAAGTAATTTGGCCATGAGTTGTTGCTGGAGGTCTGATCTCCTTCCTGCCTCGGGCTGCAAAGGCTCTTAGGGTGAAAGATTTACAGTGTTTTGGAGAGACAGGGTTATCCTTCACCAGACGGCAACAGTGACAAGCTGGGTTGTTTCATCTTCATTCCACTCCCGAAATCCCTCTTGATTCATTGCACTTTGTCCTTCTTGTTGCTGTAATGAAATAAAAATGTTTATGTTGATATACAAAGATAGCAACATTGATTTTCTTTTCTGCAGTAGATTTGATTACTATCAAGCTTCCAAAGCCTTCCTGAGGTCTTTTTTTTTTTATTTTATTTTATTGCAACACCTTTTCAAACTCGCAGCTTTTTCCTAATTGTATTTTCTGCTGACAGAAGCATGTGGAAGGATTTGAGGAGGACGCAGGTGAGGTCTCAAAGGGGCCCTTAAGATGTTGAGATGCTCTGATTTTACCAAGACGCTGCTCCGCAAATTACATATTTGCAAAAACTCCAGATGAAATTATAAATATGAGACTGCAAGGAAAGTTATTTCACATTTATTACTGCTTCCCCTGGATTCTCATTTCATCTCAGATCCCTGGGGTTTTAAAGGTGTGCCAATATTTTTGACACTATTTGTATTCCTGTCTCAGCCTGTGATACTTTTGCTGTGCTTAAAGGAAGGGAGGAGCAGAGGTGGGTAAAAGGTACAGGTGCCTTAAATATGATCAAAACCACAGCCAGCTTTATGTTTAGACAACATGTTTGTCTCTCTGTGTTATACCTGCACTAGTCTTGAACTGGAAGAAGAAACTCCAGACTGGAAATCTCTGAGAGAACTGAAGCTTTTGGTACCTACAGTTAAAACTGACACCTTGGTCTGACTGAGGTTCCTTCTCTGTGCCCTGCTCTGCACTGTAGAAGAGGGAAAGCAGAGGCTGAGGCTGTGCCATGGCAATATTTCAAACCCTTGGGATGCAAAAAGCACCAGAAACCTTAATAGTGCTTGTGCTATTCCAGAGCAAATCCCCCAGGGACGACAGGGACAATCCCAGGCACAGCTGGTCTGTCCCAGCTGCTAAGCCGGTCCTAGAGCAACCCCTTCCTTGTTAAGCTGCTTAGAGTTATTGATTACTGAGGCAGAATGTTAATTATTATGGAATCCATGCAAAGGCTTGTCGTTTTCTTTTCTCCTTAACGACCAGTGTTCTCCAATTAATCTTGGCTTTGTTATGAATGCGGGAAAGACTCTTCGTAACCACCGAAGAAATTGATTTTTCGGGTTTCAGTGTGTTTATGTTCAGCACAACTTCATTTCCTTGTTTGCTTGAAAAAAAAACAAAAGGGATATACATGAAGTTGGAGCAGGCTTTTCCCTCAAGGGACTCATTTAGTGGTGTAAAGATCAGCTTCCAAACACTGCCTGGAACTACACGTTTGAATAAGACTCGAATCAAAATGTTTATGGGAAGTGGATTGAATTCAGCTGCTTCCTCAATGAGCTTTCTGGAAAGATCCTGGATGAGCCTTCCCAATTCATTAGCACAGAATATTACATGTGCACAGACATGGAACTGACAGCCAGACATCTCTCTTGGGAATACTGTAATTCTTACGTGGCCCCACAGTAGGAATTCCGGGTTTCTGTGACCAAGTTTCTCCTAAAATCCTTTTATTTTCTAACGATCCCTCACTGGAAATGCAATCTCAGCGAGCCAGCAGAAGTTTCAGAGCGTTTCCACTCAAAGGAAACGTGATAGTTTTCTTTTTGCACATCACTGTTTATCTGTCTGTGAAAGGGCAAACCTCTGGGCAATTCCTGACTCAAAATTTTAAAGATTTCAAAACTGTCCAAAATATTATTATACAATATTCAGATAAGGTAAAAATGCTCCAATGGCTAAATGAAGGAATTTGATGCTAATACAGTGGAAACACAATCCCAGATTTTCTTCAGATAGCGGCTCAGTTTACTTTTAACATTGTTGACTTGGGGATTTTATTTTATCTTTTATGATTTCTGATTTCTTTTCTTTTTTTCCTACTTCTAACTTAAAAAGTAAGTCCATGCTATTAATTCATCTTTTTTTATTTTGGTAATTCCCTATATCAGTCACCTGCTTGGTTGGGGTCCCAGCTGGAGGGGGCAGCTGACCAATGCCCTGTTTCTCCAAAGTAGCCTTCTGGCTGGGAAGCAGCACTATGGACCTTCTGGCTGGGATGGAACACTATGGACCTTCTGGCTGGGATGGAACACTATGGACCTTCTGCCTGGGATGCAGCACCATGGACCTTCTGGCTGGGATGGAACACTATGGACCTTCTGGATGGGATGGAGCACTATGGACCTTCTGGCTGGGATGGAACACTATGGACCTTCTGGCTGGGATGGAACACTATGGACCTTCTGGATGGGATGGAGCACTATGGACCTTCTGGATGGGATGGAACACTATGGACCTTCTGGATGGGAAGCAGCACTATGGACCTTCTGGCTGGGATGGAACACTATGGAACTTCTGGATGGGATGCAGCACTATGGACCTTCTGGATGGGATGGAACACTATGGAACTTCTGGATGGGATGCAGCACTATGGACCTTCTCCTGGGGTTTCAGGCTGGAGACGTCCAATCCTGATGTAATAAAGGAAGAAATATGGGTGGCCCCACTTGGGATGTAGCAGACCTGGAGTAAACCCTCTTCAGATCTCCTGCCCAGAGCCCCAGACCAGACTGTTGAGGTGTTCCCTCAGTCCCCATGACCCAACTGAGCTGCTCTGTTACAACGAAGTGGTTGTGGAACATGGGCTTGAACATCACCAAGGTTGAAGGAGGGGATTGTCCTGCTCTGCCACCTCGAGTCCTGGGGGCAGTTTGAGGCACCACAATAGGAAAAAGATCTAAAGCTGTTGGAGAGTGTCCAAAGAAGGGACATGAGGATGGTGAAGGGTCTGCAGGGGCCATATGAGGAGCAGCTGAGGGCACTTGGTGTGTTCAGCTGGAGCAGAGGAGACTGAGGGGAGACCTCACTGCAGTTCCAACTCCCTCATGAGGGGCAGAGGAGGGGCAGGGACTGAGCTCTGCTCTGGGGGGACCAGGGACAGCACCCAGGGAATGGCTGGAGCTGTGCCAGGGCAGGGTCAGGTTGGATCTCAGGCAAAGGTTCTTCCCCCACAGGGTGGTTGGCACTGACCAGGCTCCCCAGGGCAGTGGGCACAGCACCAAGGCTGCCAGAGCTCCAGGAGGGTTTGGACAATGCTCTGAGGGACAGGGTGGGATTGTTGGGGTGTCTGTGCAGGGCCAGGAGCTGGACTGGATGATCCCTGTGGGTCCCTTCCAGCTGAGGATATTCTGGGATTCTGTGACCTCAATGGCCATGCTCTGGAAGGCCAGTTCCTTGCTCCTCCTTTGGGTTACAAATATACTGAGCATGGTTCCTCATCCCACACACCCATTCAGGTCCTGAATCCCAGTTGCTCAGCTATGAGCAGCACAAGGAAGTGATAATATTGCCCCAAATCTTCCCACAATGGGACCAAAGCAACATTCCAGGCTGGAGCCTGAAGGACATCAAGCACAAAGTCCCCACAAGGTCTCGTGGGGCACAAACTCTGAGCAGGTCACAGCCACTTACCCACATGCTGAAATTTTAGTACTTCTGGGATTTTAGTGTGATAAATCTTGGTGTCTCTTGGATATTTCCACCCCCAAGATCCATGGTGGGAGGTGACAATTCATTATTGCAACTCTAGAATGACAAATACCTGCACACCTTACCTAAGCTACACATCTTCTCTTTGTATTTCTTCTTGTCTCCTTCAGGATTTGTCTGAATCCTCACAAAATTCAGCATTAAACACTTTGTTAGTTGGATTAGCCCAGGGGATGCTGGTAATTGCAGGATTGTTAGGGCTGCTTTTCATTCCCAATCACTCTGTCAGAGATGCTTTCACACACAGAATCCTGTAATTTTCCTGGGAGTGGGCTGGGCATAAACTCCTTGCTAAGCTGAGAGATGTCTTTTTCTGTAAAGTCAATTACTGTAGAAAATCCACTAATACAAAGGCCATAATGCAATTATTTGGAATTGATTTCTTATAAGCTTATGAATAGACATTTGGGCAAGTTCAAGTTTGCTGAGGGAGTTTATAATAATAGCTGTCACATTTACATTAGCTTTTCATCCCAGGAGATTTCAAAGCACTCTACAAATCCTGAACTCACATCCCTAAAGAGGAAACATGGCCCAACGCCCACGTGCCTTTTGCTCAGGAAATCTGCATTTAATTCCCCCTTTCACCACAGCCTTCCAGCACAATCCTTCGTGAGTCTCTCAACTGCTGCTACAAAACAAGAAAAAAATTGTGTGCTCCTTCTGCAGGGTGGTGGGGGGAGAGACACCACGGGGGCTGCAGGGTGGGAAGGTGCAAATCCAGGTGAGGAGGCAGTGACTGGAGCAGCCTGGTCCAGTGGAAGGTGTCCCTGCCCATGGCACCTGGATGGAACGACACAGTCTTTAAGTCCCTTCCAAGCCAAACCATTCCATGGTCCTGTGAATGTGGAAGGGGTTCATTTAGACCGAGATCAGCTCTTAGGATGAGAACCAGCTGCCCTGACTTGCTCTTGTAGAAGTCGGATGCTGACTCAGCTGGTCATCTGAGCTGAAGCCCTTTGATAAAACTTGGGATGCCAGAGGGGAGGATCAGTCCCACCTGCCTGCCTGAAATGGGAGAGATGTCCCACTGGATTATAAAGGAACCTAAGAGGGAAGAAGGTGGATTTAGCCTTGCAGCTTTTCACAGTCTAAAGTTCCTCCCCGACACGCCATGGAAGTCCCAGCAGTTGATTCTGAGCTGTTGGCACCTTGATTTTCAGCAGCAAAGCCAAGTGATGATGATAATAATAACCACAGGGATGAGCCCTGAGTGTTTCCAGGAGGATGGAGGCACCTGCCAGAGAACCAGGGAGGAAGGAAGCGAAGGGATGACAGCCAGATACCAACCATGTGGCACAGATGGCCAAAAATATGGCTCATTCCTATTGGCTTCTGGTGCACTTATGAGAAACTTTGTGTGTGTGTAACTCCAGAGCTGCCCAAAGGCAGAACCTGCACAGGAAAATAGGAATGATGACAGTGAGAGGCTCGGGTGAGGCTGTCAGGGTTATTGTTGGCCTCTCCCAGCCAGTGCAACCTGGGGCTAGGAGAGATTTCACTAAAAATCTCAATAAAGGCTCCCAAATAAACCTTAGGCTTGTATTTCCCGTACAATAACCACATTCTGCATGTCTGTAAGGAACAAGGAATGATGCTTTAATTTATTTCTCCCTTTCACTGATATGAGTTTCATGTAAGATTGCAGACCAGGCAAAGCAGCATCAGCACAGACAGGACTGTGCTGAAATAAGTCCATTTTTCTCCTGGCACCCCCCATATTTATTTGGCATCCTGGTCTATTCTTTTTGAATTTTTTTCAGAGTTGCAGTGGACATAAAACTCAACCTGACCCTTCTTAATTTATATTCGCCTCAGTTCATGCCATTTGAAGAATAGTTTTCACATTCTAAGTAGACCAGATAATAATTAATAGAGTAGATAATTGCACCATCAAGCTGGTCGTTTTGTTGGAGTGAGGATGTGCCACTTTAATATTTTAAAACCTCCCAGATTGTTTCAGACATATGGGGATTATATAATATTTACTGTGCCAGGCTGATGAAGGGCCAGGCTTAACTGAAAGTTATTGTAACCATGCCACTGTTTTTTAAGAGGGCCTGAGAAAATAGGCATTATAAAGAAATATTGACAGATTAAATAGATTCTATGATGGGAACTGGGAAATTGCTTCATTAAAGTGCATGTGTGTTACAACATTAGGCAATTATTAAATTAACAGATGGCAGAGGCTTCTCAGAGCTCTGGAAATGGATCCCAGCAGCATCCAAGTGATAAAGGGAAAGTCATATGCTAATGCAGGCAGGAATCTGAATCCCCCTCTCAATCACTGGCACGTGGGGATTCAGGGGATTAAAGTGATTCATTGATCTCCCAGCAGCAATAACAGCAATGAATCACCCAGGGATGGAAATCTGGGTGTTCCCCCACTCCCCCAGTCAAGAGTAAATTGGTTCCCAAAAGACTATTGTCCTGATTGCCCAGCCAGCAGAGGAAAAATAGTGAGGGAAGAGAGGGGAGCCAAAGCAGGTTAATTCACCAAATAGGGTAACAAACCTCTGTGCCCACATCTCAGAGTCTGGGAATGCTCCCCTGGGATCCAGGAAAGCCCAGCTCACCTCTCCCCGGTCCTGGAGGGATCCCAGTTCCACTCTGCAGCTCCACAGTTCCAAAGCACGGGCTGGAAGAAGCATTTTGCAGCTCTGTTCCTTCCACTGTTCCCCTTGCTTGAGGGATTAAATCCCACTGGAGCAAAGCCTGTAAGGCTGGGGAACCATCATATCCCGAAATCTGCCAAGCAGCACATCCCTGCTGGCAGCAGGTGGGGGAAAACCCCCTGGGAAGGGGTGGTTGGAAGAGCCCTGTGGCAACTGAGACACATCCCTGTCCCTGCTCTGGATGGGGATGAGATTGAGCAGGATTTTGAGCCTGGGCTGAGCCCTGTGTGCTCCAGGACAGGAGTTCTGTGCTCCTTGCCCTTGGCATTTTTCTCATCAGTGAGGAAATTTTAGGCCCTTGTTAATTCCAAGAGCAAAAGCTTGAGAAAGGCTCATTAGCCTGGAGGTAGGAACAGGGCTTGGGAAGCAGCTTTGCTTCAGGGAACACTTAATTGTTTATACAAAGCTTCACAGAGCTGAAAAAGCCAAATTTACCGTGGGGGCATCCAGGCTGTCTCCTTGGACTGCCAATGGCCAGAGCACTTTCCTGGGCAGGTGATTGATCCCTTAAATCCCCCGAAGCAGAAAGAAAATTCAGACAACACCAACTTCTTGAGTAGTTTGCAACCCCAGGCTTCCATTTTCAGCATGGAGAGTTTTGCATTAAATGCAAAACTGTGCACTGAGCCACAGGAAATATTTAAGAGTTGAAGTTTTGGAAGATGGAGAGTGAGTGTTGTTTCAGCTCTCCAAAGTTCTTTGAAAAACTTTGGGTTTGGCTGTCACATGGGATAATAAATCAATCATTCCCACCATTTTATCAATTGCCCCCTTTTTAGATTTAATTCATCAGAACTGGAACCCTGGAGTTAAATTCAAACACAAGGTAGCTGCTTCATTGTTCTGGACCTCTTAGTCTCTAGTAATTTCCAACACTATGAAATACAAGTAAAATTCCCCTTTTTGCAATTCTTTTTCCCCCTGCTGGCAGTGTCTGGTCTGCACACAGAGCTCCCCTGGGTGGTAACAGGGAACATGTCACTGATCTGCAGTAATTGTTTTTAGGAATTAAATAGGTAATGAGTGGTTGGTGGGTTTTGTACCCACAGCCTGATGGTCATCAAACATCTCAAAAGTAGCCTGGAGAGAAAGGTTAACTTTCAGAAATGGTTCACACAGGTAATAATAAGAATTCAGATATGATTGAAGTGCACAAGGGGACACATCTTGGTGGGCTCAGGAATCTGCTACTTGACAGCAAGAACAGTTGAGCTGGAGAATATCACAGACTATCAAAGAAAACCCTTTAACACCATCATTGAGCACTCACAGGGAAATAAATGTTAGAACTGAAATCATAGAATGCAATCAGAGAATATCCTGAGTTTGAAGAGACCCCCAAAGACCATCCAGTTCAACTCTGGCCCTGCACAGACACCCCAACAATCCCACCCTGTCCCTCAGAGCATTGTCCAAACCCTCCTGGAGCTCTGGCAGCCTTGGGGCCGTGCCCACTGCCCTGGGGAGCCTGGTCAGTGCCAACCACCCTCTGGGGGAAGAACCTTTTCCTGAGATCCAACCTGACCCTGCCCTGGCACAGCTCCAGCCATTAGTATCTTATGTATTAACTTAGATCTCCTGATTTAAAGATGAGCCAGAGCTTGGCTTCCAACTCTTTCCCTCTCTCAGGCAGTGACTGGTGATACATTATCTGTGGAGAATGATATGGAAAACAAAGACACTTGGGATATTTAGGGCCCAAAGTCCTGTTTCAGTGGTGACGTGGGAACTCAGGCACACCAAGGGCCAGATTCCCAAAGGCATTTGGGGGGTTAGAGGTGCAGAGGGACTCGGGTTGGTCAACAGCCACTGGGGAAAAGGATGCTTTTAAATCCAGTTGCAATGGGTGTGGAAGGGCAGAGATGCAGGTCAGAGATGTGATCTGAGAGCTGTGGGGAGGGGAGGGGAGGGCATGTGAGGGGTTGTGAGCCAGTTTAAAGGAGCCCAAAGTGACTTAGGAAATGACTTTCACACCCACCCCCCCAGCAGCACAATCCACAGCACTGGCTCCCAAAGGTTTTCCATCTCTACCCAGAGCTAAAGTACAATTCACAGGCTGAAGACGTTTGAAAACTTCTGGTCCAGCCCATTTGGAAGCCTCAGATTGCAGCAAGAAGGGCAAAACAACTGTAATGATCCTACTCTCCAAAGAAATCAGTTATGCTTCCAGAGAAAGCAAAGATTGAATTGGGCATTATGAAAAATTCTCTGTGTAGCTGCAACTACAACCCAGATAATTCACTTAGGCTAAATATACGACTGTAATTGAAAAATCCAAATAAGGTATGCATATGCATTGATCCATATGATTTAAATCAAGCCATAAAACATCAACATTATCCAGCAAAAGCTGCTGGAGAAACGGCAGCCAAGCAGAATATGAAATTCCAGGGAGACCATTGCACTGGCTGGGAGGAGGACTTAATTGATTTTGACAAAGAAACCTATTTGCTGTTTAATTGATTCCTACTCTAAATTCACAGCACTTTCAGACCTAGCAGAGAGAAGCAGCAGAATAGTGATTACCCAGAGCAAATTACAGCTGGCCAGGTCCAGAATCCTTCAGGTCCTGGTAATTCTCTATTTACCAAATTACTGCCGTGGAGTTTCAGAGAAACACTGAAGTGTGCTCGTGTAAGCACACAAATCACCCAGAGCTACAGGATGATTGAAAGAGCTACTCAGGCCCCCAGAAAGACCTCGGGGAAGCAGTAAACATCCACACTTTATTCCAAAAGTATCCATGCTCTTCTGCACCTCGTTTAGGTCAGTGGGAGCTGTGTTTGCTGGGAAGGAGGGGTCCCAAATTGTGCCAGGGCTGTAAAACCCACTTGGGACCCTTCTCAGCTTTGATAGGTGTCTGTGCCACACTTCTCCAGGAGCCACCACGACCAGACTGGCCTCCAGTCCTTCTTCCCTGCTCCTGGAGGAGGTTCAGCAGCCCCAGGAGGGGCCCCACATCTGGGTACAGCTGTGGAACCCCAAGTTACACTGGAACCCTCAGGGCTGCCCTTTTCACATCCCTGGTACCTTCCCAGGGACTTCCCAGGCATCACTGAGCCTTCACCTTCACATCAGAGAGGGGGTGAGAATGATTTTCTCCCCATCTTAAAACACAGAATCAAGCCCTGCAAGTCAGGTGCTCCCTCACACAGGAGTCCTTTTGGACAGTGATGGTGTGGAGGTACAAACAACATCAGTGGGAATGGGAAAAAGGCCTCAGAAATTAGTCAGGACCTCAGAAATAGGAAAAAGACCAGAAATGGGAAAAGGATCTCAGAATTCTGCCCTCTACAACTACCTGGAAGGAGGTTGTGGTGAGTGGGGGTCATCCTCTTCTCCCAGGCAGCAATAGGGTCAGGGCCTCAAGGTGCACCAGAGGAGGCTCAGGTTGGATATTAGGAACAGTTTATTCCCTGAGGGAGTGGTTAAGCACTGGAACAGGCTGCCCAGGGCAGTGGTGGAGTCACCACCCCTGAAGGGTTCAAAAAGTGAGTGGGTTTCACAACATGGTTTAGTGGCCATGGTGGTGTTCAGTCAAAGGTTGGTCTCCATCATCTCAGAGGCCTTTTCCAACCTTAAGGACCCTGGGATTGCCAGGCTCCCCAGGAATGTGCTGCAGAGCTGCCAGCACAGCTCACACAGCCCCTGCCAGCAGGGCTCCTGGGCTGGGGCTGTGCTCTCACGAGGATGCTCCATTCCTCCTCCCAGCCCCAGCCCTGGAAGCACAAAGGAGCACCCACAGGGCATCCCCTCCCTGCTGGTTAAGCCCCTGTTTCCCTGGTGCCTCCCTAACAGTGACCGATGGACTCACAGGGAAGGTTTTTCAATTTGAAAAATCCACTCTCATTTCAGAAATCATCCTCCCCTGAGCTCAGCCATCTGTCACACGGGGCAAGGCAGAGCTGGCACACTCCTCTTCCACAGGGAAGCAAATGTCCAGGGAAAGCCAGGATAGAAACATGGCAATTACAGCCTGCACAGAGGGAATAAATCACTGACTTCGCTTAAAATAATTAAAGAAAGGAAATTTAAAAGTCTTAAGAGGCAGGTTGGACCTAGGAAAATATTATCATTACCTGACAGGGGGTTGTAGCCAGGTGGGGGTTGGTCTCTTCTCCCAGGTAACAAGTGACAGGACAAGAAGAAACAGCCTCAAGAGATACCAGGGGGTGTTTAGGTTGAGTATTAGGAAAAAGATTTCATGGAAAAGGCTGTAAAACATTGGAACAGGCAGCCCAGGCCAGTGCTGGAGTCACCATCCCTGGAAGTGACCAAAAAATGTGTGGATGTGGCACTTGAGGATGTGGTGGTCGTGCTGGGTTAATGGCTGGACTTTATGATCTTAAAGGTCTTTTCCAACCTCCTCGACTCTGTGATTCCATGATTACTATCAATACTTTGGGGCAGACCTTATTCTTCCAGGGTTTGAACACTTCTTCCACCTCTGATGCCAGGAGTGACCTCTCAGGGAGGTGCCCTGGGAGGGAGGGACAAGGCTGGGGGGAATGGGCAGCACAGGAAGACCCAGACCCCTGGATCCATTCTGAGGCTGCTCTTGCAGATGCTGCAGAGACAAAAGTGGCCCAGAGCACAGCCTGAAGGCCTGACCTCAAACCTCTGTCCAGGGGGGCTTTTCCAGGAGCCAGAAAAGTTTTCTGTGACCCCTGGGAAACACTGAAACCTCCTCCAGCTCCACCAGCTCCGGGAACGTGGATGACAAATGACAACTGTCCAGACTGACCTTTTGCAAGCTCTCCCCTAATTAAAAGCAGGATGCTGAGAAATGATTCATCCTCACCACAGCTGTGGCCTGAGGGACCTCATCAGGGGACTGAGTGCTTTGGTGCATCCTTGCAGGAAGATATCAGTGGACCTGAAGGCTCTCCTGGAATTCTCACCTCCCTCCCTCCCTCCTCCAGAAATGGAGCCTCTGAGCTGATCCAAGAGAGAAACAGCCTGAAAATTTCCTTCCTGCTTCCAACAGAACAACTTCCCAAACCCAACGGTGTCCAATCAAATGAGAAGGAGCAAAGGGGAACAGGGCTTTGCTGGGAGCTTCACCAAGGTGCATTTCCAGCTGCATTCTTCCCACATCTCAGAGAGAGCAGGATGGGAAAGTGAAGCTGTCAGACCAGTTTTCTTGCACAAACACTGACCTGGGTGTCATTGACATGATCTTAGAATTGTGTGGGTTGGAAGGGACCTGAGAGATCATCTCATTCCACCCCCTGCCATGGGCAGGGACACCTTCCTGTTACTCAGAGTCCCATCCAACCCCTTGGACACATCCAGAGAAGTCACCCTGGGGCAGGGTGGGATGTCTGACAGGGGTCCTGGCAGCCCCTGTTCCCCAGGAGGAGGAGCTCCAGAAGGAGGTGGTGGAAAGTCCTCCTGTTAAGTTTCCCTTATCCAGGGGGCTCCAGCACCCCCAGGGAGGGGGATCCCCAGCCAGCAAATGCCCATGGAATCCCTGCCTGTTGCCTTTCCCTCCAGCTGTGAGGAGCTCTCCTTTCCTTTCCAGTCTCCTTAACAAATGCCAGCTCCTCCTGGTCATTATCTGCCAGCAGAACCAGGAGCTGAATCCCTAATTAGGGTGAGAAAGCAAAGTGGGATATTTCCCATGACAGCCCCCCAGCAGCTCCTGAAATCCCTGAGCAGTTGCAGCAAAGCCAGCAGTCATTCCCAAAATCAGGGCTTTCATTTTGCTGCTCAGGTATCTCCTCCCTCCCCAAAACATCCAAAGAGAGGGAGGTCAAAAACAACAAGGAAAAAAAAAAGCACCTTTGTGGTTTCTCTCCAAATTGAAGTGGGTTCCAGGGAGGTGATACCAGCAGTTTCTGTACTGTGTGTCTGATAAAACAGAGAGCCAGGCTCTCCTGGGAATTGGGGAGTTTCTGGATCTGCCACACGTTTTCCCAGATTAAATCCACAGGCCATGAGTAAACCAAGTAGGGTCTCTCCATTTTTCCTGAGCAGGAAACTGTATTAGTCACACTAGAAAACTTCTATTTCTGAGAACTTCCACCCAGATCCTGGGAAAGCTAAAGATGCTAAAGAAATATTTTATGTTAAGGTGGGATGGGATTGTGATGTGAAAGTGGCAAACAGATCTGAGAAAAATGAAGAAAAATTAAGAAAATCAAATGCATGTTCACATATCTTTTCAGTAATGATATATAGGCCTGATTTGTAAAAAAAATGTATTAAATATACAATATTGAACAAAGTAAATATATTTATTAAGTAAGTTAAATGTATTCTATTCTTCAAGGTGAAGGAAAAAAATGCACAGAAATGCACATTAACAGTCCCAGTTCACCCTGATGAGTGTGTCCCCTGCCAGCCCTCGCAATCTTCCTGCTCTCCCAGGACCATCACTGCCCTTTTCCACCCTACAAACCCACCAGCAAATCTTCTCCTAGAAGAAAAAGACCAGTTCTGTGTAAAGGGGGACAGAGGGGATGAGAAGGGCTCAGGATGAGAGGTGGGAAGCCATCCCTGGTCCTGCCAGCACACGAGGGACACATCTCCACGTGGCCCAGCAGGGATCTGGGTAATCCCAGACACTCACAAGGTGGGTCCTGCCCTCTCCCCCTAAATTTGTATTTATTTGATTCTAGTCTGGGCTTCAACTCTTTGTTTTAACCATCTGTGCCTGACACTCCCCAGTAAACTGAAGGTTGTTATTCACCACCCATCCTTCAAAGCCCTGCCAACCCCCAGGACAGCAGCACTGCAGGTGTTGATCCTGCTGTGTTCAAAGGCTGCTTTATGGATCACCCAGCAGCAGGTTTGCTCTGGGAATATTTACGTGGGAGCAGGAAGGGAAAACAAATTTTAAAATGTCAAAATAAAATTTAAAAAAAAAAAAAAAAAGGCAAAACAGGTTTTTTTTCTTCGGTTGGGTGAGCAGAGTGTGCAGCAGGTGACAGAGGTGTGGGATCTGCCAGGGGGACAGCCCTGCTCCTTCCTGGCAGGGATGGAGCTGGCACTGAGCTCTTATTTAGGTTACAAGTGCTCTAAGGCTTTGCAGCAAGACTTGCCAACCCTTGCTAGTGTGCCTACACTAAGAGGGATGTCCCATCAAAATCCAGAATTCTGGAATAACTTAGCTCTCAGCCCTTTTCTTAGGGAAAGCACAATAGGACCAGGAGGGTGGAATGAGATGGTCTTGGAACAAGATGGTCTGTGAGGTCCTTTCCAACACAGAATCATAGAAGGGCCCATGATCCACAGTCCAGAGCATCCAGTTCATCTCATTCCACCCCCTGCCATGGGAAGGGACACCTTCCACTAGCCCATATTGCTCCAACCTGGCCTTGGACGCTTCCAGGGATGGGGCAGCCACAGCTTCTCTGGGCAACCTGTGCCAGGGCCTCCCCACCCTCACAGGGAAGGATTTCCTCCCACTATCCAATCTATACCTCCACTCCTCCAGTTTAAAACCATTCCCTCTTGCCCTATCACAGTGCAAATGCTCAGGACCACCCCAAATCTGATCCTTTCCTGCTTTCCAACCCCTTCTCCACTGGCCAAACCACCAGTGAAGCACAAACCCCTCCGTGCTGTCTACAGCTGAGGCTCATTTACCCTCCTCCGTGTCCTGGTTCAGCTTCACCAGGAGGATGAGAGGATCCAGAGCATCACAGACTGTGTGGGGACCAGCAGGAGGGGACACAGCAACACCCACAACAGGACACGTCACAGGCAAAGATGTTTCCAAACCATAAACTCGCTTTTTTCCCTTCCACAAAGTGGCAGGTGTTTCCAATCAGTCTCTCACAAGGTAAACACGGGACTTGTTTTGTAATTTGTTTAGCAAACCTTGTATTTTCAGCTGTAATTACCCCATCAAGGCAGCTAAATGGAGATGACATTTAAAGTGACCTTCAGCTTCCAGCTGCAATATCCATCCCATGGGAGAGATGGAGCAGGAGGGGAGGGAGCACAGTGCTCCCAAGGTAAGAGGTGCCTGGGAGCTGCCAGCCAGATGTTCCTGCAAAATCAGCCAATTCAAGGTGGTTTAGGGAGGACAACACGCTCAAAACTGAACTGTCTGATTTTTCTGTGAGGCAAAGGTCCCCTGTAGGATGCAGGCAGGTGGTATTTCCTCAAATGGAAGAGCTCAAGATGCCTTTCCTCATCAGGACTCCCTGAAAAACCAGGGTGTGGGATGACACCACCCTGCAGGATGGTCCATGCAGGAGTGGCTATATGCAGTGCACATATTTTGGTGTTCCTCTTGCAAAGGAATACGATTTTCTCCATCACTTACTTGCCAAAGGGCAGGAAATTTTGCCTTGCATTAAGACACTCAGTGAGACAACTTGCTCAGGTACCTGCAAGCAGTGCCTTTAAAATTAAAGGAGCCTCTAGTTCCCTGCCCTCTGGTTCCTCTCCAGTCTTCTCCACCTTGCCCAAGGTGAGCCTTTCTCTGTACAGCACCCCTGCTCTCTGCACCAACCTGCCAGATACTCAGTTTATCTCTCTTTCCATATTCATTGCATACTCACCTTTAATCCCAACCCACTGGTTTTCCATCCAGCCTCTCACCTGCTCTCTGTTTGTCTCCCCAGCCCTCCTGGTGTCTCCTCTTCCAGCTCCCTCACACTTCCCTGTCCCTCCTGTCCCCAGATTTAGCATCCAACTCCTCCCCACCTTTCCCAGCTGTTTCTTGCCCTCACTTTGCTTTCCCAGATAATCCCCTTTAAACATCTCCCATCCAGGGCACATGGGGAGATCCAGGCAGGAATTTTCCTGCCTGCCTCCTGCACTAAGCTCCTGGCAGTTTATGAAGCAAGCTTAACAAAAACAGGCATTAACAAATCCCCACACTGAGGATGGTATAAAATCCAGCCACGTCAGCACTCAGCAGGTTAATTATCCCTCCAGATCACCTCCCCTCCACATTCACTGCTGGGGAAGCTCAAACCATGGCTGGATCTAAATAAATATGAGAATCAGTATTAAGTCAATACTGCAAATGAAGTGTTCCTGCCAATGGATTTTCTTCCCAGTGCCCAGAATCATCTCCACAGGGTAATGACTTGCTGGCAGAGCTCTGGATCTGCAGGAGGTGCTGGGCCTTGTTTGCTGCAGGAAAAGGGCAGCTGGGCCATCGATCAGGTCAGGGGCCTGTCAGCCCTGGAGGCATCAGGGGGTTTAACAAGCCCTGCAAAGCCCACACTGGAACTGTCACAAGTTCATGTTCCTTCATGTGAGGCAGCTGGAAGCAGATTTATTGACCCCCTTCCCTCCCCCAGCATCCAGAGGGTATAGAAGGAGGGAAAGCAAAGGAATGCTGTCCAGCTCAAAGCCTTGCCAGGACCTGCCAGAAGAGGCCCCTTGTAGGAGCTGCTGAATGAGGGCAGAGTTGAATGCTGACACCAGCAAATATTTTAGCTGGAAAAGCATTGGATGCTTCAATGGGGAGGGCACTGCAAAGTGATGGTACTGGAGGCACCTGTGTCCTCATCCAGAAAATCAACTTATATTCTGAAGGGCTCCTAAACCTGCACTGCTCTCCCCTGATCACGTCAGAGTGCAACAATCCAGCTCAGAGCACGGGGAAGCCCCTCCAGGTTTCTCTCCCATGCTCAGGGACACTTGGCTTCCTCCTCTAAAGCAAGGAGAGGAGAGGGAGGACACAGGGAGGGTTACACTAGGAAACCAGAGCCAAGTGCTAACCAGCAAAACCAAGTTCCTGCCTGCCCACATTAGCCAGAAACAGGAGGAAAACCCAGCAGAGTAGGTCCCACAAACCATCTTTGCTCCCACACTGGCCAGTCACAGCATCTCTGTGTTCCAGCACTGAGGGCAGCAACTCCACCCTGTTCCCATTGCAAATTAATTCCCATAAGCTCTGAAGGTCTTGAAGTTCTCCAGCCACAGTGACTTAAGGTGACACAGAAACTGGAATTGGCCAAGCAGCCCTTCAGGGAGGTCACAGACCTCTTTTTAAACCCAGTGTATTTTACATCAAGCAATATCACAGCTGTTGTAGGAGAGGTGACAATATCCAAGCACCACAAGAAACATGGATGTGACAAGGGGAAATTAAGCTCCTTGCAAGCAAACAGAGAGTTTTTTACCTTTCATCAACTTGCTGAGAACTTCAGCTTCCCAGTCTATTGCCCTCCTGACAAAGCTGCCTGGGAAACCCTCCTCAGGCAGCTCCCCCTGCCAGGTGGGGCCAAGGTGACATGTTGGTTAATGCCTCTTAACTCCTGAGAAGTGACAGCCTGTTGGAGGGGTGGCCCAAGGGAGCCTTCACCCAACACCAGCACATTCCCTGACCTACAGGGCAGGCATTTGAACAGTGAACAGCAGGGACTGAATAAAGAAAGGCAGAAATACATGAACATGAAAATTAAATAACGAAAATGTTAAGCAAAACTGGCAGAGGGAGACGGTGGCACCCACCAAAAGTGAAACAAGGAGCAAGTGGCCCTGTGATTGCATTTAAAATTCAAGTCAGCCCATAACTGAGCTGTCACGTGGGGCCACAGCACAAGCAGGGAGGAACAGCAGTAGGGGAGGGTAAGATATAATCACTTGGGCTATAATTAACAGAATCAAGGAACACTCCATTCCCAGGGGCTACTGAGAGCCAGAAGAGACACCTCAAGGCATGTCTTCCCTGCCAAGGTGTTTGTTTAGGGTTGTCACACTACCAACACACTTCTTATTTCTATCCAAAATTACTCAAGAATAAGCATGGATAATCAGACAAACAAGCTTGGATAAAATGGAGAACACTCTGGATACTTTCCCAGAGCTCAGAGGAGTTTTCATCTTAAACCCTGCAGAAAGTCACTCTCGGCTTCTTCCCACCTTTATCCCCCTGCTGTCTCTGCAGTAAGGATGAGAGCAGAAGATCAAATAAGAAGAAAACCAAACTATTCCCATCTGTGACTGGCCTGAGAGTTTGCCCTTTCTTGTTTGGTGTGGTGCATCTCCATGATTCCTCAATCCCTGGAGATTAAGCAACAGGGAAAACACACTTAAAGGCTCCCACTCAGCCCCTTCTTCTCAAGCAGAGCTTTAGGAGTTGCTGTGAGGACATTTCAGCCCATTTTGGGTCTTCTGCTACAATCTCCATGGCCTACAAAAGCCTTGCAGGTGCTGGGCTGTCCATCACCAGCTCCAGCACAGGGAGATTCCAGCCACACCCAGCATTTGAATTCCCAGCTGCAGAGGGTCCCAGAGCTGTGGGCTCTCAAGGTACAAGCAGTCAGAGTCCACAGGAAACAGATTTAATGAGCAAACAAGAACATGCCCCAGTGATCCATGAGCAGGAGGATTTGCTGGGCTAAGCACTGACTGACACAGATGTGCTCCACTGACAGATCAATACCAAGTGCAGGCACACCCAGCTATTCCTTAAAATTCACTTCTAACCGGGCAAGTTCAAAAGCAGGATTTGGAATTCCCAGGTGGCAATGCACAACCTCGCCAGTGAGTAGACAACACACAGTTTGGTTCCCACCAAGCAGCAGGACTGGCTGCAGTGTCTCCACTTCCCACCCTACAAGTCCAGCAGGAGTTACATGGATCAGAACTGCATCTGCCCCGAGCCCTTTTCCAGAGAGGAATCCCTCTGCAGCAATCAGAGCACACAGTGGAGAGGTGACCCCTGCAATTTATCTCTCACATCTCAACAGTACCTTGGCCTGACTACTTGAATTGCCTCATTATTTTGCCTTCAGCACAAACTGGTTGCTGCATGAGGAAGACAATTGTCTGATACCAGCCATGCTGAGCTCAGGGAATTAAGATCCAAATCTTTGCTCCATCAGAAGGTTGTGTTGCATTAAAGAATCACTGTTGCCAAACCCCAGAGACCCCGTGGTCCTGCCTCAGCACAGTCACTGCACACAGAAAATGTAGGAGTGTTGTTGGAAAAGTGTTGACTCCTATGTAAGAAGGGAGAAGTTCCACGTCTTCAGCTCTACAGTTCCACCTCTTCTAGTTTTCTCTGCTCAGTCCCTGTTTCTGCCCACTGTGGAATAACAACTTCAGTTGTACTCACATGGGAGCAGATTCCACTTCTTTCCTTGAAGACAGAGAGGACAAACAAGGAGCAGAGCTTTTCTTTCAGAAGTTCCACAGGCACTTGGGTCCATCAGCCTTGGCTACAGCACTGTCTGGCCACTGAGCACACTGGGCTCTACAGCCCCTTCCAAGGAGAGTCACACACAGCCTTTGAGGAGCTCTGAGCTCAACAGAAACACCTGGTCAGGAGAGGTCAGTGCTGACAGCAAATATCTCACCTGCACCCTCGTGACACTCCATCGATGAGCCCACCCCTGCCCCAGGCAGATACTTCTACATCCTTCTGTCCCATGGAACTGAAACCTTCCCCAGGTAGTAACAGACAGCTACAGGAGAAGAATTAGACCTTGGAGGACTAATGACAAGGGATGCCAGGGTTCTGACAGCTCCCCCCAACTCCCCCAAGCACAGCAGAGTGCCAGCAGGGCCTCCAGGTCTGGGAGAGAGAAGGAATTACAGCTTCCTACTTGCCAGGACAGCAGCAGGACTTCCCAGCTGCAATCCTCACTGTAGCACTGAGTGCTCTCCCCTTCCTGCATCCCTGACTGCACTGTCCCAGCACCAAGGACTAAACTGGAAGAGCACAGTTCACATCCACTGAGCAATACTCACTCTTACAGCCTTTGTCCAAGAGATGCCAGGGACAGAGTGGTTTTGTATGCAGCAGTTTTATTTTAAGCAATTAGAACCCAATACAAGCAGCTTTTAGGAAGACAATTCTTTACACTGTGTATTAGATGAGGGTTTAATACCAACAGCAATCATTGTTCTGTCCTTTCCATGAGGGTGGTGGAAGCTTCCAGATGCCCTGCTCCTGTTGTTTCTGCCTTCTCCTGCGAGGATTGATCCTCCTGGGAGGGCTCCTGCTCCTCCCCCTCCCGGGGGGAAAAGGGTCCCACCAGCCAGGACAGAGGTGTGTTGTTCTTCAGGTAATCCAGCAGCTCCTCCATGTACTCCTGGATCACAGCCAGCTTCCTCTGGCTCTGGGTCAGCACACTGCTGGACAAATCCTGGAAGGAGTTTGCCACTAAGAAAGCAGCATAAAGCTCCTTGATGGTACCAAGAGACTCTTTCACCTTGTCCTGCAGGCTGGAGGGAAGGCCTTGGATGGCAAACATCATTTTGCAGCAGGTCATTTGCAGTTGCTGTGTGATTCTGCATGCCATGAGCAGGGTCAGAGACTCCATCTCCTGGGAGGAGGTAGGAAGGACAAGATCAGGAGGAAGTCAATTAAAAATTAAATATATATAAGTCAAGGGGATGCCCAGAGCCCTTTGCTTCCCTCCCCAGGAAGGTACCTCTGGCTCTGCAGGGCTTTCATCTCCACTCTCTTTGAGAAACTTCCTACTGCAGTCCAGCCACATCTGGTGTAGTTTCTCCTGCCCCTCCGGGAGCTTTTGACTAAATCCTTGCTTAAACACTTCAATCTGCAGCAGGGGAAGATCAGAGTGTCAAGACAGACAGATCAGCTGGTGAACAGCTCAGCTCTTCATCACAGTAATGAAGCTGAAACTAGACCAGCTCTCCGGTCCCATCCTTCCAGGGGCCTGGGCTGTACCTACCAGCTCAAGGATGCAGTGAAGCTGCCCCAGGGCCTCCCTCATACCCTGCCAGACCTGCTTCACCTTGGCTGTGGAGTGCAGGTGGGCAGACAGGCGGAGTTCCTTGGAGAGAGACCCCAACCTCACAAAGTACCTCCTCTGCTCCCGCTGCTGCTCCACGGGCACCGCGGCCGGGCCCTGCTCGGACACGGCCAGCTTGGCTGAGGGAAGAGGCAGCATCTGTCACTGACTGACCAGGCACAGCAGGGGAAACAAGCATCACATCTTGGATTAGGAGCCAAGTACTCTCCAGCCTGGCCCTGGCACAGATTGGAAGTGTTCAGGTGTCCAGGGCTGGAGTGGACAAGGTCAGAGCAACCTGCTCTAGTGGAAGGTGTCCCTGCCCATGGCAGGGCCTGGGTGATCTTTAAGGTCCTTTCCAACCCAAGCCATTCTGTGACTCTCTTATTTCCATTGGCCCTATTCCAGAGTAGTGGGGTGAGGAATGGGACTGACCATCCCCAGTCTCATGGTTCCCATTACAAATAGTCACACACACACCATTTCCTTACCTAGTTCCTCGTTTCCAATGGGGAGAGAGTCCCCTTCTGTTCTCTCCAGCACAGCCTCTGCCCCACATCCATCAGTCTGTCCCACTCCAGAGCCTGCAGCCATGCCCACACTGCTGGTCACTGCAGACCTGGCAGCCTCCACACTGCTCTGAAGGGTCTCCTTGGTTACATCCACCACCTCCATCACCCTGCTGCTCACAGCACCCCTCACATCAGCCACTCTGGATGACACCAGCTCTTTTGTGTCAGAGATAATCTGGGGAAGAGGAGGAATATCAGATAAAGGAGTGGGTCATACAGCACACTGAGGTTCTGAACTGCACCAAGAGGCCAATTAGCACAGCAAGATAAGCATTTACTCCTGTAGGAGCCTGCACTCGGGGGTAGTTCCCCATGTAAGAGCCTACTTCACTCCCAAGGTTAGAAATCCCACAAAAACAAGGCCACTCTGCCAGAGACAGCACAGCCTCAGATTCTTACCTGTTCCACTGGCTTTTGAAGGATTGGCACCTTCTCCCCTAGTTTATCCAGGCCCTTGGAGGCATACTCACTTGCTGCAGCAACTGAAGAGAGAACAAAAAAAAGGGGTCAAAACTTGTTTTTCTGCAATTCCACCTCAAGTTCCACCTTGCAAAATTCAGTTTAGGAAAGCCAACATCAGAGCCCATCCCTAATCCTGCAGTGAGCAGCCCTCCACCACACTGCTTGGACCGGGGCTCAGCTTCAGCCTCATTCATAAGCCAGGAGTTGTCTTTTCTCCATGACAATGGGGAGGTGCATTCTCTCATCCCAGGACTCCTTCCAGAGCTGGAAGGAGCCAGAGAGCCCCTCAAGAGGCAGGTGCCAGGCTGCCCTGGCCCAGGGGGTTACCGTGAGGCTCCAGGGAGGCCAGCACTGGCTGCACACAGCTGGCTGTGGCTTCGCTCACGCTCCTCACTCCCTTCTCCGCCGCGTCACACACAGACCTGAGGTAGGGGTGGCTCTCCTTGGTGGAGGCATAAGCTGTAGAAACCACAGCACAGGCAGAGCTGACCAAGGTCAGATTAGCCACCTGCTTTACTGCATCCTAGAAGAGCAAAGAAAAAAAAGCAGCCATGAAGCCTCGAACACAGCCCTGCACTGCTGACACCATTCTGCCCCAAAACTGCCTGTCTGGGGGGAATTGTCAGCCACACAAGTCACTTAGTCTGGCTGACAAAGCAAGGCTTGGCTTACTTGCACACTTTCTTCAGTTTATAACTCAGTTACAGACTGAAGATGGGGAGCTTTGACATTTCAGGGATGGACCATCCCCTAAAGTTTTCCTCCAGCACAAGGCTACCCAAGGAACAGGTGAGATTTTGGGAAGTCTCAATACTTGAGTCCCCCATATCCAGCTCATTTGGAATGGTTATTTAACAAACTGATATCCCAGGACTGGAGTGGGTTTAAGCTGACAGACTATACAGCCTCCAAAAAGTGTGCTGCTGGTCATGGGAGCAGAGCAAGAACAGCAGGTCTCAGGGATGCTGAAACATGGGAATCTTTCCATAGGAGCACTGTCTGCAGCAAGCCAGGAACTTGATTACAGAGTCAGAGAATCATCTTTCCTAGCCAAGACCCAGGCTAAATTGCTTAGACTAGGAGGTTATTTACAGGGCCTTTAGACCTACTTTTTTGGCTATGTTGCCACACAGGTCTCCAGCAAAGCTACAGGGCACAGCCTGAGCACAGGAAACCCTCCTGCTTTTGTGGGGGCTCAGCTCCCCCCAGCCATGGCAGGGTCACCTGCTCGTACCTGCACCCAGGAGCTGCCACTCCCCACATCCCACCTGGAGCACCCACCTCCTGCTCCTCCTCCTTCACTTCTGGGGAGCTCTTGGCCACCTCCTCTTTGTCAGGCATAGCAGAGGCCATGGCAGCTGGAATGCAAGTAGAACCAAGGTTTTTAGGAAAAGAGGGCAACCACTGAGCCTCCAGAGGGATCCCCCTTCCAGGGATCATAAAAGAGAGAAGTTCTTTTGCTACCCATTAAGGGGAGACACCTAAAATGGTCTTACAGAAGGAGGGGATCTGTGCTACTTGCAAATCTATCTGGTATTTGAGTTTATGATAATCAGAGGAACAAGGAGAACAGTGTTTCCTCACCCAGGAAAACCCTTCTCAGAGACACCACAGTGCTCATTATCAATATATTTAGGGGAGGTACCTCCTTCCTCCCCACAAAGGCTTCCAGGAACTCTCAAATAAAAGAGATGGTAACAGCAGAACTGGGGAGAAAATACAGCTCAAGGATCATCCTGCTGCTCTTACACACCCCAACCAGAACCAGCTCTTCCCCCTAAACCAGCACAGGCTGTGTCTGACCTTTCGTGCAGCACCACAAGCAGCCTTGGACTAAGACTCATTCCATGATTAAACCAGGTAAGAAATATCTAAACACAAGCCAGGATTTCACAGAGCACTTCCAGCTTTAACCCCTGAAAACCTCACCTGTAAATCTGAGAACAGTACCTTTTAGACCTGCTGGAGGTGAGCAGAGAAGCAACAAGGAAAAACCAACCACCACAGCCCAGCACCCCCTCTCTGCCTTTTTATAGTGGCTGGGGAGTGGGGTGAGGAGGGACCCTCAGGGACTGACAGCTCTGGGAAGCAGCAGAAAGGAGCCAGTCTCCCTCCTGACCAATTAGAGGTGAAATAAGGCTGAAATGGGCCTGCTGTGGCTCGTTAATTACTCTGTAATTAAGCAGGTACACCTTGCCCTGGGTAGATGAGCTCTAGGAGGAGGCCAGTGCCTTCATTTCATCAGCAATAGTTATGGGCATGTGCAAAAGTAGTTTCATGTTCCTAGATTGATGATATTTAACGATTAATGGTTAATCATGTTCCTAGATTATTGATGAGCAATAAGATTTGGGGTTATCTAAGGGGAACTTAATTTCTGAGTTTGGCTGAGGTGCCACAATCCTTCTCAGACCACGTTCTGTGTGTCTCTGACCAGTTGTCTGCATATCTCCTTATGCCTCTGGATTCTGAACATTCCAAATAATTGAGTTTCTCTAATGACAGACACTAAGTACCAAAGATCCTGATTTTTACATTAAATATATGTCATTATCTGTGGTTTCTCAGGCACATTTGATGGTAAACTCAGTGTGAGAAAAAGGAAAAAGAAACACTTCTGAATGGCCCTGACTGCACAGAGATCACAGTCTCCTGCAGTTTTCTGGGTGAGGAGCTTGGGTGGTTGTGAGGCTGCAAAATAACCCTGTTTTAATGGCCATGGAGCTGCTGGCAAGCACAGTGCTGGAGGCTAATCCAGCAAACCTGGAGGTTCTGACATCCTGTCTCTCCTCAGTTTGCTCTCGCTGTAACAGAGAACATGAGAGCAATCAGAGTGCAAATGGCTCTGCGTGTTCCCTGGAAAGAAACCCTCCGAGCACAGACTGTCCTCCAGACAAGCCCTGGAGCAGCAGCAAAGTCATGTCAGAGGATCCCTCGTCCCAGAACGCCCCGAGGAAGGAGCAGCATTTGTGGTTTGTGCCTCGAGGTCTGTCTTTCACTCTCTGGCTTGGGCTGGGCCAGCAGCACATCCCCCATCCCCCTGCACCTCTGGGCTTCCACTGCTCCTCACGGCCCGGCTGGGAATTCCACCCCTGCCCCACAGGGGGGATTTGCAGTGTGGAGTAGAGACATGGGGGTGAGCAGGTCCTCCTTGGCCTGCTGGGGCTCTGTGTGACCAGAGTCACACTGGTTGTCACTCTGTGCAGTGACAGAAAGGCCCTTGGGATCCTGAGATGTCCGTGCAGCCACCTCTGTCTGAAGGGACAAGTTGTGCCAGGGGAGGTTTAGACTGGATATTAGGAAAAATTTACAGAATTTACAGGAGGTGACTCCATCAGGTCCCATCAGCCTGTTCCTGTCGGTGCTGGAGAATTCAGTGAATCCACCAGCTCAGTCAGCCCAAGGGGTCCCAGCCCACAGTTTATCCTGTCCATGTGTCACAGGATGTGCACTGGCACCGGCTGCAAATTAATCACCATTTCTGTGCTGATGATTGCACTGGTGTTTGAAGACCACAGAGCTATTGTGGAAGAGCAGGGCTCCCACCAAGGCAGAGCACAGCCTGTGGATTCTGTATCCATGGAGACAGCTCCTTCCACTCTCAGTCATTTGACAGAAATTAAAGGTAGCCATCCCAGTGCTAATGATGGGAATAGGGATGCTAGAGCACTGGGCTGGACTTGAGGACTGTGGGACTCTGTCCTCATCCTGCCAGCTGTCTGCAGGATGACTTTCTCTGAGATTGTTGGACTCTGTGTTGCAGCTTCTTTGTCTTTAAAATGCTGATCATGATTTTGACCTTTTTACACAACGTACTTTGTGATCTGTTGATGAAAAGTGCCAGATGAGAATTGGGGGTTACTGATAACCAGGAGAAAAGCAGCTCCTGCTCAAGTCAAGCCACAGCCCCTCAGCCAGAGAAATAAGTTTCTCTGTGCAGATCTGGCCAGCACTTGTTGCCAAATCCTTGGAATTGCTGCCTTCCAGGAGGAGGAGGCACAGTCAGTCTCTGGTGTGGAAATGTGCTTGTGCAGGAGCTCAGCTCGAGGCGTGAGCAGAGCTGCCAGGAGCACGAGCTGAGCTCTGCTGTCCAACACATCCTGCTCCTTCTGCAACACCTGGGTGAAGGACACACAGTGACTGTGAAACAGGGACCTGCTGGAGCAGGAACAGAGGAGGCACCAAGGTGATCAGAGGGACGGAGCAGCTCTGCTCTGAGGAAAGGCTGAGAGAACTGGGACTGCTCACCCTGGAGAAGAGAAGGCTTTGGGGTAACCTAATTGTAGCCTTCCAGGACCTGAAGGGGCCAACAAGATGGAGAGAGATTATTGACAAGGGTCTGGAGAGACAGGACAAAGGGGAATGGCTTCCCACTGATAGAGGGCAGGATTAGATGGGATACTGGGAAGGAATTCCTCCCCGGGAGGGTGGGAGGCCCTGGCACAGGTTGCCCAGAGAAGCTGTGGCTGCCCCATCCCTGGAAGTGTCCAAGGCCAGGTTGGACAGGTCTTGGAGCACCCTGGGCTGGTGGAAGGTGTCCCTGCCCAGGGCAGTGGGTAGAACGAGATGGGCTTTAAGGTCCCTTCCAACCCAACCCTATGATGACATAGGTGCCACCAACTGCCTTCCACCAGCATCCCTTTTAGCTGGACCAGTACTTCCAATCAGGCTGGACCACTGGGCAACTCCCAACTGCAGGGCTGGGACCATCCAAACCCCTCCAACAGCATCCTTAGCTCAGAGACTGATGCCTGGCTAACTGTGTTTGGTTTCAGTGCAGAAAATGGATCTGGTGTGCACAGAGGGGATTATTGCTCTTCAACAACTTAAAATAGGAGGTCTGGGTGCCCCTCTGCCCCATAACACTCCTGCTTAGGCTGTACAGGCCTCTTTCAATCATCTCCATAGTGTGCTATCAGCAGGTAATCCAGGCCCAATATTTCAAGAGGGTACCCAGCAAACTGTCCTAAACACCCCTCAGAAACATCATCTGAAGAACTTTCCACAGAAAGAAACTGGAGCTTGAAATATGTGCAGAGCACAAAGAATGGGCTCCAGCAGCACATTCTGAAAATTGCTGCTTTAGGCAATCTCCTTAGCAGCTTGTTAGATGTTTTATAAGTGTCCTTCCCAGCTCCAGAAGAAATAATGCTACTAATGATTGTGTCAGATACAAAATAATTTCACAGTCTTTTTTTTTGCCTGCAAGCTTTCCAATTTCAATAAATCACGTGCCCTTCTGTGCAGCTGAAGGAATCTGAACCATGTAGCACAGGCAGCTTGGCTGGAAAAGAAAATAAAAATAGGAAGGACACCAGGGCCATCCTTTTCTGCATTAGCTGCAGCCAATGCTCTGTTTGCCTTAGCAAGTCAGGCACTTGCTGAGCTGTGATACCTTCTCATTAGCACAGCTGAGTGCTCCCTGGGATCCCAGGAGGAAGTGTTGGGATTAAACATGGGGATGGATAATGAGGGAACCTGCCCATACCTGCACGTTTCCCTGGTTTGCAGAGTGGGCTGGTGTCCCTGAGAGAGCTGATGAAGATCCAAGCTCCCCAGGGCTTGGTGGGATGTGACATGATAGATATCCCTCCCAGATATCCCTTGGAGCAGGGAAGGGATTTGCACGTCTGATGTTCCAGGGGAGTGTTTGAACCACTGAACTGGAGGGGACCAGTAAGCTCCCTGCAAATATTGCTGTGCTCAGGACAATTGTCCTTGTGGACATAACCACAGCTGAGTGATGGCATCAACCCACCAGGAAAACCCTTCCTGCCAGCGACATCCTTGGGGATGGCAGGGGTGAAGCTGGGCAGAAAGGACACACTGCCTTTGTGCCTCCTACCCAACCACACACCAGTGAGAGTTTTGCCTTTTTAAAGATAGAATTTGGATTTAAAGGTGGAATACTGTATAGGGGGAATGGCAAACCCCTTCCACACTTCTCCCTTGAATCACAGAATCACAGAGGGGTTGGGTTGGAAGGGACCTTAAAGACCATCTCATTCCAACCCCCCTGCCATGGGCAGGGACACCTTCCACTAGGACAGGTTGTTCAGGGCCCCAGCCCACCTGGCCTTGAACACTTCCAGGGGTGGGGCAATAATGAGTTCATTTCTAACAGAATAATTGCAACCCAGGCCAGAATTATTGGAAATACCCAGAAACAGCCAGGAAAAATTCCCATTTCCAGGAAACGCGAATTTCCAGTCTTCTGAAACTCCCCATTGAATTTTCACTGGGGGTGATGGGGGAAAGGTCACAGAAACAATTGTTTTCAAAAAGTGTTAAAAGAGATGCATTGAGAGGAGCAGAGTGTGAATCTTCAGTGCTCAATGCAGTCACAGACTGTGCAGCTACAGATCATGAATAACTAACTTGTTCTTATGTTGATTGCATTCATCTCCTCTTTTTGTCCTGAATAAGAGAAAATACCACTCCAGACTCTTGCAGAAAGCAGGGTAAGGCCAACAGCTCTCCAGCATCAAGGTCTGGTGCTCCAGTGGTCTGGAGAGCACTTGAGGGGGTGACAGCCCCCCCCCTGCAGGTCCTCCCTCCTGTTCACTCCGGCTCTGTGAGGTCTTTCAGGCTGGGGTAGAGCTGTTCCAGCCACATTTTGGGGATGAGGAAGGACTCTGCCAAGCCTGCATGAGGAGAAACACAAGCACATGTGTCCCCAGACACTGATGAAGCAGGTTTACATCTCATGGCTCATTGCAGATCCTGGCTGAGCTTTATCTGGGATTTGTACACTCTCCACCCAGTTCTCTGGTGTCTGCTACACTCTGAGCTCACACAATGATCCTCCCATCACTTAGGATACTTACACTACCTTTTTCTTATTCAGTTGCCTGGTTTTTCACTTTTTGTAAGAATTTAATTACCTTTGAAACCTCTTCTGTGCTCTGTAACACCTGATTGAAATTTAGCCAGTGGATGCAGGAACTACAGTGCAGGGACAATGTAAAAACCCAAAGGAGACAGTTACACTGCAGTGTGAAATAATAGATAATCCATTTGAGTTTAATTTATCCCCAGCAATTACAGTTTTTCCCTATATGCTAACTGATGTGATTTTGAGACATTTATTGCAGTCCTGTATGACCCCTCTTTTTCCATTGAACTCTCTGAAGTGCCTGCCACTGCCTGGCAGATGATCCCACTCAAGACCTGCCAGGGACCCCATGCTGGGCAGAGCAGCAGCCTCAGCTCACCGGAGGGAACAATACAGAGTAAAAAGTATAATTCAAACGAGAAGGAAAAGGTCAGAAAGCGTGTGATTAAAATTTTGTGTGTGTGGATATTTAATCTCTTAATTGTTAAAGCTGTACCTGAGCTCTGGGGCTTTGCCATGGAGGTAAGTGGGGAACTCGAGTGTGATGATCTTCTTTGGAGCACTTTCATCTTCTCCCTGTGTAGTTTCCACTGCACTGCTCTCTGTCTAAATTTTGAGTCTTCTCTTGCTTATTCCCTTGGCACAAGTCATGATGAGTCCCCATAAGATCCCCGTTCCCTTCACCCATGACCACTGTCCCCAGGTCAGTCCTGTCCCTCACATTGATCCATCACAGTCCGTGGGTAGTGTGAGATGCTTCTTCCAGGTAGACTCCCAGTAACTGCAGGCTGAGATAAAAATCATTGCTTGGGGCAATTTGGTGGTTTGAATCCTTTTTTTTTTTTTTTTTCAGATCACTTGACCTTTAATGTCCTTCTTCATATTGCCTCCCCACTGTCCCACTGACCGATCCCAAATGGATGTCTGTTTTCCACAGGGCATAGCCTGGGGTTTTCTTGGGAGAATGAGGATGCAGTACAGAGTCCTGAGGTCTGGAAACATCATGGTATGGAGAAGAATCTGTGTCCTGGTCCTTGGCAGGGGGACTGCAGGGTGGGTGTTACCGAGTGTGTGGGTGGGTCTGACTGAAGGGTGTCCGTGGTCAGTTGAATTCCAGCCACCAAACCCCAAACCCTGAGGCTTTAAACTTCCACAGAGTGCTTGGAATGCGTTGCCACCATTAGATTAGATGAATTTCAGTGTGGTTCAATTTGCAGTTTAATGGCATCGAGGTCAAAATGGATTACAGCCATTTCCTCTGCCCTCGGGCTCTGACTCTGACACAGGGTGTTATTTGCTGAGTTTCAGGAAGGTTTTAGGAATATCACTGGTGTGCCAACAGCAGCCAATGGACTGGCCCAGCTATTCTGCATTTGGATTTCAGAACTGGTGGCCTGAGGGCTAAAACAGTTTTAATGCTTGGTTTTGCAAATAAACATCCAATCTGACATGGCTACACAACACCAGGCAGTCAAAATCGCTTATAAATGTAGGAATATTGGGGGATAACACCAATGCAATCAAAGGTAACCTGCTTGTAACATTCACACATTGTTTTCCCACCTCCCAATAGCTTTTTAATTCCCATTTTTGGGGGGTTTCTGTTTGTTTGTTTTTATTGCAGGAGTTAATTTTAAAGATGTTGCATTAGAAATATAGGTGCCTCCACTGTGGGGTCACCTGAATGTAGACTGCTGCCTTCAGCTACACACAGTGGTTTTGCAGCAGCCCCATTTCCCACACCGTGTCCATGGTGCCGTGGTTTCATGGCCATCCCTCAGCATCCTCGAGGACGTCTGGCTCTGCCCTGGGAAGAGAAGGTGTCTTTTCCTCCTGCTGCTGGAAATCTCCTTTCTGGGTCTGTGCAGGCTCCGAACTCCAGTGGTGAGCCCTGGCCAGGAGCTCCTCTCCCTGCTCCCATGGGATGGCTGTTCCCTGGGACAGACTTGCCCAGGAATCTCTGTATCCCAGGGTGATGTGCTGTGGCTCTGCTCACAGCCCACGAGGTGCTGGTGTTTTATTCCCCTCTCCAGGAGCCTTTGTTGCATCATTGTCCAGAGCAGTGTGACAGGACTGTCCTACTTTGCCTCTCGTAAAAATAGCCCAAAAAAAAGGTTTGATCCCTTTCCAGCCACGGAGATAATTGTGAGCTGTTTGCTTCCATGATCTTCCCAGTCAGTTTTACAGCTATTTTAAAGTTATTCTTTCAGTGCTTTTTTTTCTCTGATGGGGTCACTGAGATTGGTGGTAAATCTTGATACACCTGTCAAAATACCTTTTTTTTTTTCACTGACAGAAGGTTTTGTATTAGATGTTGCAGCACTGCTGTATTTTAATATGTATCCCTTTCTTTTGCCATTCTCTTAAGTAGTTGGAGGATGCAATTTTCAAATCTTTTATTGCACAGCCTTTTATCAAACTGTCTCCATAGCTGCTGGCTTTTTTTTTTTTTTGAAATCAGATTTCTTTCTGATAGGATGAGATCTGAAATCATTTGTTATGTTCCTTGCATTTTTCATTTCAGAAGTCAGGCATTGCTTTTTACACAGTTTGTGTGGGGTTTTTTGAGGCTTTTGTACTTCTTTTCTCCCCTTTTAATATCGATTCTAATGTTTGTCAGACAGTTTTATTTCTGGCCTCTTTGTTCTCTGCTTTATTTGATCTTTCCTGTTGGTGCTTTCCTATGAGTTTTATAACGAAATTCCTTTAATTTTCAACTGATGTCTTTTCTTTAAGTACTGTTGACATGGAAGAAAGCAGAAGAAACATCATGGACTTTATGCTGGTTTGACAGTCTAATAAAAGATAGAAAAAAATACCATTGGAAGGGGGAAAGCAGCTCCTTATTAATCTTACAGGTTTCTTGTAATTGAAAGAGAATAGAAAGAAAAATAAGAGAGACATCCAGGGAACAGCAGCAAGATGTGGATCCAGCCAAGCCAGATTGGGAACATAAACAAATTGCTTCATAAAGTGGATTTCTTCTTATGGAATCACAGAATATCCTGAGCTGGAAGGGACCCCCAAGGATCATCCAGTCCAACCCCTGGCCCTGCACAGACACCCCAACAATCCCACCCTGTCCCTGAGAGCCTTGTCCAAAAGCAGAAGAGATGGAGTGACTTCCAGCAGATTCTGGTTGTTGGTGGAAGGTGATATTTAGGTCTGGGTAGGGATGGATCTCTTCACTGTATTCCCACAAGAATTCGGAAATAGGGTGAAACTGAGTAAAATAATAGAGCCACTGAGCAGTGATGTGAAATATTCAGGAGCAGTTCAGGAAAACTCCCCCAGCTGCTGAGGAGGGCTGGGGTGGATCGTGCTCAGCTGCTCCTGTTTACATTTCTCATGCTCTGCTTGTTCCTTCCATTCCTTACAACCCTCTTTGTCTTGGCTGTGTCTTTTCCTCCTGCCACCGTGCTGAGGGTGGGGAGAGCAACCCAGGATTCATGGAGGGGCTCTCATGAGTCACTTCTGCTGCACAATTTAATTGGTGAAGTCTGTATTTACAGCACTGACGTCTGACTGAGAGTCAGGGCCCTGGTGTGCTGTGATGCACAAGATACAGCAGGACTGATGCAAAAACCTCCCAGGCAGGGCAGGGCAGGCAGAAAACAAGGGAAATGTCAGAAAACTATGAGATATTGCTAATAAAACTAGTCAGGATTGATAGAAGGGGGCTTGGGAACATCCCAGCCAGGCTGAGGTGCCAAGCTGAGGGACAGCATCACATCCCACCAGTGAGTGAGAGGGGCAGGGAGAGCTGACAGGGGAGGTGACAGACTGGGAAAAGCCCTGGAAGGACAGGAATTGCATGTGCTGACTCTGGAGCAGCAAAGCAAAAAGAGCTGCCCCTTGTTACAGTCATTTCAGCCAGGAAAGGCATTGCAATATTGTTGGGGTTTTTTTTCCAAAATACTGAACTTCCCCTTGGAAGGAATTAGCAAAGCCATCCCTCACCACCACCTCTCCAGAGCCCCCTTGGCTCAAGAGCTGCTCATTTTAAACCATTCTCACCTCTGTGTTCAAGGGCTCCCAAAGGAAAAGCTGACTAGCAACACAACCTTTTAAAAGGACTGTGTTTTCTGTGTAAGAGAGCCAGGCCAGCCACGGAGAAATTGTTCCCCAAGGAGCAGGAACATCCTGGAGTCCTTTCCTCCACGTTCCCAAGAATCACTGCCCCTGGTAACACTTGCTATTGATCAGGCACAGCCTCAATCCACTCCTTACTTTCTCATTTAAGAGCCTGACTTAAGAACCTTATAACTCAGCTGTGGGGGATGGAACAAAGGAAGAAATGACAGGAATGTGTAACACTTGGGAATTCTACTGGAAGATGCCACTTGCAAATGGTCTCTTCTCTCAGGTACCTTGGCAAGCCTGGTCTGGCCCTCCCTGTGACCACAAATCCCAAAGCAAGAATAAATGCTTCACTCAAGAAGCCCAGCGGAAAAGAGGTTTCCACCACCTCTTCCTGTGACCTTCCCATTCTCTTTAGATGGAGGAAAATGAAGGAAAAAAGAAAGGATTTTATAAAATCATAATTTGTTTGCTCAGGAGAGAATTTTAAATTCAGGTTCTTTTGCACATCTGCTGCCTTTCTTTAATTAGAAGTAGCAAAATGGGGTTTGTTTTAGGAAGCCTGGAGGTTTGGCCCACGCCCCAGCTGTGCCAAACTTCCACACAATTTAGGTTTATAAATTTATAAATTTATATATTCCAGTGTCCAGACTAATGGGCAGTGAAACACACCCTAAGTCCTGCTGAGTCCTCACCCTCAGATGAACCAGGAGCCCAGGATTAAAATTCAACTGATTTTAATAGTTTGGGTTCAGATGAGAGACTCCTGAGGTGAACAGCCCAAAGCCAAACCTGCCCATGGTCTCCTGGTCCCAGCTCTGCCACGTCATGCCCAGAGCAATGATTTACTGAAGCTCAGCTGGCACGAGGCCCCAGCCCTGCTCTGAGCTCCAGCAGTGCCCAGGAAAACAAATATTGGCAGAAAACAGATTTCCTTGGAGGAGAAAGAAAGCTGGCCCAGAAGTTTCCAAGCTGAACCTGCTCTGCAAGTCAGGAGCCATGGAGATATTCAGCTTGGGGAAAATACTGCAGGAGGGAGTGCAGTTTTTCAGAGGGGGGTTAGGGAGGGTTTGTTGCTTTTTTTGTACAAATCCTCCAGTGTTTGGTGTGTTTGCAAAGCCCCTGCAGTGGTAGAATGGCTCGTGGCACAATTCAAGTGCTTTCCCAAGAGAGGGAGCATAGGGGAAAACAGTGTGTGTATGGAAAATCTTGACATTTCCTGCACAGCAGTGGTTTGCCTGGACTGAATAATAATAATAATAATAATAATAATAATAATAATAATAATAATAATAATAATAATAATAATAATAATAATAATAATATAGTGCTACCATGGCAGGGCACACATGGACGTGCATCACTTCATTTACAAGAGCCCTCTCCTGCAAAGGAACAGCTTCCAAATGGGAGGAGAAGAGTGAAAATTTTCACATGGAACTTCATTAATCTAAAACCACTTTGCGGGCAGGAAAACAAGCCAATTACCCATAAATCCAACCCCACTCTGTGACTGCCCATTGCTCCTCTCCCTGCATTTCAGGTGGGACATCACAGGGTACCAGCAACTCAGCTTTGTGATTCCGAGCCCTGATGTGCAGCTGATCCCATGGGAACACTCCCAACCTACCCCCAGCACTGTGCAAGGGCACATCTCCTCCCTGGAAAGCTTTCCACAGCTCCAGCTGCTGTGGAACAGCCTCCAGAAATGCTGGTGCAATGCAGGAAAACTGAGTTTTGCTTCATTCTGCATCTTGTCGGAGAGTGGAGAGCACGTGCTGGGGCATTGGGACACACACTGGCAGCACCATTCCAGCACTTCCAAATGGAAGATCACTGCAGGCAACACATCTCTGGGCTCCCAACTACAGGCTGGTCATGGCTCCCAGGTTCATTGTGTTCTTTGTTCATTGGGCTCTTTGTGAATAGACAGGAAACCCAAATGAATGTCACCCCCCCTGAAGTCATTGGTGCTTATTTGAGCTCCACCTTTAGCTTTGTTTTTACAGGTAAAAGGAAGAAAATGAAAGGCTGTTTTGGACAAAGCTATGGGAAGTGTCAGTGATGCACAACACAGCCAGGGCAGAATGATCTGTGGCTGGTTAAAATCGGTGGGATGGCAGGGTGGAGGCAAGGGCTCCCTGCTCCTGCAGAAATGGGAGCACAGGCCCCCAAAACCTGGGTTGCCACAAGCTTGCCTGAACTTGGAAACCAGTATGGGCTCTGAAAAGCACCTTTTTATCTCAGTGCTCACAAACACCTAAAGCAAAAAATGTCTCTGAGAGAGCAAGACAACAAAATTCCCCTTGAAAAGATCAAAGGCTGAAGCCTCGCTTAGAAATGCTCCAAGTATTTTATGGCATTTTTCTTTTCATTCTTTTTTCTTGCTCAAAACCTATCCACTGAGCCTCACCCTGAGCTGTTTCACACCCCCAGAAACAGGATTTCAGGGCAAACAACCTGTTCATGGCAACATTTCACCCATCTCTTGCTCTGTGGCCAACCAAGCATCAGCTTTACCTGTGCAGGAGCCAGAAACGTGGGTCATCTCTGAGCTCTGTGAGCACTCCTGCAATTAGTGCAATTAGTCCAGATTTTCAAGAAAAGGTTGGAAGGCAACACCCCCAAATGGCAGCAGGGATACTCTGCAGATCTGTCCCTGTCCATGCACAGTGCCATCCTCTGAATTTCCAGCCCTGATTCTCCTCACTCCCAGAGGTTTCTTTGGCTTTTTGACACTGAAGATCTCAAGGAAACAAGGGCTCAGATGCTGCTGATATCGGACACCAGCACCATCTGCTCCCTGTCCTTATTCACTCTACATTAAAGACTGGAAAGCTTTCATGAAGTTAGAAGAAATAAAAAAAAAAAAAACCCACAGTGATATGTCAGCTGGGATTCCTACTGTTTGCTGGTAATTAAGTTTGTCACAGTCTTGACAGAGCTGGGAACAATGGAGGGAATCAGAAAGAAATGGCAGAGGGAGGGAAAATATAATAAGAGTCACTCTGGAGCTGTTTCCTTCTGATTCTGTTGCCAAAGAAAATGATTAAAAGAAATAATGATATCTCCATGGTGTTTGCTCCCCAGTTCCACTCCAGATAGAAATTCAGCCTAACAATTTGTCAATTTTTTTTGAAACTCAGGTAATGTCATTCTAATATTTACCAGGCTGCACACCAGTTCCTGGGGTTTCTGTCAATTCAAATCTAGGCTCTCCCTCTTTGTCACTCCCTCTTTGTTGTTTTGTCCTAGTTTCATCCTATCTTTTACTTACAGGGAGAAAATAAAGCTCATCCCAGCTCTGTTTCAGGTGCTGGGCTGAAGGGCATTTCAGCAGAAGGACGTGCCCACCTGTATCTTCCCGCAGGGAAAAGGGATCACTGGAGTTCATTTTCATCTTTTGCAGCTCATTTAGGTTGGAAAAGACTCTTAAGATCATCAGATGCAGCGTGCAGGGATGCAGGCAGAGCTTCTCCTGGACACAGAAACCCAAACCAAGGGGCCACAGGTTCATCCAGGGTGGGCAAGGCAAAGGGATGGGCTGTATAATCACACATCTATAATCACTGGGCTGTCTGCAGTGGAGAGGCAGTTTCAGGGCTGAGAAGGCTCATTTCCAGAGAAAAGAACAGTCTTAGTACTGGAAGCACTTTATAAAGAAAACAGGAATGTGGGGAAGTCACTGGAAATGATAACCCGAAGCAGTTGTGGAGTTGCTGTTGGCATCTGCCTGTCCATGGGTTAGTGGTGGGCTTGGCAGTGCTGGGTTAATGGTTGGACTCAGAAGTCTTTCCCCACCTAAACATTCCTATGATTCTGTGATTCCTGCCTATTTTCCATTCATTTCCTTGGCAGAATTATAATTATTTGCTCCTTAGTCCCTACCAAAACAGCTGCAGCACTGAGGGACACTGAGGGACTGCTGCTCTGATGCACATCCTGTGCTTCCCCACTTCTTTCCACACTGTTAAATCTGCAGAAGGTTCTCAGAGTGGACTTCGCAGAGGGCCATGAAAATAGATTTATTTTGGAATATTTCCACTTGTCATTACAATTAATCACCAGAACCCAAGGAAAAGGAGCACAGTTTATGAAAACATCAAGCAGGGAATGTGACTGCAGGAACCTGACAAATGGGACAGCAAGACAGAGGGATGGTTTAGAATAATCCATTTTCATGCCAGCTCCAGTAAAAAGAACAGAGAAGGACTGAGCAGCATCCTTCCCCATGCCATCCCTCAGAGCATAATCATGGCCCTCATCTGAAACCTTGCAGTGGCTCCTCGGAACATTTTGGAAAGACAAGGACCGTATTTTTCAAACTCTGTCTGAAGCAGGAGACTCGAGAGAGCCCCTCTGCTGTGAAAAATAAATGCTCCTCTATAAAAAAGTAAATCCACATTTTTCAAACCCAGCCTCAACTCCGGACATGAACTTGGGAATACACAGAATAATGTCATCCAAAGTTTTGCTCTGCGGACACGGGTGAGGTGGACTTGGCTTCATTTCCTCTTTTCTTGAGAGTACTTCCATCCCCTCCACCACGTGCCAGGAAGCAACAGGATCCTCTGGGATGCATCTCTGCAAGGTCAGCAACGTTATTAGGTGAGGGAAGTGGGGAGTGGCATTTTTTTCCAGCTCAGTAGCTGAGAGACATCCCAGTGGGACACAGTGAGGTGTAACAGCCTCACCCACGGAGCATCTACCACTGACCCCCTGGCACAGCGTCCGGGAGAGAAGAGGTGAGCCTGGGTGTCCCTGCCCCAGGGAAGTGCCTCAACCTTCCAGTTACCTGTGAGGATGATGAAGAAGACAAGGAGGAAGAGAAGAGCCCCTTCTTGGCAGCCTGGTGACTCTCACCTTTGGCTCCACGTGGTATCAGGCACAAGCAGATGGTTGAGTGAAACAGGAATTCGTTCAGAGTTTCCCTGCACGGAGAAGAAACACATTTTGTGTCGATACAAACCAATTTAGTTTTTGCTTCTTGGCAGCTGAGCTGTAAAGACAAAACAAACAAATGCCCAAAGTGCAGCCCTGCCTTGGTCTTTGTTGGGAAATAAGCTCCTAAGCCCCCTGAACACGGTGTTTGGGAAAGGCTACATGGGTTCTGATGTTTGCCTTCCCCAGGGAGTTCCCAAGCCCAGGCAGCCCAGGGAAGGATGCCCCAGAGCCCCATGGCTCCTGGCCAGTCTCAGGAGGAGCAGGAGGAGATCAGGCATCTTTCCTCTGAAGGCCTCACTGCCAACCTTCCAGGTTTCTCCTCCTCTGCTTCCCAAAAGCTGGGTCTCCCTTTCATCTGCTCCACCCTGAGTGCTCCCATGGCCAGACCCAAAATACCCCAAAGTGTTTCGTGGCTGGTAACTCAAAAACTGTGAAAGCTCACAAGCATATTTGTGGGGTTGGCGTTGGTTGGAAAGACAGAGCGAGTTTTGGAAGGGTCTTTGTTCTCACAAGCCTTCCTTCACCTGCCTGCTGGTGACCAACCTGCACGAGTCTTGTCCACACAGAGCACCCTCATCTGCCATGGTCAGACAAAGCTCCTGCTGGAGGAAGAAGAATCACATTCCTTTAATTCCAGCAACAGCTGGAACCAGGAACTCCACAGGCTTCTTGACCAGCAGCTCACCACAAGAAAGCTGACAGCCAAATTTCACTGTGTGTAATCCACAACCAGAAAAGCGTACAAATGGGATTCCCAACATTAATTTGCCCTCCTGAATAGTTCATTATCCAAGACACAGTGTTTTCTGAACACGTTTGCAGCAGTGAGGCCCCCATGGGTCACGCATTTCAAGTGGACACCCCAAAATCTCCAGCCTTCTCCAGCAGGGAAGCCCCCAGCTGGAATCTGCAGGGGGAGGGAGCTCATTGTTGCAGGAGCTGAAATTTAACTTGTGCTTAATAATTAAACCCCCAAATAACAGCTTTCATGGGTGAGCTGAACCATTAAATTGCAGAGGTGGATCTAAGCCTTTCTGCACTGGGTGGAGTTCACTCATGTGGAAATTTCCTGGTGCATCCTCCAGTGGAATTGTTGATGATGGAAATGAAGGGGAGCAGGCATCCGTTTTATGGCACTGATTAAAAATGTTTTTCTTCCCTTCCAGACTACAAAAGAATTTGTGGGTTGTTTGGTTGGGTTCTTTTATTTCAATCCACTCGGCACAAAGAAATTCCTCATTGTTTGAGCACTGATCACAGGACCTTTTTCAGAGACACTGTTGGAACAGGAGTGACTTTACAGAAGTCTATGGGTAAAAGGAGTCTGTGATGCCCTCAGGACCCCTCTGATGGTCCTGAGCCCCATCCCCCAGGATGCATCAGCCAAGCAAGTGCAATGGGCCCACGGTGCCAACTGCACCCCCCTCAACTATAGGAAATTAAAGCAAAAGGTCTTAAATATCAGATTTTCTCCTGTTCCTTGCTCCAGCTCAAACATCAGTGGTTGTACAACACAGCCAAACACCTGTCCCTCAGTTTGGCTCAGGAATCTTGGCAGCTTTGGATAAAACCGTTGGATGTGCAAGCCTGCAGACAGGCTTCCCACAAGCAGCTCCTCCTGGATCTCAAATCACAGACCTCCTTGTTAAATGTAAATAATTTAAAAGGCACAAGCAAGACCTTTCTAGCTGCTCACACACCCAAATCTGAGTATCTTTACTTGTTGAAAAACTGCACTAATGAAATTGTAATGTACATGCTAATTAATGTACATATTTTCTCAGTAAATTTTGCACAGCTATAAATGGTCAAATAAATAATGAATGCCATGGAATAATTTATGTGAGCTCTGTTTCTTCCTTTACATGTTTTAATTACTGATATGAACACATCTCAATGAATTATTGAAAGTTAGAGAATAAATAATATTAAAATTAATACGTCACCCATAAGTACACGAGAAGCAAAGTTCAAATAGATATTTAATTCTACCAACACACTGCAGTGTAATATTGCCCAATAATTGGCAGCAGGAGAGGAAACATTCCTCCTGGCCAGTCTGAGCTCCATTTCTTCTGGGTTTTATTTGTGGTTTCAGTGTTGAAATTCAGCAGCTGGAGCTAAGGAGATGTTTTCATTATTGGACCTTCAGAGGGAACTATGTTAATTATCTTCACTATGTTAATTCTTCCCTGTGAGGGTGGGGAGGCCCTGGCACAGGATGCCCAGAGAAGCTGTGGCTGCCCCTGGATCCCTGGAAGTGTCCAAGGCCAGGTTGGATGGGGCTTGGAGCAACCTGGGCTAGTGGAAGGTGTCCCTGCCCATGGCAGGGGGTGGGACAAGATGAGCTTTAAGATCCAGCCCAAACCATTCTGTGTTTCCACAAGACCAGGCTCCTTTATAAAGCACCACATAAAAAACCCAACCCCCAAGCTGAAGCATTATCAGCAGCACTTCACACTCACACAGCTCTGCAGCTGAGGATCTCACAGCACTTGCAGGTTAATTAGTTAAGCTTTACAATGTCCCCGTGGAGCCACACATTGTCATCCCATTTTACACAGCAAACCAAAGGACAGGGATGTTCTGGGCCTCTAAATGCAGTTGTTGCACAATGGGAGCTGGTTTTGCAGCTGTGACCAGAGGTTGGAAGCAACTGGGGGGAATCGGCAGTAATTAATGTTGCTGCTCGTTAGCATGCTTGATTGCTTGTTTCTTACACACAGGCAGAGTAATTGTGTGTAATTTGTTAAAACTGTGGAGTCTTAAAAGGTGCTGCTGTGGCCTTTTGCAGAACAGCCCTGGAAGGTTTGCCCAGCAAGCTGTTTGCAAACGTTCAGCAGAAACGTGTGCCTGAAGGCTTCCACGGTGAGATAATGAGTGTGTCTCCTGAATGGTACAGCCAGTGCCCTCATGCCAGCAGGCACCTGCCAGCCCAAACTGTGCCCTTCACTGAGCGTGCCACGATGTGAACTGATCCTTCAAACCCCATCCCTGTCCCTCTGTCACCAAACCCGTGGGCTGTGTGTGGTGGTTTCACCCCAGCCCAGCCCCAGCACCGCTCACTCCCCCACCAGTGGGATCAGGGAGAGAACTGGGAGGGTAAAAGCTGGAAAACTCATGAGTCAAGGTAAGGGCAGTTTAATAGGGAAAGCAAAAGTTGCACAGACAAGCAAACAAAACCAAGGAATTCATTCCCTTCTTCCCATGGGCAGGGAGGTGCTCAGCACTTCCAGGGCCCCGTCACGCTCAGTGGTTTCTTGGGAAGAGCAACACCATCACTCCAGACCTCTCCTTCCTTCTTCTTCCCCCCACTTTCTGTACTGAGCATGATGTCACCTGGCCTGGAATATCCCTTTGGTCAGTTGGGGTCACCTGTTCCAGCTGTGTCTCCTCCCAGACTCCCACATACCCCCCGTTCCTCTCCAGGGTGGCCTCACGACGGGCAGGAAAGGCCTTGGCCCTGTGCAAACCCTGCTCAGCAATAACAGAAACCTCGCTGTGTTATCCACCCTGTGTCCAGCACAAATCCAAAACACAGCCCCTGGAAAGAAAGTCAGCTGTCCCCCAGCTGAAGCAGCACACCATGGCACCCTGAATGATGGATTGGCCAGCAGAAGCTCCATCCCAGGTGGGATGCTCATGGTGACATTGCCATCCCCACAGTTCCCCACAGTGCAGCCAAGGCTCAGTTCACCACCAGGAGCTCCAGTGGAACAGCCCACAGCTCCCACAGCTCCCACAGTTCCCAGCTGAGTGTCCATGGGCTGCTTCCAGGTGGCCACTGGCAAGGGCAAAGCTGCTGAGAGCACTGTTTTTCCTATCAGGAGCTGCACAGTGATTTTAATTACTCATTAAATTAACAGCAAGTGTGGAAAACGGGTCAATGATTCAGATCCTCAGCCTGGAAAACCCAAGTTCAAGACCCCTGTGTGTGGAACTCCATGGGGCTCAGGAACTGCTTGCTTGGAAAGAGTTGGGGCATCAAGCTCAGCCTCTGAGGAGGGGCAACAAAATTCCTGCAGCCTGGCCACGGAGCAATCCCACCCCAGACTGGGCAAACACTGCCCTCCTGGCTGCACCCCGAGGTTTGCTGTGCTTCCCAAAGTGTGAGAGCAGAGGGGAATGAGAGTAAAAGCCTGGAGAAGAGGGAGCTGGGAGACCATCCCCTGGAAGCAACACGAAATTCTGCTGTTTCCAACAACATCTCCTAACAAGGAGGAGATGAACTCAGGGAGAGGCACTTTGTTCTGACCCAGACCAAAAATAAAGCCAAACAAGCAAAGGCACCGTTCTTGCCAGGCTTTTCTCCTGCACTCTGGCCTGCCAAGGGACAAACTGTTCACTGAATCCTCAGCTAGTTCATGGAATATGAACTTCGCTTTATAAATGATAAATCAAGCAGGTTTTTTTTAAAGCTACACCTTATCAGAGTCTCTCCTCCAGCACTTTCATGGGCAGGAATAATTATTTAGTGCTCACTGCATGTATAATGAATTTTCAGGCGTACTTGTTTGATCTATAGCCTTGGAAATAAAAATCCCATTAGTCTAACAAGCTCACCAATTATTTCCTGGGATTGTTGAGCCTATTCCAGTGAAGAAAGTTGCTTAAAATTGGAAGTGAATGGAGAACAGGGCAATATGCTGGTTTACAGAATAAGACATTTTAAAATAGTGTTTCACATCATGTTGGGGTGGGGGGAAAGAGAAGTAGAAAGAGCAGAGAACTTGGGTCTGCTTTAGCCAGGTGGATGTACCTGGAGGAGGAAGTCGGGTTAAAATTAGAGAAGAAACACACCTAAATTTGACTAAATTTAGATGTTAACAACTCAGATGTCTCCTTCCAAACTAGCCACTCAAACTTGTGAAGGTTTCCTGTTTAAAAAGATACCCAAATCCAGAGTGGCAAATGGCATTCCAGAAAAATTAGTTTTTCTCCCTCGGCTCCAAGGGAAGCCCCAAACACAGCACTTTGCACTGGAGACGTATAAAGTTGGATGATGCAGAAGTTCTCCCCTCTGTGCCAAATCTCACCGAGTCACCTTGAGCTTCTGGGGGCTGTGGAGACAATGTCTCCCAAGAGCCACCCAGCTTAGCCCTCTCTAGACACCAACCTCCAAATTCCACCTCCTGCCCTCTGGAGTGACCACCTCACTCACTCCACTGCCTTGGCCAAAATAAAAAAAAATAATAAAAATGGCTCTAAGGAGATGCCTGAGCTTCAAATGGCTGCTAGTGGCCAGCTGAGCCCAGCACACATCAGGTGAAGGCAACGAGGGGCCAAATCCAAGGCAAAGATTCCCAGCGGAATGTGCAGCATGGACAGGACACAACCTGTTCGACCATCTGTGTCAAAGAAGCAGAACAACCCTCAACAAGTAATTTATTGTTCATGTTGCTGGGGGTTTAAATAAGGATCACATCCCAATCTTGCTCCTACACACACTTTGTAACTCATGGATCAATACAGCAAGGAAGGCTTTAGGAAAGAGAGTGGACGTGGTAGGGATGGCTCCAGAGGTTTCATCAGACCTTTCCCTGCCACTCACAGTGTTGAAAGGAGGAGAGAGCACAGAAGAAAAGTCAAAGCCCAACTTAATTCTAGCTCTTCAGGACTCCTGGGAGATGTTTTTTTCTGCTTAGAGGGGCAGAGGAGTTTTGCAGCAGCAGCAAAGGCAGGCAGCGATTAGAGAAAATGCCTTAAATAGATGCACACAACACCAGCATTTCTGCCTTTCAAGCACTCCACTCTACACCAAGAAAGGTGGAAATTACTGCTCAGACATCCATGTAGGATACAAATTAAACAGCCCCTGAAAACAGAAATATTTTGTCCTATGGGATGGGATCAGCAGCAAAAGGGGACCTTCACAGACAGACAGGATGGTGTGAGTTGGTCTAAGAGGATAATGCAGCTCTGGGGAGTTCTGCTCTTGTGCATGAAGAGTTTGGAGGGTTACACCCACAGCTGACACCAAAACAACCCAGGGCTTGTCCTCCAGATGCCAGATCCCTGAGGAGGAGCAGGGCCAGAGGGTGCAGGTCCCTGTCCCAGCTTACCCTGCTGCCTTTTATCCCCTTTCCCTGTACTTTGGAGCATTCATCCTAGTTCTTGCCTCTCACTCTGTGCCTCCAAGGAGGTCACAGCTGGTTTTCTGCTCTTCTCTGTAGCACTGTCCTCTTTGCCAGGCTGAGACCATCTGCCTCCCTGCAGCCCTGACACTTAGCACCCAGCAGGAGCAGGGGACACTGAAGGTGAGGTGCCCCCCAACATCTCAGGGGGAACAGAATGTGTTGAACTGCTCTGGCTGAACAGATCACACTCAGGTTCAGCCTGTGCATCAGGTAGGTGCAGGAGAAATGTTGGGGGTTGATGCTATCCCTGCTCTTATTTTCCCAGTTAACTAACCCTTCTGTTGGATTGATGCAAATGGTGCCATGGGCTCAATCAGACAAAGCTTATTTCCATTTTTTTTGAAAACAACAAAAAACCAACCCCACACCTTTTTTCCTGACCCTCTATCTCCAGAACAAGATCCACAATTGAAAACACAACATGGGAGTATTAAAAACAGCTGGGAACGATGAGAGAAAGGGCATGAATGGGATAATTGAGCCATGAAAATGGAGTATCAGCTTGTCACAGTCAGTGCTGCCCGGAGGAGTCTGGAAATACTTTGCTCACTGAATCCCTTAACAGTGTCTGAGCTTTGGAGACCCAACAGGGCCATGAGCCACTCCTTGTTCCCTTCTGAGCTTTGTCAAGCACTCATCAGACACACAGCAGGATATTAATTAAGGGTTTGAACAGATGGGCATCTGCAGATCACATCTGACGAGGTGTAGAAATGAGTGCCCCCAACTCTTCCCGGGAGCTGCTAATTCCCACCCACCAGCAGCACATCCCAACATCCCAACTCCAGCTCTGAAATGAGCTGGGGCGGTGCTGGGAGGATCCTGGTGTGGTTTAACACAGGTGAGCAGGGTTTGCTGTGTGGCTGGAGCAGGGTTGGAGCCCAGCTGCTCACCTGGGGTGTGGTAGCAGGAGACACCAACCCCAGCCTGCCTGAACCCCCCTGGGCAGCCTGTCTGTCTGCCCTGAGAACCCCAAGCCAGGTGTGAAGGGCTTTATCTGGGGGAAAAGTGAAGTTTGGTTTTCTATCCAGACTCCTTGGCTGTCTCTTACTGATCCCTTCAGCTGAAGGGCCCTTCCTGGAGCATGTCCTGTCCAGCAGGATTATGTCTCTCCTGTCCAGCACCCCCTGAACACTCACGACCCAACAGGAGACAACCTGGAAAGAGACTCTTCCCTGGTACTGGGGCTATGTCAGCCTTAGGCAGGAGGCAGCTTTACCTGCTCACATTGGATGGTTCAAATGTCACCTGCTCTGGACCCAAATCAGCCCAGGACTTTGCCCACGTGGAAGTTGCAACTCACTCCTGTCCAAAATGGAAGCACTTTCTGACACTGCAGAGAAACATTTGGCAGCCAACCCCATTTCCACCAGAAACTGGCACTGGAAGACCCTCCCTGTGTGTATGGACACCTCCTGGATCCAGGGTCCTTCCATCAAGGCTCACCAGTGCCCAGAAGGTCGGGCAAAGGCAGAACACTGAAGTGGAAGCAGAAGTCACAGGGAGGATTTCCAGGGCACAGGTCACTGCACAGCCCTTCCCACCTGCGAAATCCTGCTGGTGCTGGCTCATTAAACAGAAGGATTTGGGAAAAGTCTGGCATGGCCCCTGAAACTGGGACAACTGGCAAGGCTGGGAGCAGAGCAGGGTTACCCAGCAAGGGGGACCTGAATACCCCAAGGCAGGAAGCTCAGAAGTGCCCAGTGAAGCCACACAGCTCCTCTGCTGCTCAGCACCAGCCCCAGGCTCCAGCAGGGGATTTGGGAATTGCACACTGTGGAATCTGGCTGGGATGCTCACAGGAGGCTTAGCTTGGGCTCTTCAGTAAAATTGCCCCTCATAAGTAGCTTTTCAGGGATAGTGGTGGATGAAGGGGGCTCAGAAAACAGAAGGCAGCTGTGAGAGGCAGCACCAGGGCAGGGACTCATGGTGTGTCCCCAGAGAAAAGGGAGACAGGATCTTCTCCTGGACCTCAGGGGCACCAGGAGCCTCCATGGCACCACTTTTAAGGGATATCATGTCACAGAGGAGAAAAGAGACAGAGGTCAGGAAATTGGTCCACTTGGTCTCCACATAAAAAACACCACTGACAAGAACTGCTGCTGAAGAGGAGAGATAATCACGGAATCCCAGATGGTTTGGGTTGGAAGGGACCTTAAAGATCGTCTCCTCCCACCCCCCTGCCATGGGCAGGGACACCTTCCACCAGCCCAGGTTGCTCCAAGCCCCGTCCAACCTGGCCTTGGACACTTCCAGGGATCCAGGGGCAGCCACAGCTTCTCTGGGCAACCTGTGCCAGGGCCTCCCCACCCTCCCAGGGAAGGATTTCTTCCTAATATCCAATCTAAACATACTCTCTGTCAATGGGAAGCCATTCCCCCTTGTCCTGTCACTCCAGGCCCTTGTCCAAAGTCCCTCTCCAGCTCCCTTGGAGCCCCTTTAGGCACTGGAAGGGGCTCTCAAGTCTCCCTGAAGCTTTCTCTTAATGTCTCCTGGGCCAACCACTTGCCCTTCCCACAGAAACTGCTTGGTCTGAAAGAAATACAGCTTTACATCTTTCTTTCCCCTTTATTAGGCTGCTTGTTTGTTCCTTATTAGGCTGTCTTCCATCATCCAACTTTATTCCTACCTGTGAGTTCAGCTGGGCACCTCCTCATGTACTATTGCCCACCCAAGACCAGAACTGGCCCCAACAAAAACCAGAGAGCACAGCCCAGGCCCCCTGAGCTCTGCACCAGGCTTGGCCTAACTGCTGAGGCCAGGCTGCTAAACTCTACCTCAGTTTCAGACACATTATCACAAAGCAAAAGGTTTCTTGAATAAAACATGAAAATCCAGAATACCATCTGTGCAAGATCATTAGACTAATTAAGTTGATATTAAATACAATTTCTTTTACCCAGCTCGTACGTTTTTAATTTCAAGTCAGCTACAGAATATTCTGGGTAAAATAAGTGTTAGAAAAATTGTTATTGGAAGCTCCAGCAGCTGAGCTGGAAACACTTGGGCTGCACATGAGGGGGGAGAATCAGCACAAACCTCCTGGATCTCGTTACCAAAAGAAAAATGACAAAGCATCTTGGGCAAAACTGCACCTGCACCCAGGGGGCTCTGAGTGGAAAGGGCTCTTTGTAGCCTTAAGGAAATGATGTTTTTCCATGAGCAGCCCCAGGGTCTGCCTGAGGGAAAGCTGCCTCTCAGCATCCCCAAGTGCAACAGCCCGTCCAGCCTCTGACACTTGCTCTGCAGCTGAAAAAGAGGCCTTAAAACCTTCTAATCTGCCCCAGAGACAGAAAAAGCAGCCCCAGGGGTGCCCCCAGGGCAGGTCAGCTCCAGCAGCCCCTGCACTGTGCTGTGCAGAGCTTCTCCATGGGCAGCCCACCCACCAGTTGGCTCGAGGGCAGAGAAGTGCCAATCCCAAATCCATGACCCCAAATCCATGCTGACCGGGGGAACTTCCTCCCCAGGGGGGCACCGGGGGATGAGACAGAGGGGACAGGATGGATGGAGCAACCTGTTGATTCAAGGACCTCCACATCCACCCCGGCAGAATCAAAGGCAATCCATGAAGGCTGGACCAGCAGCTGGGGGGGTCTGAGCACCCCCAGGTCACCTTTACAAAGCCATGCAGCCCACCCAGCCACCAGCTGTCCTCTCAGCTGGGGGGAATATATGGATAATCCCCTTTATTCTGGCACAGGGGAGGTGAGACTCCTCCAAAGCTCTCCCAGATGAAAGGACTCTACTGCTGGAAAATCCTGCTTTTCCACAATGTGAGTGTGAGTGCATTTCTCAGGGACTTTTCTGCACCTCTCACAGCTCTTTGAGAGGGAGAGGACTGCAATTCTCCATCAGCAGGGACATGTGCCCCAGCTGCCCTACCAGTCTTCATTTTCCCACCTCCCAGCCTGCATCCAGGGTACTCATTTCCAACACTGGCAGGAGATCCAGCAGCTAATCATAGAGCAGTGCAACTGTCTGATGATTAATTTGAGGTGACTAACAGGATTTTCATCAAAATATATCCCAGCAAATCCCTGTAATAGACTGAGACTGCAGGCAACCTTGAGGAGGAGGAGCAGATGGTGGATTTCCTGGTCCAAAGCTATCCAACATCACCTCCGTGTCCCAAGGGGGACAGTAACCCAATGAACCTGCTCAGTGCAGGGAATGTCTTGAAGATGCAGCTCCCAGTGTTGGCCAGAGACAACCTCATGCTGAAATTCAGGAGAGCTCCAAGAAATATTGGAAAAGCCAGATCAGTGCTCCCTCTCCCAGATTTGTGGGCTGATTTTCCATGTTTTTTGACAAACAGCTGTCAGGAAACAATGGAAATGCTGAGAACTCAATATTCCCCACCCTAAATGAAAAGAAAAACCAGCTCTGCAGGAGAAGTTTGGTTTGTTACACTGATGGCAGCTGCTCACACACATTCCCATCACAGGCAAGTCCCAGCCATCATGAGCTTATCTTATCCTGAGATGTTGGCAGCCTGACTTGGAGGAAAAGCCTCCACAGGTCTGGGAGATGTCTCATCATCTTTTCTTTGTGCCATTAGTTTAATGGGATTCAGGCTCACAGCTTGTGTTTGTGTGCTGACCCCATCCCAGGTCACAGCTCTATCCCATGGGAGTGAGCCCAGACCTGATGGAACCAGCACTGAGGGAATGAGGAGCCACGAGGCAGCACAACCTCTGCAGGCACTGGCAGCTCTGCTCCTCTGCCCACTGCCAGTGCTGCAGGGGAGATAATCAGAGCAGAGCTACATGTTTACCTGTGTATGCTCAAGCCTGGCAGGCTCACCAGTGACATGGACACAGGACAGCAGAAGGGATCCTGAACTTTGGCCACAACAACCAGGGCTCCGGGCTGGGGGTGGAATGGCTGGGAAGTGCCCGGTGGGAAAGGATCTGGGGGTTCACAGGGGCTGAACATGATCCCAGGTGTGCCCAGGTGGGCAAGGAGGCCAGTCCTGGCTTGTACCAAAAGCAGTGTGGCCAGCAGGAGCAGGGCAGTGATTGTCCCTCTGTGCTGGGCACTGGTGAGGCACTTCAAGTGCTGTGTCCAGTTCTGGGCCCCTCATGACAAGGACATTGAGGGGCTGGAGAGTGTCCAGGGAAGGGGACGGAGCTGGGGAAGGGGCTGGAGCAGCAGGAGGGGCTGAGGGAGCTGGGGGGGCTCAGCCTGGAGAAAAGGAGGCTCAGGGGGGACCTTCTGGCTCTGCAACCCCCTGACAGGAGGGGGGGGGGGGGGGGGTCGGGCTCTGCTCCCAGGGAACAAGGGACAGGAGGAGAGGGAATGGCCTCAAGCTGTGCCAGGGGAGGTTTAGATTGGACATCAGGAAGAGTTTCTTCAGTGAAAGGTCTTTTAAGCATTGGCAGGGGCTGCCCAGGGAGGTGGTGGAGTCCCCACCCCTGGAGGTGGGGGACTGGATGTGGCACTCAGTGCTCTGGGCTGGGGGACAAGGCGGGGATTGGGCACAGGGTGGACTCAGTGACCTTGGAGGTCTTTTACAACCTGAATGAGTCTGTGATCCTGTGAAGGGCTGCTCACATCAGGTACCTCAAACCTGACCAGGGTTGGTTTCTCCTGTGCTTTCTCCCAGCACACCTCTGCTCTCTGTAGCTTCTGGGAAGAGCAGGGATGGGTCTAAACTTGAGCAAATCTCAGGTGTTAAATTGATCTTGGGCACCAGAGAGGCAGCCTGAACAGAGCCCAGAGTCCAGCCACTCACCCCCAGGTCTGCTCCAGCTGGTGTGATGGGCACTCCTGGGCACACACCAGCCTGCAGGATACTCCTCACACCCCTTACACAGGACACCAAGTCCTCAGGAAGGAAAGCACGAGGAAAAACACCGAAACCAGCCAGTTTCCTCATCCACATCAGAAAAGCCAGCCTGAGGAAGCCCAAGCAAGAGGTGAGTGCCGTGGCTGGTGCTCAGGACACCCCTGTCCCCAGTGATTACTCCCAAGAACCATTGAGGTTTGAAAAGGAGACTGGAAAAGGCTTAATTTTGTGCAGAAGGCTCTCACAGGCTCTACAGCACCACTTCTTCAGGGATCAGCCACCAGGCTGGGTGAGGGTTCCTGTACTCCTTGGTACCTTGAGTGGCAAGGCCAAAGGCAAACAAAACAAGGCAAAAAGACCTCAAACTGCTCCTTCCCCTTCCCATGCCCACCCAGGTGGGCAAGACAAACCATTCCTGCTGAAATATGTTTCTGAGTTGGAAAGGGCTCAAAGACTGATGTTTCTCCTGGACCAGGCAGCTGGCAAGAGGGAAAAATACTATTAAAAATAAAAGATATTAATCACTCCATAAATTATACTCCAATATGTCCTTCAGGCCTGAAGGTCCCCTGCCTGCTGCCATATTCTCTTTCCTTGGGGTGCACATGGTTTGCAGCAGCTGAGGGGGTTAATTTAAGAGGGCCCTGCCCATGACAGCCCCAAAGCTGGTGTAGGGCATTGCTATGGGGTGCCCTGGCAGGGACAGGAGCTGTGGGCTCATCCCAGAGCAGGTCTCTGCACTGAGCAAACCAGGACTGAGGTGGGTTGGGAAGCGCTGGGAAAATCACCCCTGAGCCACTTCCCAAATAGAATCACAGAATCAACCAGGTTGGGAAAGACCTCTGAGATCATCAAGTCCAACCCTTGATCCAACCCCACCGTCGTTCCCATCCAGTCTCACCTTAAACACCTACAGGGACGGTGAACCCACCCCCTCCCTGGGCAGCCCATTCCAATGGCTGAGCACTCTCTCTGTAAAGAATTTCTTCCTAATGTCCAACCTAAACCTCCCCTGGCACAACTGAAGACCGTGCTCTCTTGTCCTACTGCTGCTGCCTGGGAGAAGAGCCCGACCCCCACCTGGCTACAACCTCCTTTCAAGTAGTTGTAGAGAGCCATGAGGTCTCCCCTGAGCCTCCTCTTCTCCAGGCTGAGCCCCCCCAGCTCCCTCAGCCTCTCCTCACAGCACTTGTGCTCCAGTCCCTTCCCCAGCCTCGTTGCTCTCCTCTGGCCCTGCTCCAGCCCCTCCATGTCCTTCCTGAGCTGAGGGCCCAGAACTGGACACAGCACTCCAGGGGTGGCCTCACCAGAGCTGAGTCCAGGGGCAGAATCCCTGCCCTGCTCCTGCTGCCACACTGTTCCTGAGCCAGGCCAGGATCCATTGGCCCTCTTGTCCCCCTGGGCACCCTCTGGCTCCTGTTCAGCTCCCTGTCCATCCCCACTCCCAGCTCCCTTCCTGCCTGGCTGCTCTCCAGCCCCTCTGGCCCAGCCTGTAGAACTGCCGGGGGTTGTTGTGGCCAAAGGGCAGGACCCAGAACTTGGCCTGGTTGAACCTCATCCCCTTGGAACCAGCCCATGGATCCAGCCTGTCCAGGTCCCTCTGCAGGGCCCTCCTGCCCTCCAGCTGATCAACACTTCCTCCCAGTTTGGTGTCATCTGCAAATTTGCTGCTAATGGACTCAATGCCCTCATCTAAATCATCAATAAAGACATTAAACAGAACTGGGCTCAACTCTGATCCCTGGGGACACCACTGGTGACGGATCCCAGCTGGATGCAGCTCCATCCCCACCACTCTCTGAACCCACTCTCCTGCCAGTTCCTAACCCAGCACAGAGTGCCCCTGTCTTCATCCACTCAGTCACAGGGCTTTTCCCTCAGTTGTCATTGCTTCTCTGCAGCTGCATCCCGATGCTTATGTGTGTATTTGATGCTGGGAATGAAAAATCAAAGCTTTTCTGGTGCTGCGGGGCTGTCTGCAAACACCTCATGTAGATCAGCTGGGTATGACAAGAGGGTGCCTGGTACATCACACTCAAGCTCAGGGTACAAGCAAGCTCTGTTATCACCTCTGGGTTTCACATACAGGTAACTTCCCCAGCTCTTCACTATTCAAAGGTGAAACTTTCTATATTTTCTGTCTCTCTGAACTGTTTGAGAGGGAAAACTGTTTGAGGAACATACTGTCTTTTTTTTTTCTTTTTGAGTCATGAGAGAGCAATTGAAAGATGCTTTTCCCAGTGGTTTGAAAAGAAAATCACCATAGATGCACTTTTGAGAAGTGGAATAATGCAAGAAAGCAAAACTGGTTCAGTCACCAGGCTGTGAAACAGCAAAACACTTGAAAATCAGATGAATAAATCAGGTCACTTCTGAGCAGGAGCAGCAGGTATCTCTGTCCCTTTAGTCAGCTTCTCTGTGATGGTTTTCTTTGCCTTTTTATTTTTATTTTTTTTTTAGAGGAGCCAAACTAAGTCCTTTCCTACTCCATTCCTGGAAATTGCTGGAAAATCTTCCCATATTCCAGTTGCTGGAGTGTTTTGCAGGGGGCTGGTCATCCTGATGGCAGGGACAAAAGCAGCCTGAGGAAGAGGCAAAGAGAGAGCCTGGGAAAGGAAGGAAGGACTGCAGCCTCAGCCCCCTGGATTATGTAACATACTGCAAAAACTGCTATAAAGGCTGATAATCCCCCTCCTCTCCGCTGTTAAATACACCAGATATCCTTTAGGAATTACACCCTCCAAGAGCACATTATTGCTGTAGCTGTGACCTGGCCAAAGGACACAACTCCTCAGCCATCCTAATCCATGGTTTCTGGCCAGAAGCAGCTCAAGGCAGCCCAGATGTACCAGAGGAGGTTGAGAAGTTGGGGATGACGTGTCAGAGCAGGAGAAGGTGGCTTTGCCCTCAGCTCCTCACTTGGGGGACTCTCATCACCCATGGAGCCATCAGAAGGCTCCTGAACTACATGGGCTGAGGTTTGTGTTGGTGCAGCCTCCAATATCCACCAGAGCTTCGTTGTTGGGTTCAATAAAGCAGATTTAGCTCCAAACTCATCTCTAATATGGCTGTTTCTCGTAGCCAGATGAATAATGAACAAATATAAATCACAAAGAATTTATCTGATGATGGCAAGGAGAGAAAGAGATGAATAATTTATTTGATGGATATTATTCATCCATCCATGGAGCCAGCCAAGTAATGAAAACATTTATTCACAAATCACTCTGTTGACAGTTGAAAACTTTCTACAGTAAGTCATTTATATGTATGATTTGACTCCCCAAAAACCCAAAATAGAGAGCTGACCTTGGAGAAGAGGAAGAAGAGTTAGTGCTGAGCCTGTCTTACACCTTCCTTGTGCTTTCCATCTCTCAGGTGGCTCTGGACTATGGAAAACAGGACCTAGAGTCATAAGGGAACCCCAGAACTGGAGAATCAAGTCCCATATGGTCACACATTCCCGTGATGTTGAAGATCCTGCTCTGTCCCAGAGTGCAGGAGCACCCACCCCTCCAAAAATAAACCACCAGAAAGGCTTAAAGAGAACAACTTTTTTCTGCCAGAGAACATTCAACTGCTTTCTGAGTCTTATGCAGTTTATTCCATTATCAGAACTCCTTCCTGCATCCCATCTTGTAGCTTCCAGATTGATTAAATGAGCCAAATGGGTCCATATTCCCTCTAAATAACATGAACAATAGTCAAGCAAGGTTATAGTTGCCACACATGAAAATATGTTATTTATGTCCCCCTGAATTCCAGTCACTATTTTATGGCCTCAGCTCCTCTAAAAAGGGTCACAAATCTACATGAAGTCCCCAAGTGCAGGGTTGTGCATTTGGATCCTCCAATATATTTAAAATTACATGAAGATGGACCACTCCCCATTGTCCATCCATATAGAGAGGCACAGAAACACACTTCTTTCCAACGTGACCACAGAATAAATTACCATCTGCTTTCAGACAGTAGAAGAGGAAGAATTCCTACAGACAGACCTGTAGGAGCCAGAAAACTTGCCATGGTTCAATTAATCTCACAAAAAGAATCAAAATCACGGCCGCTCCTCTGACATAGATGCAAACCATCCTTTCCCCTTTGCTGAAGGAAACTGGGCTGGCAATCTTGTTAAACCAGGTTGCTTTATGAGATTTTAGTGCTTCTGGGGAGCTGCAATGGAACAACCCCGGGCATATGGCATTTGCAAGGTACTCCATCCTCCCAGCTGAGATTGTTATTGCAGGAGACACGGAAAGGAAAATGAACATCAAAGTTCACACAGGCTGAGCAGATGGCTGCTCTTCCTTCACAACAAAGACCCCAAAGTAGAACTACATGGAGGGGGAGAGAGGTGGAAGGGAGTGGAGCAGCCTGGGATGGCTTAGGACACAGGGCTGGACTTGAGCTCACAGACCTTCACAGCCACTTCCCTGCAAAAGCTCAGTATTCACTGAAAGCAGGAGTGTCCACAGTGAGAAACTGCTCCTAAAATCATAGAATCACAGAATGGTTTGGGTTGGAAGGAACCTTAAAAATCATCTTCTTCCACCCTCCCTGCCATGGGCAGGGTCACCTTCCACCAGCCCAGGTTGCTCCAACCTGGCCTTGGACACTTCCAGGGATCCAGGGGCAGCCACAGCTTCTCTGGGTAACCTGTGCCAGGGCCTCCCCACCCTCACAGGGAAGAATTTCTTCCTAATATCTGATCTAAATCTATCTAAATCTAATCTAATCTAATTAATTTAAAACCATTCCCCCTTGTTCAATCCCTGTTGCCCAAATGAAAAGCCCCTCTTCCTCCTTTTTATAAGCCCCCTTTAGTCATTGGAAGGGGCTCTAAAATGCCCCCAGAGCCTTCTCTTCTCCAGGCTGAACAATCCCAGCTCTCCCAGTCTGTCTCCAGAGTGGAGGTGCTCCAACCCTTTCCATCCCTATCTCCACCTGCAGCAGGGCAGGATCTGAGCAGCAGAACCTCAACCAAACTCCCAACCCAGGCACAGGCAACCTGCTGTTTGTCCAAACTAAAAAACCTGCTGGCTCCTCCTCACCAGCACCCAGAGGGAGGTCACAGAGTGGGACCATCCCCAGCCCTGCTCAGAGCCAGGTGGTCACCAGCCCTCACCCAAGAAGCAGCTCCCTCCTCCCTCCTCCTTGTCCAGGGCATGGTCTCCATTAAAGGTGTCACCAGGTGACAAGTTTCCATGGAAGTTCTCAGTGGCACACAAAAATGGCCACGAAATTAGCAATGTTTGATCCAAAAAACCCACCACAGAGCTGGACCTGGGGCTTCACCTGGAAGCAGAGCCTGAGCTGAGACACAATTCCCTGCTCCTCACAGGAATAGTTTATCTCTTAGAGAGCAAAGCCTGCTTTATCCAGTCCTACTCTCATCCTTAGGGGCCATACTGAACACTAGAAACTCCATAAACAAGACAGACACCCCATTCCAAGAACAGATTACTGGGGATCCTCCGTACATCCACACATAACCTTCATTTAATACACAATGCTTCCATTTCTAGAAACTCTCAGTAGCACTGTACCCAGAACACCTAAAAAAATAATCACAGTCTATTTTTTTGTGAGTCTTTCCAGAGGTTTTAGTGCCATTTCTAAACGGATTTTGAAGTAAAACCCCTCCTGGGAACACACCTGCCTGGAGAGAAGGATCTCACTGAGAACCCAAGAACTTCAGAAATGTTGGAAAGCTCCACCACAACCACTCACCTGGTGCATTTTCACTCCTTTCCCTTTAATTACCAAACCAAATACTTCCCACCAGCTACCACTGAACCCTCACAATTGCCTACCAAGATTTAAGGAAAATTTGAACCAAAAGAACCCGCTAGCAAGTTTTATTTAAAGAAGCAGTGAAATCTCTACCCTCCAGATTCAGTTTTTATTGCTTTTTCCCCACTACTTCTCAGTGTTTCCATATTTTTACATCTGAAGTGAGCTCCCCTTCATTCAGTTTTCATCCCTGAGCTGCACAACGTCTTCAGCAGCCCCTGTTTTGCTCAGACAGACAGAAGTATGCTGGACAAAGATTCAGGTGGTGCCAGCAGCAAGCGAGCTGAGGGCAAGATCTACCAGCACTTCCCAAGCAGGATGGCATGGTGGGGCTGACCAGGGGGGTGGTTCTTAGTGTAAGGGGCAAAGAGGAGCTGGGATTTCACATTTTTGGTTTTTTTATTCTGCAGGGAGCCAACCCAGCCAGCAGACAGCAAACAAGATCAGCCTAAAGCATCTGCAGGCCTTTGCTGGGGTGGACAGGGTGGCCACTGATGTCCCCACGCAGGTCACCTATAGCAGGTTCCCTCCTGTGCTTTCCACTGCTGGGGAGGAGCAGGAGCTGGGCAGCCAAGGAAAGCCAGTTATCCTACAGCTCCATCTAGCGTGTTGCACCCTGTTTTTATTCCTGGCTCTGCATTTTGGGAAGCCCTGGCTCCTGGAGTCCCAGGATTTGCAGAGACTGGTGCTTAACGATTCCTCAAGTCAGTAAACCAGTACATTTTCTAAGAACACAATTCAGATGCATTTACAACCAGGGAGGAAGAAAACAGACCACGAGCTTCTAATTTTTTTAAACCCTCTTGTTGTTTTTCCACTTGGAAGTACCTGAGGCTGCCCCCACTGGCACTGCAACCTCTGTAAGAGCAGAGCAGAGCAGGCACCAGGGCTTAGCTGACTGAAACACAGCTCTGGTTTTCAAAAGGATTCAGATTTCTGAGGTCTTGACACCTGCCCACTTGTCTCCCGAAACATCCCCCACACCAGAGGTGCTCAGGGCTCTAGGAAAAGAGGTTTCCCCTTAAACAACCTCTTGCTGTGAGCTGTCAGCAGACAGGGAGCTGCACCATGGGCACGACAGACTGAGCTCTGGCTTTGCTTTAATGACCAGTATGAAATGAGGGGAAGAAAAAAAAAAAGAAGAAGATGAAAAAGAAGCTTTTTTGGAAAAATAGCCATGTTAGTTTGCAAAGGAATGAAGGGAAAAGTGGGATGAGATCCTTCTCACTGCTTTTTCCCAAAATATACTCAATTGGATATAGAAATCAAGTATTTCTCTCCCCACTACTCCCTGTAAACCCATTTTCAAAAGCCCCTCTGCCACAGCAGCCCTGGATCCTGGTGTGTCCCCCCCTCCTGCACAGCTGCTCCTTTGAGAAGCCAAGACTTTGTGCATGATATTACATTTTTAACACCCAATATTCAGAGAATTTCAATTCCTGCGAGGGAAGGGAGCTTTAAACAAGAGGAGAGGTGTAAATAGAGACATGAATGATTAACAGAAATAACGGTTTTTATTTTATGCCATGCCCATTGCCAGGATGGATTAAAGAAGCTACAAATGATTCCCAGCTATTAACAGGAGAGGCATCAGCATTAAATGAGGGTCACAGAGTGATTTGTACAACGTGCCACAACACGTTTAGTCAGTCTTTTATTAAATATCTCTGCAGTGCTACTGCTGCTAACTCCTCAGCAAACACACAGCTCACAACTGCCCAGCTTTCCACAGGATCCTTAAGGCTGGAAAAGACCTCCAAGATGATCAAGTCTAACCTTCGACTGAACACCACCATTCCCACTAAACCATATGGCCAAGAGTCACGTCTGCTTGTTTTTTGAACACTTCCAGGGCTGGTGACTCCACCCCTTCCCTGGGGAGCCTTTTTCTGAGCTGTCTGTTCAGTCCCTCAGCAGAGAAAGGGAAATGGCTGTAACGAAACAGGTTGCAAACCCATGAGGTCGGTGCTTCTGATGCCCAAAAAGGTGCAATAGAACTGTTTAGAGACAGAATTTAGCCTTTAAACAGCAAGGTATTTATTTCAGCAACGTTGCAGAGCAGCCAGCTTGCGCTGGGCAAACTTGCTCTGCCTTCTCAGTGAAAAGATTATATGCAATTTCTATGAGGGATTACAACATCTTCACATACATATTCATATCATTGCAACATCTAGTTATAATATTCATAATAGGCGGAGTCTGGGATGGAGTTGTCTTTTTGGGGTGATGTTTGGTGGTCGTTCCTGTTTCTTCAGCCTCACGGGGTCATATTTTTACTCTTCTTCCTCTGCTGAAGTCTTCAACTTTCTTGCTTTTTGCTGACTCCATGGTGAATTTTGCAAGACTTTGGACTCAAGCCCCTATTTTGCCCCTTATCTATTCGTGTTCTTACCCTATCTCTATTCATGTAGGTGTGTGAGCGTTCTTTTGGTGTACGGTACCATCTGATCCCTAAGCCCTGGTTTCTGTCTCTAGGTCAGCACTACATTCTAGCTAAGCATTACATTCCTCTGAGCAGGAGGGTCCCCGGATCAGTATTCAGAGTTAACTCTTTAGGCCCAGCTCCGTTTCATTTCCGAGCACTGGAGTGACCCCAAGGCTGCTCTGTGCTCCCCAGCTGGATGCAGCCCTGTGGTTCCTAAATGCTGCTGCATCTCAAAATTTGGCATCTCCCACCCACAGGAGCTGCTGCCTGCTCTCATTGAATATCCTGAGTGGGAAGGGACCCACAGGGATCATGGAATCCAACTTCAGGACATCCCACCATGTCCCTGAGAACGTTGTCCAAATACTCCTTGGAAGTGCTCTCCTGCCACACCAGGACCACGCTCCAGAGATGCAGACAAACAGCACAGAGGAGATAAACACAACTAAGGAGACAAAAATTGTGGCCAAAATGTGGTTTTTTTACCATGGCTTGCAGCAACTGGGACCTCCCCCAGTGCACAACTTTTGTTGGAGGAGTATCAGGGAAACTCCCCACTGCCAGGCTTGGGAGTTTGAAAACTCTCAAAAAAACAGTAAAAAAAGAAGAAATGCAAGGATAAATGTGCTTATTCCTTGGGATAAAACACTTGTGGTTTCCCATTCTGGCTGCAGGGCCAGGTGCTGTCCCATGGGGTTGGGCTCCAGCCAGCCCCAGACCCCCTCCCAGGGGAATCTGTGAGGGCCCATCAGCCACTGTTTTAATTTGGCCTCGAGTCCCATATGTCTTACAAAACCCTCTTAAAAAAACTTCCATAAATGCTTTTATTCTGAGGATGTTCTGCCTTGAATGCATCAGATTCATCTCCTCACTATAAATGACCCTTTTATAGCACCAGACTGAGCAGCTGAAGGGAAGCAGAGTTGTTTTCTCCCTGCTATCACAATCAAGTTGTTTGGTATAAAATGTGGCTTGGAAGTGAATCCATAATGTTCCTGGCAATTCAAGGGAACTGCTATTACCAGGAGTAAAATGCAGGTAGTAACTCTGTGGGTTTTCCTCCACTGAAACTGTAATTAATGTGGATCCTGTGCACTAAGTGCACGGAGAAATACAGACTTCACAGGGGTGAAAATGCATCTCATTAGCAGTGAAAACTCCTGTATCGTCCAAATGCATTGTGTTCAGCGAGGAAAAACTGTGTAATTGAATTCCCACCAAAGCACAGTTCATCTGCATCAAACAGCATTGTGCTCATCCTGGAGCTCCTCTGAGCTGCTGCTGGAAATGAGGATTAATTAGGATACCTGCTCGTTGCTGAGGGAGCAGGTAAACACACTGTGGTCAGGCCAGGGGCTGCAGTGAGAGGCTCTGGCCAAACCTCAGCCAGGCACGGAAGGGAGGCTCCAAAGGTTTGGATGTTCTTGCAGTGAGGACGCATCAAACAGTCAAAATTTTCTTGTCAATGCAGCAAATGCTGGTAAAAAAACCCCAACAAGTCAAACAAAAGCACCTCTTTGCTGCATAAATACTTCAGTAATAATTAATAAGTGGTTTATGAAGCTGGTTTTGAATTATTCTAGGCTGGACTAGCACAAGTGGAAGGATCTGTATGAATCATTTCATGTCCTGCACCTCCCAGCAATGCTGTGAGAGGGGCAAACACAGCAGGTAATGAACCCTCTGGAGCACAACATTCAGGAGGAACCCACTGATCTGCAGCATTTTAATGGGTAAATTATTATTAATTTAAATAAATACATGAAAAATTTCCAAAGGCAGCACAGGGGAGAGACTGGGAGGGGATGTGAGATGTGTAGCCAGAGCAGCAGGGAGGCTTTGGAGTGTCTGTGCTTTCACTCAACAACCTTTCAGCCAGATCTGAGTGGATCTAATCCATCTTTTTCCTACAGCATCTCCCATCCATGAGACTCAGCACTGGGGTGTGTAAGGGCAGCAAGAGCTCATAAAAAGCATTTTATATCATCATCATCATCATCATCATCATCATCATCATCATCATCATCATCATCATCATCATGTTTTTCCCCTTTTTTTTCCACAGCCACGTGTACACGTGAGCCCTGACACATGGGTCTCCTGCATCTCACCAGCACAGAAAACCAGCCTTTGAATCCAAAATCCAGAGTTATCCTGGGGCAGGAGCATTTGGGGGCAAAGCAGCACATGAGGAGGGAGCTCACCCCGTCCACTGTTGGGGTGCTGGGATGATCTTCCTCCACATTCTCCCCAGATCCTGACTCCTGTGGTCCCCCACAGTGCAAGTGAGAACAGATCAGCCCCCTTGGGACCTCACTTTGGGTTTTAGAGGGGGCTGTGGGAGCAATCCATCCTCATCCTCAACCTTTGCAAAACCAGGGGCTGCTGTGATATCATTTTAGGCCCCCACTTGCGGGAATTTTACTTCCTGGAGGCCTGAGGGATGCTGAGCTCTGGCTCACTCCAGCTCCCCAGACACGGCCCCACCTCCCCCAGGCTCTCGCTGTGCTCACCAGCCTTGGCTCTGCTGCAGCCAGACACATCCCATTACTTCTGTTCTGCAAATCCCATTACTCAGATCTAACGAGGAAATAATTTTAATTAAGGAAATTAAAAATTTATTTGCATCTGAATTTTAAGTAGGTGTTAATTTGAAGGCATGAAAAAAGAGCCCTCCGGCCGTGTCAGGATCCGTTCGTGCCAGAAGGAGCAGGGGATGGGGATGGGGGGGCTGGAGGAGGAGAAGAGCCCACTCCATCTCCTGCACCAGAGGAAGTTTAGACTGGAGATCAGGGAAAATTTCTTCATGGAAAGGGCTGTCAAGCACTGGCACAGGCTGCCCAGGGCAGCAGTGGAGTCACCATCCCTGGAGGGATTTAAAAGCCCTGTGGATGTAGCACTTGGGGGCATGGTTTAGTGTTGGGCTTGGCAGTGCTGGTGGAACAGCCAGACTTGTTGATCTTAGAAGGCTTTTCCAACCTTAATGATTCTATAAGTCTGTGAAAAGCAGCAAAAAAGGTGTTGGAAAATCCTTCAGAGAAGCTCTGAAGCCATAAAGCTGCAAGGAGGGATGAGCACATTCTCAAGATGGCCGAGGGCTGCAGTGGCCTCTTGTGCCCCCTGCATGGGCAGCCCTGGAGGGCTGAAGAGCCCCTGCAGATCCCAGGTCCTGGTTCCACTCCCTCCTTTGACTGCTGCTGGTCTCCAGCACCACAAGACTCCACCACCAGTGTCCCAGGGCTTCCACAGGTGGCACCAACCCAGGGGCACCTCCACTAAATAATGTGCCACAGGGGGTGGCTTTTGGCCAAGAGGAAGGAAATGCTTCTCATTTCTTCTCCTTGCAGTGAAGACAGCCCAGGGAACACTGCAATGCAAGGCTCAGTTTAATGCATCTGGATAACAGTCCTGTTGAAAACAGCAGCTAATTAGTTAAGTAATACCCTGGGTTATTAATGCTGCAGCTCTGCCATCATCAGTCTATTTGTAATAATAGTGTTCCCACTGTAATAGCATTAATCATCATGGATTTATTACGAAATGAAGGGGGAAGGGATATTATCTCCCTCAGGAACACCACTTGATAGCAGCCCTACTTACTGTGAGGATTTTATTGGTTTAATTCTTAATGCCTTGCTCATTAATCTGCTTTCCAACAGCCCCTCACAAACACCCCTCTGCGAGCAGAAAACACAAGATGGTGAAGGTAACCTCTCTTCTGCCAAGCAAAGCCAAGTGAGGGGGGCTTCAGGCAGAGCCGTGCCAGGCAACCCCATCATGTCCTGGCAGAGACTCAGCACAGCCAGCACTTTTCTCATGGTGTGTGAGGGCAGGAGCACAGTACTGCCCTGCCTTGCTGGGCAATGACCACTTCTGGGCAACATCCACTTCTCTGGCCACTTTACTCATTTTCAGTTCCATCCTCAAAAGACTCTTTTGGCTTTTCCAGGGCAACAGGGAATATTCACCATATCATTCCAACAAATTTTACCAAGCCCAGAAAGGCTTCATTGAAACTTCTTTTCCCATTAACCCTTCTCCTCTCAGCAGGATTCTGGTTCAGGACACTCACACCAAACCAGGCTGTAGAACTAGGGCAGCTTGTCCAAGCCAGGGGATCCAGTGAGAGACCCCCCGGGGCCTGTGCTCAGCTCAGGGATGCCCAGCCCAGCCACAGAGCTCAGCTGTGCTGGTGAAAAACCACCCACACACCCCCAAAAACCTCGTCGGACACGCTCATGTCCCCCAGCCACTCCCCAACACAGCCTGTGCTGCCCCCCCAAGTGGGGGACATGGGCCCGTGCCCGCTGCCAGCAGCAGGAATCCGGGCAGAGCAAGGATCCCTCGCCAGGCTTTGGGCTCTTCCACGGCCCAGGGCAATGCCATGGGGATGGGAAACAAAGCCCAGAGTGCTTGGAGCTTCAAAGCCTTAAACATCAGCCCCTCCAGCTCCAAAACTTTCTCCCCACATCCTGCCTCCAGCCATTCCCAAGGCTGCCATGGCCTTCGGGGCATCCCTTGGCATTTGGCCTCCCTGGGGCCTGATCCCGGCTCTCGCCCCACCAGTCCCTTTGGCTGCAGCAGGAAGGGCAGCAGGAGCTTTCCTGCCTGCTTTGGGGCAGCTCTGCAGGGGCCGCTCATGTCAGACCCCCCTGTGTGCTGGGGACAGCTTTGCTCTTGGGGACACTGCTCTGCCCCAGCCCAGCAACACCAGCAGTGCCCAGGGCCGCCACCTTCCCAAGGGGGACCCCTCTGGGCACAGGTACCCCCAGCCCGGGGGGGCCGTGCCAGCACCCCCAGACAACGCAGTTACACAAGGACAATAAAACAACAACACAGTAAAAAGCTATACAGAATGGATTTACAGTATCAAATATTTATATAATCAAGAATCTTCTCAGTAAAACCAAAAATCTTCTCTAAAAAACCAACAGTCTTCTTTAAAAAGCAACTATTTTCTTTATAGAAACAACAATCTTCTTAATAAAAAAAAGTCTTCGATCTTCTTAAAAAACAACTATCTTCTTATTAAAAACAGCTATCTTCTTATTAAAACAACTATCTTTTTAATAAAAAACTGTCTTCTTAAAAAAACTATCATCTTAATTAAACTATCTTCTTATAAAAAACTATCTTCGTAATTAAACAATCTTCTTATTTAAACAATCTTCTTCTTTAAACTATCTTCTTATAAAAAATTATCTTCTTAATTAAACTATCTTCTTATAAAAACAATCTATTTATTAATAAAAAAACTATCTTCTTTACAGAAACAGATATTTTCTTAAAATATCAAAAATGTAGAACATATGTACAAAAAAACAGGAAGCACCTTGGACAACATATGTACAGAGTGGCCAATTCCATGGCCGGCAGGTCCGTCAGTCCTGCAAGAAAAGCCAGGGCACGGTCAGTGCAGTCGGGCCCTGCTGGCCGTTCCCTGTGCCCCCAGCCTGGCCCACGCTGGGCCCAGCGGGACTCTGGCGCCAGGCCTGAGCCCGGCTGGGGATGGGAGCCGGGCCCCAGGCGCTGGCACGGGGCTTGTGTGGCCCAAAGCAGGCGCAGGGCAGGCCGGGGCTGGGGGTTGTGCCGCCACAATCCAGGGCACGGGGCACCGTGTCCCTGCGCGGGGCCACCCAGCCCAGCCCCAGCCTGGCGGCAGGTGACCCGCTGTCCCCGGGGCAGGGCACGGCCAGGACGGGCCTCACCTGCTGCTGATAGGGTGCTGTGTCCTTATCCCAAGATCATGTCTTCCACCTCATCTTCCTGATCTACTTCCATCTCTTCCACATCAACTTCCATCTCCACCTCCATCTCTTCAACTCTCTCTTCAACATCCACATCCATCATCTCATCCATATCTGCCTGAGGGTCCACCTCCATCTCTTCTTCGCTGTCTCTCTGAGCCTGCAGCAGGGAGAACAACCTCAGAGAGGGGTCTCTGTCCCACACCAGCCCCACTGAGCTCCAGCCCTCCTGGGCAGTCAGGGGGTTCCCACCTCCATGGAATGGCACTGTACCTTCACGGGGAGGAGGTTGCCCATCCTGCTGGGATGGATCACAAGACCCGACTGCAGGCAGAGTCAGGACTGACGGACAGAGCAGGGATCACCTGAAAACACTCCAATGGGAGCAGGGTGAAGGGTGGTCTTGGACCAGGTGACAAGGGTTCGCTGCGAGCTGCTGACGGTTCACTGTCAGCAGGGGAATGGCTGCGTTGTGCTCGTCGCCGGGCCCTGGCAGTTCCACATGGAACACGGGCACAGCTCTGGCAGCTGCGATGTCACAGGAGGTCCAGGGCCACTCCACAGTGGGGATGGAGATCATGGAATGATGGAATTCTTGAATGGTTTGGTTTGGGACAGACCCTACAAATCATCTTGTTCCAACATGTCCAGCCTTCCACCACACCAGGTTGCTCAGGGCCCCATCCAACATACCCTTGAATGTTGCCAGGGATGGGGCATCCACAGCCTCTCTGCACAGCCCCTGCCAGGGCCTCACCACCCTCACAGGAAACAATATTTTCCTAACATCAAATCTGACCCTCCCCTCTCTCAGTTTGAACCCCTTGTCCTGTCACTACAGTTGCTGACCAAGAGTCACCCTCCGGCTTCCTTGGAGGCCCCTTCCCAGACGGGAAGGTTTCTCCCAGGTCTCCACACAACCTTCTCTTGTCCAGGCTGAAGAGCCCCAACTTTGCCAGCCTGTGTGCAGAGGGGAGGTGCTCGAGGTCCCTGAGCCCCTTGTTGGCCTGGTGTGGCCTTGCTGCAGCAGTTCCCTGGCCTTGTTGTGTCGGGGACCCCAGAGCTGGAGGCCGCACTGCAGGTGGGGTCTCCTGAGAGCGCAGCAGAGCGGCACAACCCCCCCTGCCCTGCTGCCCCCAGGGCTGGGGATGAGCCCAGGACATGGGGGGGGGGGTCTGGCCTGAGAGGGCACATTCTAAGGACTCGTGGAACAACAATAATCTTTGACATGTATTTACAGAAGGACAATAAACCAACAACATATAAGACAAGTCTACAGAATTTATTGACTTTGTCCAAATTTTCTTAATAAATCCAGTATTCTTCTTTACAGAAGCAAGAGTCTTCTTGATGACAACAGTCTTAATATCAACAGCCATCTTCTTAATAAAAACAATTATCTTCTTGAAAAAACAACTATCTTCTTAATAAAAATATCTTCTTAATAAAAACAACTATCTTCTAAATAAAAATATCTACTTAATAAAAAACTATGTTCTTAAATAAAAATCTATCTTCTCTAATGGAAAACTTATCTTCTTAAAAATCTATTGTCTTATGAAAAAACTATGTTTGTATTAAAAATCTATCTTCTTAAACTATTTTCTCTATCTAAACTACAATCTTCTTAAAAAGTGAATAATATAAAACATATTTACAGAAAAAAATGAAAAACATATGTACAGGTGGCTGATGCCATGGCCGGCAGGTCCGTCAGTCCTGGAAGAAAAGCAAGGGCACGGTCAGTGCAGTCGGGCCCTGCTGGGTGTTCCCTGTGCCCCCAGCCTGGCCCACCCAGCAGGTGACCCCGGGGCAGGGCATGGCCAGTACGTGCCTGTCGTGCTGCTGGGGGACTGTCCTCATCCCAGCACCATGTCCTCCTCCTCATCTTGCTGGTCCACATCCATCTCCTTGATCTCCTCCACCTCATCGACTTCCATCTCTTCTTCCATCTCTTGGATGTCCACCTCCATCATCTCCTCAGTATCCACCACAACATCCACATCCATCTCTTCCTCGGTATCTCCGGCAGTCTGTGTAAGGGAGCACAACCTCAGAGAGGGGTCCCTGTCCCACACCAGCCCCACCGAGCTCCAGCCCTCCTGGGAAGTCAGGGGTTTCCCACCTGCATGGATTGGCTCCGTACCTTGACTGGGAGGAGGTTGCCCATCCTGCTGGGATGGCTGCTGAACTCCAGACAGTAGGTTGAGTCCAGGACTCACGGGTCTCTCAGGGATCACCTGACGAGGGTGCAATGGGAGCTGCTGACGGTTCACTGTCAGCAGGGGAATGGCTGCGTTGTGCTCGTCGCCGGGCCCTGGCAGTTCCCCATGGAACACGGGCACAGCTCTGGCAGCTGTGATGTCACAGGAGGTGTGGGGCCGCTCAGCAGTGGGGATGGGGATCATGGAATGATGGAATCCTTGAATGGTTTGGCTTGGGAGGGACCTTAAAATCATCTTATTCCAACCTGTCCAGGTTGCTCAGGGCCCCTTCCAAGTGGTCCTTGAATGTTGCCAGGGATGGGGCATCCACAGCCTCTCTGCACAGCCCCTGCCAGGGCCTCACCACCCTCACAGGAAACAATACTTTCCTAACATAAAAATCTAACCCTCTGTCAGTTTGAGCCCATTCTCCCTTGTCCTGTCACTACAGTTGCTGACCAAGAGTCACCCTCCGGCTTCCTTGGAGGCCCCTTCCCAGACGGGAAGGTTTCTCCCAGGTCTCCACACAACCTTCTCTTGTCCAGGCTGAAGAGCCCCAACTTTGCCAGCCTGTGTGCAGAGGGGAGGTGCTCGAGGTCCCTGAGCCCCTTGTTGGCCTGGTGTGGCCTTGCTGCAGCAGTTCCTTGGCCTTGTTGTGTCGGGGACCCCAGAGCTGGAGGCCGCACTGCAGGTGGGGTCTCCTGAGAGCGCAGCAGAGCGGCACAACCCCCCCTGCCCTGCTGCCCCCAGGGCTGGGGATGAGCCCAGGACACGGGGGGGTCTGGGCTGAGAGGGCACATTCTAAGGGCCCATGGAACAACAAGAATCTTTGACATGTATTTACGGAAGGGCAATAAACCAACAACATATCAGAGACGTGTACAGAATTTATTGACTTTTTCCAAATTTCTTAATAAATCCAGTGTTCTTCTTTACAGAAGCAAGAGTCTTCTTGATGACAACAGTCTTAATATCAAAAACCATCTTCTTCTTTTAAAAACAATTATCTTCTTGAAAAAACAACTCTCTTCTTAATAAAAATATCTTCTTAATAAAAACAACTATCTTCTAAATAAAAATATCTACTTAATAAAAAACTATCTTCTTAAAAAGGAACCTTATCTTCTTAAAAAAACTATCATCTTAATAAAAAACTATCTTCTTAAATAAAAATCTATCTTCTTTAAAAGGAAACTTATCTTCTTAAAAAAGCTATTGTCTTATGAAAAAACTATCTTCTTATTAAAAAATCTATCTTCTTAAACTATTTTCTCTATCCAAACTACAGTCTTCTTAAAAAGTGAATAATATACAACATATTTACAGGAAAAAATGAAAAACATATGTACAGCATGGCCGATGCCATGGCCAGCAGGTCCGTCAGTCCTGGAAGAAAAGCAAGGGCACGGTCAGTGCAGTCGGGCCCTGCTGGGTGTTCCCTGTGCCCCCAGCCTGGCACACCCAGCAGGTGACCCCGGGGCAGGGCATGGCCAGTACGTGCCTGTCGTGCTGCTGGGGGACTGTCCTCATCCCAGCACCATGTTCTCCTCCTCATCTTACTGGTCGACCTCCATCTCCTCGATCTCATCCACCTCATCAACTTCCATCTGTTCTTCCATCTCTTGGACGTCCA